>NC_142601.1:47617404-48217404 GCF_041222555.1 Hakea prostrata | reverse complement strand
ATTACTAAGCTCATGCGAAAATTTTGGTGGAAGAATAACTCAGATAGAGGGGTCCTTTGGGTCAATTAGGATAAAGTTTTTCAAAATAAGTCATTAGGAGGACTAGGTTTCAAGGACATTCCTTCACAGAACTTGGCTCTACTAGCAAAGCAAGGTTGGAGAACTATCAAAAATCTGGGTAAAAGTTTTCAAAGGGAAATACTTCTCAGATGAATCCTTTCTCTCTATCAAAAGCTAATGCTCGAGCTCTTGGGCCTAGAAAAGTATTTTGGAAGAGAGAGACATGTTTCTAGGCTTAGGCACAGGATTGTATTGGAAAAACAGAACTTTTTTGGTGATGCTTAGCTTCCCTCCCCGGCCCACAGGCAGAATCCCCAACTCTTTATGCAATTCTCTTATGGACAAGGTCTCGGACATCATTCTCCCAAAGGAAACAATGGGGTAAACCTTTGCCAAAATGTCCCTTTCCTGTAGATGTTCAAAACATTTTAAAATTCCCCACGGCTATTTTAGAGTACGTTGGAGATGATTGGTACCAGTACCTTGCGAAAGATGGCAAGTTTTCTGTAAGTTCACTTACTTCTAAGCTTTTCACTCTATTTCTATTGCTTCAGAATCCTCTAATTCCGGGTGGAAATGTATTTGGAAACTTAAATCGTTCTCATAAGTTGTTCATTTGGAGATGTGCAATGAATGCTATATATAGCTGTTACTCAACAATTACATATCCAGAAACTCGCAGCTAACTTTTTGTGCACTCCTTGTAATAGTGCTAATTGCTGAAGAGTCAGTAGTGCACTCTCTGTTCTATTGCCCTTTTTGCTACCACTTGTTGGGCAGCATCTCCTCTTGGAGTTAACACAACAGATTTTTCCAGCAATGATTTCAAAGAGCGGTTGAACTATGTGCTTAATAGATTCAAAATGGTTCCAAATGAATCTAACTTGATATTATATGGTCTTCCTTGCTTTGGCAAGTTTTATAAAACCCGAAATAAGGTTGTGTATGACCATGTTGAACCTAATCTGAGGTCCACAACAATGAAGTTTCATGGTGCTGTTGAGGAGGGTCATTGTTTCCTTTCTATAGGCACACACTGAGCCCTAGGTCTCATTCCATTTCTTCCACACCCAACCAGGCTTCCAAGGGGTTTAAAATATGCATATACATATATAGATGGTGCTTGGAAAGCTGGTTCCGACCTCAGCAGCTGGGGTTTTTACATTGTGGACCCAAGAGGAAAATTGTTCTACGAGTCAATGCATTACTGGATGGGCTTCTTTTGCTATTGTAGAGACTGAAGTAATTAGGGTGTTCTCCTGTTTGCTACTACACTAGATTTCCAATCTATTTCTATTTTTCCAAACTGTTTAGCCATTGTGAATGCCTTGTCTAAATCTTGTTCTAAATTGGATTAGGCTTTGGCTGTTAGAAGACTCAATGGCTTTGATGAACATGTTTAGATCAGTTTAGATTTCTAGTTCATATTTCTTGCAGTTATAATGGTGATTCTCACCTATTAGCTAAGGGGCCCTTGCTTCTTTGGATTCAAAGCATTGTGGGGGTTCTTCCCTTTTCTGTGACTCTAATCCTGTATCCAACTTGAGGTTCCTCTTTTGGTCTTCACTTTAATAAATTTTGTTATCCCCCATGTGTATTTATCCCTTAAATATAAAAAATTCATGTGTTGTTATTGACCCTGCACTTGTGTAGACTCGTGGGTTTGAATATGCCTTATGGTATATTATGCAATCCCCTCATGCTTCTCGCACTCTTGGTCACCTATGAGCCAAGGTTTATTAAGCGGGACCCTACCAATGAAGGACCCCCACAATGAGATTTGTGTCCTCTCACGGGTTGGCTACCGGTCCTAAGCTCCCACAATTCCCTATCGCTGCCACGGGTCACTTGGACTTAATGCCCCAGTCGATAGGGTGTGATATGATGAGGTTTCCTAGCCAAACACTTCTAGAGAAGTCCTAAGTATGTCAGCCTATAATTACTGAAAGCACCAAGGGGCACCATAGGAATGCATCCCATGCCACCTTCACTAGTGTCCGAGACAGAAATGCCCAAGTGGCATACCCCATTCCACAATCACAACCTAAGCAATCACATTACAATATGATTTCAAACATAACATCATATCATAATCCATTCACATTCCAAACATCTACATTCTTAACAAATATGCATATCATCATTACTATAATATACTAAAATTACAGAGGCATATCTATAATGAATAAGTCCTAAAACAGTAATAATCATGCATTCAAGTTCTATTTACAAATATAGAAAGTAACTTTTGTTATTTGTAAGTGAACGTCCTCACCTTATGATCAACTTGAATCCTTCGAAGAATAGACCAAAAGATAGGTTCACACTTGCCAAAGAAACCCTAATAATACAATGATTTAATGTTAGGAGCAAACCCTAAAGGTTCGAAGATGAAGAGAGGTCAAAATAAGGGATTTTGCAGTCTCAGTACCCTTTGGTCGCTTGGCCTGGTTGCTTGAGGAGACCAAGCCAAGTCGCCAACGCTGTTGTGTATAGACAACAAATCATGAAATCAATCGAAAACTCATTGTTTCAGATCCAATCACTTCGACATTAACTAAAAAACTATGAAATAATATTAGGAGACTATCTAACATGATTTAGGCATCAATCATGGTCAAAGGAGTGAAAACCTAACGAGTCCTATATTAGGTTTCGTATGAAATCAAACCGCGGATTTCACGGATAGACTAGAGTGCCCCATTCATTCTAGGACTAAGAGGAAAGTGGAATAAGGCTTGAAAAGAACTTAGAATATGATCTCATATGGTTTGAAGGCCAGACAAATAAAAAGGAGTAAAATACAATAGATCTCATGCTAGGCTTTTATCGAAATCATACTGCAAAGTCCACGGAAGAGATAGAGTGAATGGAGATTCACTTAGAACTAAGAGAATGGAAGAATAGGTCATTACAGAAAGTTTAGACCTTGAAGAAGGTCTACAAAATAGGTAGAAACAAGAGAGAAAGAGAAACTAGAAAGAGTAGAATGAATGCTAACCTTTTAGAAGAAGAATCAACGGATGGAGACTTCGATGGATGCTTCCAAACCTTACTTCACCTTGGAGATGGTTCTCTAGAGAGTCTCTCAGGTTCTCTGATGGCTTTTTTAGAACATGACACATTTTAAAATGAAAAATACTTAAATAAGGCTTCAAAAACCTAACTTCCCAAAAAGTGACAATTCTGCCTCGGTACCTTTGGTCACTTGGGTTGGTCGCTTAAGAAGACCAAGGCAATCGACTAACCCGATTTTCCAGAACCTTCTAGTTGTGTCATTACTTTACTCTTTGCCCACCTACCAAGTCCATCATCATTCAAGTTAATCCTTCTTCAAAATCCAACAAGGTTCCCCACTTAGTGTCATCTTTATCAACTTCTATTGGTTAAAAATCAAATCCAATGGTTTCAGTTCGGATGGCCCATAGTTGCCTTCTAACAACACTTCGAGTTTTCTGACCTACTATGTGGGTTTCTAGATTAGGGTTTTGCAGCATTTCACAAGCAGCATATGCATGATATAGTTATGGTGATGATACTCAACCATATGGCTCATATAGCCATTTCAATCCAATGGATAGCTTGTCGGGAGCGATGGGTTCCATAAGCTTGGAGGAGTCCGTAAGATCCACATCTGCTTATGGCTATGGGGCTTATGGTTATGGTGTTCCTCCCGCTCATTGACTCGATGGTACATGCCCTTCTTCCAGGAGTTCGCACTTCTATGGGTACGATGATGGATCATCCATAAGCTTGGATGATTTTAGAGGCTCCACATGGACCACATCTACTTATGGGTGTCATGATGGTTGGGGTCATCATCATCAGGGTGTCTTGATTATCTCTTCCAGTGGCTTAAGGACAACCAGTATTTTGGAGGTAGTATATGAATACAGTATGCCACCAGACCCACCATCATATGCAGCACTACCATCACCACCACACCCAATAGGATCTCTTGACTCTCTTCCATATCTCTATTCACATTACCCTCCTGATGGGAGTAGCTTTGCATCAAAAGATGACACCAATTATAAAAATCTAGTTTCTCTATACCTCAATAACCATCAGCATAAAATGTCATGGAGTGATTTTAAAAGTATGATAGAGGAGAAGCTCATAGCTACAGCCTTTGGGCCTTTTGACTAGGGACATGAGTCACAGGACTCATGGTAGATGGATCCACCTAGGCATAGTACTTGGTATTGACATGATACAGGTGGTGCCAACACATGTATATACTTAGTTGTATTTGTATACTAGTATTGTATAATGATGTTTATTATCCTTATGCATATTTATTTTAGTTTAATTATTTAAAATAATGGTCTAGAATTCTAGTTTTGCCCGTAAACAATCAGGTATGTGCCGATGAAGGAGACCAATTTAGGTGAGGTTTTAGGCAAAACCAGCAATTCTAGTGAGTTTATTGGCATCAAATTAGGCTATACACCAAATTTGGGTCCAAAGTGACCTAAAATACCCTCCGAAATGGGGGGGTCGAAATTTGGCCGAAATTTGTCAAGTGTATTGGCAAATTTTCCCGGCCCCCCGAAAACAACAAGAGGACAAAAAAAAAAAAAAAAACAACATTTTTTTTTTCTTTTTGTTGTTTTAAACCCCTTCCATATTGTGGAGGGAGCCCCCAAAGTAATGGTAACATTATCAAAATAGAGAGCCAATAGGCATTGCGAGTCTCAATGGAGTGCAATGGTCACTAAAATAATACAAACTTCATGGTTTAGAGCAACTAGAAAGGATGTTTACTCAATTTTGGAACATTGATCTTAGTCCTTTGCTTGGTTGATGGTAATGGAGCAACAAATATTTTTTTATATGAGCATATATAAAGGGAAACAAATATTATCATAGAACATTGCAACAAAGATCTATCAAAATACAAGAAGATATTGGAATTTTTAATAATAGAAAAGTGGCAAACATAATACATCATGTACAAATGATTTTTATATTTTCTTATTTTAGACAATGGTTTGTGGAGTTAATGAGTTACTTAACAAGTACTTTTTACATATTTGTCTTATAAGCAAATTGCAATGACACTCCAAAATGGAGGCCTTAAAGCACTGACACCCCACTTTATATGTTTAAAAAACACAAAGACCCAAAATTAGATTTTTGTTGAATATATTTGTCAAATTTATCATTGAAAACAGTTAGATCACGTTTTTTTTTTCTTCAAAAATAACCCTATAATAAACAGTGTCTGAAAGGTTTTCAGTGACAAATTAGACAAAAATATCCAATGAAAATCCAATTTTGGGGTCTCTGTGCTTTTTAAACATAAAGTGTCAATGCTTTAAGACCTCCATTTTTGAGTGCCCGTGCAATTTTCTCTGTCTTTTTTATGTCAAATATAGAAATCCAAAAGGAAAAATGGTCTCATATTAGGGTTTCTTTTTTTTGGTATGGAAGGTTCTTGTTTATGGAGGCTTGAAAATATGAATTTAATTGCAAAATATTAGTTATCACTTGATTTTTATAAAGATTGAACTGCCCTCTCCTTTCCCATATTCTTGCTCCTTTACTTATTCAAATCAATCGTATTAAAACATATAGTAAACTTGAAAATCGTACATGTCCATACTCGATCTTACTAAGTATGAATTTGACCCGTACCATACCCATCCAATTGTTGGATATAGAAAGAAGGACAAACCCGTACTTGAATTATATTTGGAGAATTTTTGGAATATAACTAACCAAATGATTCTACTTAAAAAGAAAAAAATACTAGAAACATTATTGGGCATTCTTAAAAGAAGAAACATTATTATAGGCGCTCGATAAAATTTGCTTTCGGAAGCGAAAACACTATCACCAAGGTTTTGCAGGTTCTTATGTTTAGAATGACAAATTCCATGAATACATCTCTTTAAGATGTTTTACTTAAACCCAATCCGCGCCGAACAAATTCCATGAATATATTTCGCTAAATTAATTATGCGTACCATCCTTGCTTTCCATAGTAAGTATCATTTAAACCCAAGTTACTAATTCAAGACTAAAAGTTAGAATTAAAACTTCATTCACCAAAATATTCTTAATACTTAGATAATATTTTTGTTAAAATTGTTGTGTTTTATTAATTGAAAAATGTTTTAGCGGGCAATAATCAATTATTTGAAGGTTTTGCATTCCATCTTAATGAAATATTTGTACGTTTCAAAATATTGTAAATTATTAAAAAGTAAATATCTATCATTTATCTTAGCATTAGGGGCACTTTTAACAACAAAGTTATATAAAAGTTTATAGTCTTGAGTAAACATGTCAATCTGGTATGGTATTTGATATTTGCACGAATCATACCGTGTTTTTTTTTTGGATGAAGCCAACGGATGACTTGTCTGTTGAATTGTTCTTTTGTTGATTTGGGTTTTATTTGACTTCAAATATGTGAAATTACTTGGATGTTGCCTGATTAATGCTTAGTGCTTGCAGCTTAATCTTGACCGAGATTTAGATGTCGACCATCTATTTTTAAAAGTATAATATTATATTCTTAAAAAATGGATGGTGATCAAGATGGAAATTTCAGACGGATTGTGCATTAATTGCACAGCACTGAAGTCGAACTCTCAAATATGAAGCAGATGGTCAGCAGAAAAAATAATATAATAAGAAGAAGAAGCATGTTTACTTCACGTTTTTCTGATCAAAGGGTTTACATGGGCGTGCACATTTAGGATATTGGAAACGTTGAGAAGTCAGTAATATAATAGTGTTCTTCTTCTTAAAAAAAACTATTATAAATTGCAGGTGAAGCAGAAAGACAAGACAAAACAAAAAGCAACAAGAAACTAAGCCATGGCTGGCCCTCTTCTGGAGCTGAATTGTCTGTTCTTCCTCTTCTTTCTCACCCAGATCTTGTTCCCAACAGCAGCAGCGGCTGCTACAGCAACTCCAGCCTTCCCAATTGCAAAGCCTGGATGCCGAGATACCTGCGGGAACCTATCAGTTCCCTACCCGTTTGGCATCGGCCATAGCAATTGCTTCACAGACCCAACCTTTGAGGTAAACTGTAATGATACTTACAACCCTCCAAAACTGTTCTGGGGAAGCATAGAAATATTAAATATTTCATTTCAGCAAGCAGCCCAACTGCGAGTATTAAGCTTTGTAGGTACAGATTGCTACAACTTGCAGGGCAATCATACTTCTCGATTAGATGCGTCTCTTACTATTCCGACTAACTACAACTTCACCATCTCCGATACGGACAACAAATTCACAACTCTAGGTTGTGACACTTATTCATATCTGCACAGCACTGGTGGGATGCAATTCACCACTGGCTGTAACATGCTATGCACCAGCCTAGGTGACTTGACAAACGGTTCTTGCACAGGCATTGGCTGTTGTCAGACATCCATTCCAAAGGGCTTGAAGGTCTACTCTGTGACTGTTGAAAGCTTCTATAATCACACTTCAGTTTATTATTTCAATCCTTGCAGCTACGTTTTCATCGTCGACTACTAACTGGTACAACTTCTCTACATCCGATCTCTATAATTTCGGCTTTCCCCAGAGTTCCTACGGTGCTTGACTGGGCCATTAAATGGCCAACAACAAATCAGACCACTCAAACCTGTGAAGAAGCTAGAAAGGATAGCAGCAGTTACGCATGCGGCAACAACACCATCTGCGGTCCCTCCAAAAATGGGGCTGGGTATAGCTGCAACTGCTCTCAAGGTTATCAAGGAAACCCCTACATTGGATGCCAAGGTAACCATGAAATGCCCTCATATTTCAATCTCTAGCTAATTTCTCATCTATCTAACGAACTGAACTAATTAATAGCCTTAATTTGTTGCATGCAGACATAAATGAATGTCAGATACCAGATAAAAATCCATGTACCTACAAGTTCCTCGTGCATCAATCTACCAGGGACTTACAACTGTTCTTGCCCAGATAATTTTCGAGGAGATGGAAAGATAAATGGGACTGGGTGCACTCCTATCCCAAAGCAATTCCCAGTATTACAGGTCACCTTAGGTAATAATCCTCTCTCACTTCTTTTGAGCCTCACACTACAATCACGAATTTTTGTTTGCTGCTGTGCTGTGCGGGTAGACCCTGTAATCGCAGCCATTGAATTCCCTCTCCTACCCCTGACCTCCAAGTTTGGAATTCGATCAGACGCTATTATCCACAAAATCCATGTTATATTAATTTAAAAATTTATTATTTTACTTTCCCACAATCTACTTCCCATCAGATTTTTTATCATTACTCAAATCCTTCTACCCAAAGCAAAATAAGCCAAAATTTTGAACACTGGGTTGTCAGGATCCTTAGTGTTTAGCCTTAATTTGTTATCACTAAATGAATGTAATACCAATAATCCATTACCACAGTTCCTCTCATCAATCTCCTACTTACAACTTTCTTCCAATAATTTTCAATGGAAGGATAAATACGATCACTTATCCCCAATTCCCATCTCATTAGGTAATAATCCTCTCTCACTTCTTTTGAGCCTCACTACAATCACGAATTTTTTTGCTGCCGTGCTGTGCGGGTAGATCCATGTAATCGCAGCCATTGAATTTCTAAAGCACCACACATTGGCGACCAAATGGCCGGTACACCGGACATGAAAAAGATTCCTAGAATCATGTCTTATAAAAATAGAGTTCAAAGAAAAATACTAAGAAGCCCCTCAAACTTCTTGAAACTAAGGTGAAAGTTTTTTGATGGTAATTGCTCAAATCCGCAGTGGCCTACCCAAAACCTGACACAAATTTTGCACACAACTGGGTAGGACTGGGTCAAGGAGGCTTGAAGCAACGATAATGATAAGGTCAAGGTTTGAGTGTTTAACCTGATCTAACCTAGTTTCATCCAGCCAACCTATAAAATATTTTTGGAAAATGTATATTTTTTCTTTCCGGGTAATTGTTGATTGTTTTTGTTGACCCGACCATGTGCCTGACCTTGTATCATCAGGCTAAGCATCAGAGTCAAGATCAGGGTTTTATAAAGCCCCATCCTGTCAAAACCTACTGCTAAGCCTTAGTTAAGGTATTGAGTCCAAACACATATATCTTGGGAATTTAGGTCTGCAGCAATCACAAGTATTTTTTAATTACGAATAATATTTTTGTTAAAAGTTTTTCATGGACCGGTTGAATGGTCTTATATATTGACATTTTATTAATGTTTTTTTACTTTAAATACCTTTTTTTATGTATTTTAGAGTAAATAAAATATTTATTAAAAATTGAAATATAAACACCTCTCCCCTCCTTAGAACATCAAACATTCACTTTTCATCTTTTATTAATTTATTACTTTAAATTCATATTCAATTTTAACTTTAAAATAATAATAAAAAATCTAAATACCTATCAACTCCTTAGAATAACACCACCTACCATGATATCAATCTCATCATCAATAAAGTTATCACGATTCAAGGAAGTATAGAATTGAAAACTTATTCTTTTCATAGCAATATAAACTACTAGTGTCATCACTTAACAAGAATATACTAACTGAAAGGACTAATTTATATTTGAGCATCAAAATGGTGTGGCATATGATATTTTCAAAAATTTATACCTTGCTATGTAAAAAGGGGTGCATATGAAATTTACACTTCTAAATATTTTAGAAACTTTCCTTATATATGAAAACCAATTTTCGTCCTATCCAAGGACAATCACTTTATATGATGTTTTATTATAAAAAGTCAGCATATGATCATTGTCATTTGAAAAGTATGGGCATGTGTAGCATAACCCAGTTCTCCTATGTCAATCTCTTCACTTTGAAATGACCTTCCCCTCTTTGGTGGTATCCCAGTCTACACCTCCATTACTGTCAGACTAACTTGTTTACTACACATTCATGATCCATGTATCCCTATCATTTTTTATATACTTCCAATCTGAGAATCTCAAATGCAGTGTAGAAAATAGGACCAAAAGAGCAAAGCTCATAAAGAGAACGTGATAATCTTAGTCTTTTGTTAACACACACACAACAATCCTTGTGATAAACACTAGAGACGTTCCATATTCCCTTACATAGTGCAGAATAGGGCTGCAATAGGGCTGGGCTGGATCGTGCTTTTTAAAATCCAAATCTTGACTCTATATACCCTATCCAATACTAGGACTCTTAACCTAATCATAGAATAACAAAACAATGCATAGAAAGTGATAGGGTTGAGCTAGGATGAAAGGGCCAGCCCTAGGCAACCACTAAACCATTACTCAGTACTGAGCCTAATCAGGGCTACTCTAGCCCCTCCCTTAACCTGCTCTTGGGCTATATTTTGAGCATGATACCTATTCAGGCTCAAGGTGGGCTAGGGCAGGTTTGGCCAATCAAGGCCAAACTTGTACCCAATAAAAGATCTAAGCTCCATCTGTGTTCTGACTAAGATTTATGAATATGTTTTTCCTCCCACTTTATAGGTACAGGATTAGGCTTCCTACTTCTCCTTATCGGCTGTTTGGTGGTGCTATGGGTACTTTGGAAGAGGAAGCTTAGCAAACTCAAGGAGAAATTCTTCAAGCAAAATGGAGGTCAATTGTTAAAGCAACAACTTTCTTTATATGAAGGACGAGCCACAGAGAGTGCTAAAATTTATACAGAGGAAGAAATAAAGAAGGCAACTAACAATTACGCCGAGAGCCAGATCATTGGTCGAGGAGGATATGGTGTTGTGTACAAAGGAATCTTAGCCAATAACCAAATCGTTGCCATTAAGAAATCAAAACTAGTTGATGAAAGTCAAGTTGAGCAATTCATAAATGAGGTGGTTATCCTCTCCCAAATTAATCACAGAAATGTGGTGAAGCTATTAGGTTGTTGCTTGGAGACAAAGGTTCCTTTGTTAGTGTATGAATTTGTTACCAACAATACCTTGTGCCATCATCTTCACGACGAAGAGTGCAAGTCATCGATTTCATGGGAAACGCGTTTGAAAATGGCTACTGAGATAGCAGAGGTTCTTGCATATTTGCATTCTGCAGCTTCACCGCCTATTATTCATAGAGATATTAAGTCTGCTAACATTCTCTTGGATGATAACCTTTACAGCAAAAGTTGCAGACTTTGGAGCTTCCAAGTTAATTCCAATAGATAAAACTCAGCTGAGTACATTAGTTCAAGGAACTTTGGGGTATTTGGATCCTGAGTACTTTCTCTCAAGTCAATTAACAGAAAAGAGTGATGTGTACAGCTTTGGCGTGGTTCTTGTGGAACTATTAACCGGAAAAGCAGCACTCAATTTTGATAGACCTGAAATGGAGAGGAATCTAGCTATGCATTTTGTTACTTCAATGAAGGAGAATACTGCATGGGAGATCTTGGAAGGTCGAGTGTCGAGGGAGGGTAACAAAGAGCAAATCTACAAAATCATGGAGCTTGCAAGAAGATGTTTAGGAGTTAAGGGGGAGGAAAGACCAACAATGAAGGAAGTAGCAATGGAGCTTGAGGGCTTGAGGAGACATGACAAACATCCATGGGACTTGGAAAACCCTCAAGAGATGGAAAACTTGTTGCCTGTTGGTAGTCACAACAATACCATGAGTTATGATAGTTTGAGAGGTACAATGACTATGTCATTGGGTATTGATGGGCGATAATCATAAAATTTAAGCACCTCTTGCTTCCTTATTTTTCTTTTATGTTGTGTGATACAAAACAATTATTCTCATCTCCAAATTGATTTGTAATCTGGGATTTTTTTTTATTTATTTTTTTTTTTTGGGGGAGTGGTGGGGAATGAAAGAATAAAGACTTTATTTATCTATTTATTTATTGAATGAATACATAAAACATACACACACACACACATAGAGGAACTGTACACTCACCCTGCAATAGCAATTGCATCCAATACACCAAAATTCACTTGCTCCTTTAACGTAAAATGAAACAAAAACAAGTATAACCAACAGGAATCCAAATATGCCGAATCACTCGTGCTATGATCTTCTACATCCTAGGTCTCCCTGTTCCGTCATCTGCTTAGGTTCTTCATGTATCATTTAGACCGAATGACTCTATGAATTTACGTCAATACTTTCACATTACGGGTAATATAGGAGACATCTCTATTCTTCCCCTGGGATATCTTTTCAATTACTACTGCTTAGCTTTCAATTTGCCTCTGACCATCAAATGAAATGTGAATAACCCATCCTCCCCTCTTTGAAACAAGGGGCGCTTCCGTTTCTGTCGGTGCTTCAAACAATTTTGTTTTGTCTTCTCCATATTACCATATCTCTAGAGTCAATAATTTGATAGGAGGAGCTAATGAACTCAATCACTTGCTGCCATTACTCTTCAATTTTGTATTGAGGTCTATCCCATAGATGTACTCAAATTGGACCAATGATCAATTTCTAGGTTTCGTCAGTAAACCAAAGGTAGGGCATTTCCCAATCGTAGGGCATTTCCCATTTTTATAGAAACTTCTATACCAGAAAGAATGGAATCTCCAATTATAGCCCCTATGGGATGTAAAATATCTCTTCTCACTATCCCCATAGTGTATGAGACAAATGTGTGCATTTTGATTAGGGTCATACTCTATGGTTACAAACCGCCCCCTCTATGCCCTACGGTAATGATTCCTTTGGCATTACAACCTTTACCACAACGATGTTGTCCATAGATCAAATTATTTAGTGGATTGGATTTCACTTGACCATCGACGGCTCCATTGCGTGTGCTTGGGTAGAAGTTTTTTATAAATGTATCACTGTGTTACTAAGTATTTTGATTTAAGTTCTTTTCATTCTAAGAGGTGGAATAGAATAACATGGTTGAAGTGTAATGATCATACATCTGTAATGCATTGTATGTCCCATAATAGGTCCCATTCTTCTACCCTTTCCCGGGAGTTGATGACTATTCATAGCTATTACCTTGACACCAAATAAGAGTTCGACCCAATACTTTATTTATGTCCTAATTAATCCTAATTTGATATTAGAAGTATATTGATTGTTCCGGAATAACCGAATACCTTTGTAAATACTGCATATTTGATTCCATCCATAAATCCATTTTCTTCCCTATGAGTTCTAGTATCGATAAGAATTCTAATTCTTACTGTTCATATGTGTTATGGTATGAATATACCAATACCCGTATGTAAAATAAAATACAAGTTGAGAAGGCCCAAAGCAAGGTTCTAGCTACTGTTGCTTCTTCTTCTTCTTCATTTTTTTTTTGGGGGTATTACTTTACCCCCAAAGAATCTTTTTTGTTCCTATAAGAGGGAAGAGAAATTAAAAATCAAAGTCAACCATTTAAAAATTTAAATATGTAGTATCTTTGATTGGAGGAAAATCAATCATAGCTGTGCACAACTTGCAATGATTTAAAAAAAATAAATAAATAAATAAATAAATAAAAAAAAAAAAAACCTGCACGAGATAACCTTGCTACCCTACGTAGGGATTAAATACTTATATAATCCCTACTTATATGTGGGTTTATCATATCCTATAATACTATTATACAAAAATAAAACCTCAAAAGTTATGGCAAATCTTTCATTCGACTAAAATACCCTTCCCCCCAGACAACACACCTTTTTCTCACGGAACAAACCCTCTCAAGCCACTTTTTTTTTTTTTTTTTTTTTATGATATTTGTTGAATCAAACTACCAATGAAAGGACCCACCTATTCTTAACATGTTCTCTCAAGAGGTACCCTCTTCAACTAATAGCCCCTTATCTCAAATCTTATGTCTTTTTGCCCACCTCCCTTATTTCTCTCCTATTAATATTATTCATCAAAAAAAAAAATCTTTGTATTTTCATCCCACCTCAAAAATCCTCCCAATGCTTTATTTTCAAAAAACACCTTTAAAAAATAAAGAAAAAAGTGTAATTCTTAAACAATTACTATATCAATCAACATTTTTTTCGCTAAAAGGGTCATTTGTATTAAAAAGCAAAAAGACCAAAAGAACTCATACAATCAAAGGAACCAACCCTCAATCCTGCAACATCAGTTGCCCCAGTTACACCCAACCTCACTAGTTCCAAATCCCATAGACAAAGAATAGAAATCAAAATCTAAAGCGAGAATGACCAGGTGCCTCTAGATCGAGTTCACTCCTTATTGCTACTGTCCAGAGTGAATTAACACCTGAAGAACGTAGTCTCGCAGCCCAATTAGCCAAAAAGTCAGCGACCTTATTGTTTTCCCTATAATAATGGGAAATTTTCTATGCTTTTGTTTGGAAAGGAAGGACTCAATGCCTCTCCAGCGCTGCAAAAAAAACCCAGGGAATCTTCCTTTTCTGAATCAATACCACCACAGCCACTGAGTCACACTCAATCCATAGCCGTGGTATATCTAACTTTACAGCCCAACCTATACCTTGCACCAGGGCCTCCATTTTGGCCTCAAAATTTGTTTTAATACCCAAAAAAGAGCTGAAGTTAAAAACACAAGCTGTTGGATCATCTCTAAACAAGCCACTCGCACTAGCGAGGCCAGGATTGCCGAAGGAGTAGCCATACACATTTAGCTTAACCTTCCCTACAAGAGATACCCATAAAATTTCTTGAGGTAGACTAGAACTCTTAAGAGAGTTTCAAACCCACACACGCAATTGGGCAAAAACCATTGGAGAGACCTTCTTGATATGATCAATTGCATAATCATGATAAACAGGGTAAATGGAGATCTGACGCAGTAGCACCTCCTCATATCTACGTTTATTACAAACAAACCACAGATAATACAAAAGCAAGAAACATCCATGTAACCACAAAGTCCCTAAAGGCGAAATATCAGCTTGTTGTCTCCACCACCTGTAACTATCTAGAAGAGAAGAGTGAGCCTTCCAACTCTTACCAAACCATGCTGTCAAGGACTCCAAATAGCTGCGAGCAAAAGAGCAATGAAGAAAAATATGAGTAATCTCTTCAGAGGCCCCTAAACACATACCACAACAAGAAACCAAGGAGATCCCTTTGGACATAACAACCGCATCCACCGGGATCTTCCCCTAAAAAATACGCCAACATAAAACCCGCTGCCTAGGGAGTAACTGCGAATTCCAAATCATGTTAACCCAATCCACAACCGCACCCTTTTTCTCTTGTGCAAAGCCCAACAAGACATGATTGAGAACTCTCCATGGACCTTGCCTGTCTAATGGAAAATATCACCATGAACACTAGTAGGAAGAGGGATGAGACTTACTAACTCTAGACCCTATCTTAACCAAGGGGATTGTACCACAGGAAAAACACCACTGCTGATCAAGAATACAGTCTACCACTTTAAAAGTTAACTTGTTTGCCAAAATGAGTGGAACCTCCAGCTGAGTAGCAATAGTAAAATCCCCTAACCAGTGATCCTTCCAAAGCTTTATGTTGTCCCATCACCTATTGTCCATCTCGCGCGCCCCAGTTCGGCCATGGTGGCCCCGGGGCCCCTGATCCTTCCAAAGCTTTATGTTTGTCCCATCACCTATTGTCCATCTCTCAGAGAAGCAACAAAGTGCCAATTTTTTTTAGCCCAAAAATAATGGAAGAGCATTGCCTAGAAGTCTGCAAATTACCCTTATCATCTATCAACTTTCCTCTCAAAAATCTTGAGACATATGAGTCACTATGCTTGACCTGCCAGGCCAACTTACAGGGGCAAGCAAAGTTGACCTCTCACAAATGACGAAGTCCCAACCTGCCTTCACACTTTGGAGCACAAATAGACTCCCATTTGACAGTGATTTTCTTTACTGACTCAATACTTCCAGTCTAGATAAAATTGCGCATCCATGCTTCAACTTGCTATATAATAGTTCCTGGCCACCTATACACTGAAAAAAATTGTGAATGGGCATACTAGAAATGTGAAAACCCCCAAAACCCTAATCCTGAAATGTATATTATAAGTCCGAAAACCCGGAATGCGGGTAGAAGGCAACTGTGGCCATCCAAGTTGAGACTACTATATTAGACTCCAAACCAATGGAAGTAGATGGAGATGATGCCAAGTTGGGAGTTCTGTCATTATTTGGAAGAAGATCTAGCTCGAACATTGACAGACTGGGTAGATGGATAAAAAATACGATAATGACACGTGTAGAAGGTCAAGAAAAATCAGGTAAGACCCTTCTATAAAATAGAAAAAGACCCAAGGAAGAGCTAGGTCATTTAGGGCCTCAATTTAGTCCTGGAACAAAATCAAAGGTGGGTTGCCTTATGGGGCGACCCACCCAATTTCGAGATATTTTTGAAGCCCTATTTAATGAATTTTCGTTCTAAAACATGTCATTATATTATAAAGCCGTCAAAGAACATCAAAGCTCCTCAAGAGAACCCACTCCAAGGTGAAGGAAAGTGTAGAAAGTATCTATCAAGGTTTTCGATCATCGTTTCACTTGCTAAAAGGTTAGTATTCATCTTCTTCGTTATAGTTCTCTTCTTTTGATTGACCTCCTACTGCAAAGACCTTGAAGAAGAGTTCTACTATGTGTAATGACCTAATTCTTCTATTCTCTTTTCTCTAGAGTGAATCCTCATTCACTCTAGCTCATCCATGAATCTGGTAGCAAGATTCACAGAAAACCTAATTAAGGATTCTTTAGGTTTTCATTTATTTATTTATTTATTTATTTGATCTATAAACTATGTTAGATAATGTTCTAGTATGATTTCAGAATTTTCTAAATAATTTCAGAGTATTTTTAGAACCCAAATGAGAAGTTTCCTGTCAATATGAGCCAATTATGTCCGTACACAAAGGTCTAGTTGCTTGCTCTAGTTTCCCCAGGCAACCCACCAATGCTTTGGCAGTTTTCATGGCTGGTTTGATTGCTCTAGTTGCCCCAAGCAACCCACCCACTGCCAAGTTGGTTGGTTTTTCTCTTTTCAACACCATTCCTCTAGGGTTGTCTCTAACTTTGAACCAACATGTTAATAGGACTTTTTGGGAAGTGTGAACATACTCTTTGACCTAATTTACAAGGTTGCAAGTCAATAGCAAGGTGAGGACGTTCATTTGCACATAATCATTGTTACATTCTTGATTGTTACGAAACTTGCTTATATGATTACATACTGTTGTTTTAGGTTTTAGCAATGATTATTATGACTTTGAAATTTCAGTATACATGTGATTAATAATGTTTATGATTATTATTCACATGTATATTGAAATTTTCTAAGTCATAATAATCATTTCTAAACCTAATTTGACAAGAGAGAAGCCACCGATTGCTTCTTTCATCATTTGAGTTCTTTGTTTAGTGGGAGATTGCAAGGCTCTTATTCACCCAAGTGAATTAAAAAAAAAATTCTTAAGAAAAAGACATTTTTATCTTATCACGTACGTAATATTACCATAAAATCTTTGTCCATTTCTATACAAAACTCTATGTGAGTACCGTTAGATTCATCTAATCATTACATTAAAAATCCAGATTTCAACAGATATTAGCTATTATAGATATTAAATAATGTTTATTTCCCTGATTTGGCTACAAGAACATTGAGAGTAGGAATTTAAAGTTGTGTTTGGCTACAAGAACATTGAGAATACAAATCTTTATGTACTCCTTTTTTCGAGGGCCACTCTCATTTTTTTCTAGAGAGTCTGGTGGGAGAAGTTTAGGATCTGTGATACAAAGAGAAAGAGGGGGGGGGGGGAACCAGCCTAGAAAGTTGTAGCTTATGGGCATCCATTAGTTGGGTAAAATTGTGAAATCCCACCTAACCCTAACCTGGACACCCTATTTGTTTTGAATGAAGAAGTGACTTGAATGATGTTTGACCTTGAAGTTGGACCATGAGTATAGTATTGATATCTTTCGAATGTCCTAGGAAGTCAAGTCAAACATTTTCCTAAGTTTGTTGAGGACCTAAGTGTTGGTTTTGACCCTGGAGATCCAAAATTCAGCCAGTTGACAAAGGGAGACCCTTTGGTCAATCCTCTCTTGGTCAATACCATCGACCAAGCACCATCGACCAAAGCAGCTCCGGAAAACAGAATTGTCTAACTTTGGAAGTTTTAGATTTTAGATCTCTATATATATGCAACCTTGGTCTAAACCTAAATATTTTGCCTCTTATCAGTTGGAGAACTTGGGAAGAACCCTAGAGCCTCCTCCGCTAGCCAAGGAAGACCCCTAAGCATTCAACCAAGGTTTCCTCTTTGATTCCTCTTCTTCAAGGTTAGTATTCAATCTCTTTCTTCTCTAATCTACTCTCTCTATTGTTTCTCTTGATGTTTTGATTGTGAGGAAGGTATTACACTATGTTATCCCTTGAAGCCATATGGTGTTTCTCCATGTATTTGATCTAGTATTGATAGCATGATCTATTCTTACTGTAGTTTTCTATTCTAATATGTGTTAGACTTGTTTCTTATTAGTTTTCTATGCATGATCTACTATTTCCTATCCTTTTGAATGAGTCCCCTTTCATTCTAGCCTTTCCGTGATGATCCACGGTTTTAGCCTAATAGGTGTTTTATTAGAATTCTATTTCCTTTGGCCTTATTAGATGTTTAAACCTTCATAGATAATCTTAGTATGATGTTTTAGAATTTTCCTGTTAATTTCTGAGTGTTCTGATGTGTTTTGGCAGTTTCCAATCAAAATTGGAGATTCTATCCATACACTGTTTGCTTGATCCATCCTGCTTGGTCTATGCATCAACCAAAGGAGTGGCTGACAAGAGATTTCCTTGTTTTGTCTCCATTTCGACTCCGATCTTTTGGATTTGTATCTTATGATCTATACATATTTGTTTAAGGTTGTTTAGGTGATTTTGGAATTGTTCTCTGATCTCTCACTTGAAGATTATAAATTCGGAATTTGAGGTGAGTACGTTCACTCACAATATGCATATTTACATCATTTGATGTGTTATGATTCGAATGCATAATTTAGCTACTGTTGTTTTACTTTCTTCACATTATATTACTTTTGTAATTACAGTAGCATATTCACATTATGATTTACATACTGGAATTGATCATGAATGATATCAATGGAATTTGACTTGATTGTGTGATGTATGAAATCATGATATGATGTGATTGCCTAGTTTGTAATTGTGAAGTGGGGAATGCCCTTTTAGCATTTCTGTCTTTAGACACCAGTGGAGGTGGTATGGGATGCTTTCTTATGGTGCCTTTTGGCGCTTTCCATGACTACTGGTTGACATACCTAGGATTGGACTAGAAGTGTTTGGTTAGGAAAACCCCTAACATATCTAACTCTATCGGAAGGGGAATTGAGACTGAGTGACCCGTGGCAGCAATAAGGATTTGTGGGTTCTCAAGACTAGTAACCAACTCGTAAGGGGACATGAATCACATTGTGAGGGCCATTCATTGGTAGGGTTGCATGTGGTAGACTTGGGCTCATGGGCACTTAAGACCGGTAACCAACCCGTGAGAGGACATGAGAGCTTCCCGTTTACTATGCGTGGATGACCAATACGGTTAAGAGTCTTTTTTTTTCTTATGGCCTTAGCCGGACCCCGGAGGGACAGAGGCTTCTAGGGGGAAGGATACCAAGGAGCAGGAAAGGAAGGATACCGGGATTGCGGGAAGCGAGGAATGGATGTATCTAACCCTAAGTAGATGTGACTCAATAAATGACTTTACTCAGACCAATGGTGATGTGAGAGAGTGGTGACCTAAACCCTTGCCATAGAATGTCCAGCAAGGATGCGGGACCCAATTACCAATGGAGAACCCAAGATACCGGGAAGGTTGAGGGAGAGTGATTTGAGACCTACCCAGAGGAGTATGTGCTATTGACTTAAAGCGTGTCTGCCAATAGAAACAAGCATATGTAGAGTTATAAGCATACTTGCATTCATTGTCTCATTTCATTGCATTTATATTGCCTTGGATTGTGTGTGAAGATGTTTATTATGATTGGGTTACTTGCTAAGTTCTTTTAAGCTTACCCTTCGGGGGATACGTTTTTAGATGCTTTTGTAGGAATGGAAGAGAACCCGTGCTACGGTATGGAGGACCCTTCCTTACATGTTACAACTTCAAAAATCAATGGAGAAGATCATGACCAATGGTGCGACCAGCACACAGGTTTGGACTACATTGACAGCTCCTATTGATGGCAGCTGGCATCGTCTTAATTACCGATGGGATCGTGAACTAGAAGCTGACCCAAAGCTACAAGAGCACAATCCTAAGGTGAAGAAGATGAAGACTAAAGAAGAAGAAGAGCCGACGAAAGATTTTGATTCGTTTACTCTATATTCTTCTAGATTTTATTTTGAATTGTAATAGCTTTAGACCTTGCTTTAGATTTTCAATCTACCTTCCGCATTTGTTGTGGGGTATATTCCACTATACTCTACAGTTATCTTTTGATTGGTATCTTGTTATTCTGCACTTTGATATTCTTTTGTGATCCTTCTATGATCCTTTCTTTATTATTATTCTTAATCCACTTTAATACAATGATTTGTTCTTGCTTTTGATTATGTTATTCTACTATGTGGGATATGATCGCCCTAAACTTGATCTTCAGGGTTGTGAATCACACACTCGGGTATTCCAGATAAGGTACCGGCTGGGTGGACGACAAAAATTCTCTAGAATCCTAATCCATTAACCCATTGATTTCAAGACCGCAAACCTGGAGCTCGAGTAGACAACAACTCTCGACCACTCGAGTCGAGCCTAGGTATTTGAAAATTGAACCTATGGAGGTGGATGACCATGATAAAGACCCGATCACTCTAATGGAGTTCAAGAGGAGAGAGAGAAAGTAAGGCCAGAAGGCATAAAAATGAGGTTTTGGCATGCCCAAAAACCGATGCTAGAGGACTTAAATTTCAAGGTAAACTATACCATTGATCAGACTTTGAAAAAACCTTTCTACCCTTTGAAGCCCATCGAAATTGTCCTTCACATGAAGAAGAAACAAGGCCATTGGATTGTGGGTGGTTGCACACTTGGATCAACAGCCCTTGCCCAATTTTAGAATTCGGGTTTAAAACCCTATTTTATGACTCTGCAACCTCCTAAACGCATTTATTTATGTTAGAGTGGGGCTGAGAGCTTGGGAGTGGAGAAAACCTTGGAATTTGGTGGATTCAGTGAGGCATCGAAGCGCGAATCATCGTGATAAACGCGTGTAGAGGTAAGGCATTTATAAAACCCTTATTTTCCTCTCACTTTTGAAGGTATCTATGAACAATGAATGCTATGTTGTGGTGGCTGTTGATGTTGGGTGGTATTGAATGCTCCTTTCTACTGCCATTAATGTCTCCCAACCCCTTTGAACATTGGTTCATGCAATCCTTTGCATTGGAAACCGTTTTGGACCTCTCTGAGATGCCTGCAGGAAGACACGGAGAGCCCAAATCAGGGTTTTTCATTTGGGAACTAATTATTGGTGATTAAAGGGTGTTTTGGGGACCCTATTACTATTCTATTGAAGACCCCAAAGCCCCATTTCGAGTTTATTTCAAAACGGAGTCAAAATCAACCAAATCGGTCTTAGCCCTAGGGTGGGTGGTTGACTGGTCCTTGGAGGCTCAATCAACTGCCCCGTAGTCTGGGTGTGTGTTTTGCCCCCTTGACCCCTGGTCTATCCTTGATTGTTGCTCATTTGATTTGTCATGTTTCTATGGTTATTTTGGGCCACATGCACTCTCTTTGGTAGATTTTATTGGACCTTGGAGATTGTTATTATCTTTGATAGGTGAGGAAAACATATCACCATATCATATGTGCTTTATTTGTATTATTTGAATCTTTGTTTGCATTGATACCTTGTATCTATTATAAACTGCGTGTGACTTTGCGCGAATGGAAGGTAATGTGCATTGATACCTTGTATCTATTATAAACTACATGTGACTTTGCGCGAACGGAAGGTAATGTGGGTTTATGTTTATTTCTTATTCCAATTACTCGAGTTATGATATGGAAATGATGTGTATGTGTGGATTGAATGGTAGGACAATGTCCATCTATACTTGATAATCAACTAGGGTTGTGGGTCCGCCCATTACCCTAGTGACATTGTATTCACTTAGACCTAGGAACACAGTCAGTAAGTGTCTAAAGGTGTTGGCTAGTGAACCCTTGAGTAATATTATCCTTTCAAAAAGGGTATCAAAGCTATGTGACCCGTGATGGTAGTGGCTAGGTCCCATGTGCATCAAGCAGGCCCATTGTCATCATGAAATGGTAGAGTTGCATATGTTAGGGTTGGCTCATGGGCGTCCAAAAGACGGGCTTCGATGCCGTGAGGAGACATGAGAGGCATCCACCCCAACATATGTGGATGGCCATAGGGTTAAGGAATGGGATCCAATAGATGCCTCCCGTTGAGGATACCATTCCTAGGTGGAGAAGGATATTGAACCATATTAAAGAGCACTAGGCATGAGGGGAGATATCCAGACCAAATGGAGTACGAGACTTTATGCCTTTGCATTTGGCCTAGGTTTATCCTTCACACGCATAAGTTCTTAGACCAATGGTGATGTGAGAGAGAAGTGACCTAATACCCAGCCATGGTTGATGTGACTTGACCCAACTACCACGGATAACCCAAAAGACATGCTTGAGTGCCGTGAGGAAGAGTGATTGACCACCTAGAGGAGGCTGCTATATAACTTAATGCGTGTCTAACATAGAGACCCATTGTTAGTGTCACACCCCACCCAGCCATATCCGGCCATACCCGAATACCCATGGGGGTGATACACCGCAAGACCTAGGTTTAGTGACAATTCCATACAACACATGATATAGCATAATTAAAAGGACAAGAATAAATCAAATTCAAGTATAAAGTTATCAAATCTGAATGATCAAAAGGTTACAGTCATCCATTATCTAAAGTTAATCAAAATGGAGATCAGAGTTTGAAGGCAGCATAGTTTGTTGCAGCGGAAATTAAACTAAACTGATTCCCTAATGGAATCCAACCTCATAAGAGCAGTACTTGCACGGGCATGAAGCTCCATGCGAACCTACATCTTC
The DNA here is from genome assembly GCF_041222555.1 of Hakea prostrata. Classification (NCBI taxonomy): domain Eukaryota; kingdom Viridiplantae; phylum Streptophyta; class Magnoliopsida; order Proteales; family Proteaceae; genus Hakea; species Hakea prostrata. The sequence goes on along the minus strand of NC_142601.1, from coordinate 48,194,347 downwards.
TTCAGTCACTCCTTCAAGAAAGTCAGTCAGTGAAGAATCCTCCACTCGGAAGGAGTCCTCATAACTTGCAATATATTCTAATAAAAACAAACATATAAAGAGAAATGAGTTCAATAGAACTCAGTGAGGTCAACTCAACATCATATCATGCATTCGTCCACAAAATTTCTACATCACACCGTGCATTCATTCACAAGATTCCACACCACACATATAGCATGAGTATCGACAATATAATTACTGATATGATATATGAATGATTATGATATTATGCTCCTAACTCTATCATGAGGTCTCTATGGTAGACACGCATTAAGTTTATACACCAATCTCCTTTGGGCGGTCTCAGTCATTCTCCCTCAACAAGAGACGTCTATTGGGTTCTCCGTGGTTATTGGGTAAAGTTTTGTCAAGCCATGGTTGGGGTATAGGTCACCACTCTCTCGCATCACCGTTTGGTATGAGATTTGGCGCGTGTCAAGGATAATCCTAGCCCAGTGCAAAGTCATATGGCCTCGTACTACATATGGTCCGGATATCTCCACCTATGAATGGAATCCTCAACAGGAGGCATCTGTTGGATCCCATTCCTTAACCCAGTGGTCATCCACATATAATGGTCAAGATGCTTTCAATGTCCTCTCAAGGATCATTTCACCAGTCTTAAGCGCCCAGAAGCCCTTATCTATTATATGCAACCCTACCTCTTTATGACGATAGTGGGCCTGCTTGACACTTAGGACCCAGCCACTAACATTATGGGTTAACCGGCTTCAATACCCCTGCTGGAAGGGTAGTAGTACTCATGAGGTTACCTAGCCAAACACTTCTAGACACTTAACATTCATGTACTTAGCTCTAAATGCATATTCATGTAAGTTCACTAGGGTAATGGGCGAACCCACAACCCTAGTTTAAAACATAAAATAAAAAGAGTAATTTAATCCAACATCATCCATATATCTTCACATCAAAAATTTAGGATTTGAAAATAAAAGAAAAACTCACTCCATTCAATCTCATCCATCTCATACATTCTCATATTATTTTCAAAGAATATTGAAAATGGAAGCAAACAAACTTTCTTACCTTTCATTCGTGCAAAGTCCCACACATGAACACGAGAAAATAAATACTAAAGCAAGGCAACATATCAATAATGAAATTTAATTAACATGATTAAACATGTAAGATAAAGTTAAGTATATTCCTCACCTTTCTAGTTAGCATAAGCTCTCCAAAGTTCCACAAAGTCACACTCACGAGTTGGTGATTATAATCAAAATAAACCTAATCATTTAAGAAAATCAATAGACATAAATTAGAAGTCAATTGGGTTTTAAAAGAGTTCCCAAAATCACCCAACAAAAGACTGATCCACCCACTAGGTTCGAACCCACCGTTCTCAACCTAGTTTTGACAAAAATCAATATTTCGCCATCGATTCGAAGTCGAATCGAAACGAAACTTTGGGATGTCTAATTGGAAGCAATAGGGTCCTAAGGGTATCTTCAATTTGATTCAATTCGTTCTGGATCAAAAAGCCCCAAATTTGGCTCTCGCGAGTCGCCCGAGAGCGTCTTTGAGAGTCAAAACGCGAAATCATTTGCAACGATCCGCACAAACCACTCAAAAACTAAAGAGAAACATAAATAAAACTATTTGCAAGCATTTAATAGACCTAATATGCAACAACTACCCAAATCCAACATTTATTGCGAAGAACTACTCCTAAAACCAAAACCAAAGAAGAGGGTTTGATGAATCTTACCTTTCCTAACGATTCTGCAAAGATCTAGGTGCCGGCACACTTCCTAAAGGTTAGAAACCTTCCTTTCCCTTGGTTTCTCCTCCTTCTTTTGCCTCAGCCTCGTTCTAGCCTTCTAAAATGCGAGTATGAGAGGTTAGAAACTCAAAATAGGGTTTTAAACATAAAAAACCCGATTCTGCCCCGAAGCTGGAAAATGGGTGGGGGGTTGGGGCGGTCAACCAGCCATTCAACCAGCCCCTAATTGACCCCTCAAATGGACTCCGATTTTGGTGATTTTTGGCTTGTTGGAAAAGTATTTCGACGATCTTCGACTTGATACCTTATTCGCATCAATCGAATTCTCCACCGCTGATCTACGAACGTTCCAATATCACCCTTTTTACACCATCGCGATTAATCTTTTCTCTTCACTTAAACTTTAGGAGAGTTGATGAGTCATGACAAGGGATGTAATATCCAGCCCTATTCTAACCCTAACCCTAACCCGGATCCACTGTTGTATTCAGGTCCGAAGACCCGAAGCGGTGGTAGAAGAGACCTATGGACCATCTGATTGATGATCATGATTCGGAGACTGAGCCTATGGACATTGATGATGATACCCCTTGCTTAAATGCATTATCAGTGTTTAAGGAAAGTCTACGCATCGGAGAAGATTAATCTCATTGATGTACCTAATGACCTCCTATGCTCAATCCGAAGGTATTCCCCGAAACTAGACTTCTTGATTGAATTGTGGAAGAAAACCTCACTCAAATTGACCTTGTATAGCCTTTCAAATCCCTACTTGAAGTTGCTGAACTAAACATGTTTTTCTGCTGAGAAACATTTTGGTCGATCATTTTGGTCGATACCATCGACCAAAACCATCGACCAAAGTTTCCCAGTCTACCAAGTTAAAGATTCCATGGAATATTCCTATTCTATTTATTATGACCTCGAGCCTTGAGCCTTGTGCAATCATTTTTCTCACTTGAAATCGTGGGGAGAGCTTCCCAAGGCACCTCATTGGCTAATGTGAAGGGCACCTCATCAAAAACTCATTGTTTACTATTGATTCTTGTCTACTTCTTCCACACTAAGGTATGAATCACCATTCCACTCTCTATCCTACCATTTTCTACTCTTTTCTTTTTCTTTCTTGCTGGTGAGACATTGGAAATGGTGCTGCAACCTTGCAACCACCACTCCAAGTGTCTACACATGATTAACCTATGAGTTTCTTAGCCATCCATTGATGCTATGCCTCCACCTCATGCCTAGCTTATGTATTCCTCTATTCTTCTATTAACATCATGTCATTTTGTACCAAACTGAGTTGTAGGGCATGCTATGTTCATGTTTATCACTTCTATATGATTCCAATCGAATTTCTATTAGTTCCACTAACTATTACATGCCATTCCTCATCAATGCAATCAATTCCAACTCATGCCATGATGTTTATCTCTTGAACTTGTTAGCTCAAATTGGGGCTTTTTGTTTGGACCATTGGATTGGGTAATTTTCTTGACTTATAGTGTCCTACTACTGTTGTTAAGTGTTCCTCCAAGTTTCAGATTGATCCAAACACCGGAAAACCAATTTAGGATGAAAACACCCAAAATCCACCATTCTGTCCCGAAGGAAATTTTGGTCGATCCTTTTGGTCGATACCATCGACCAAAACCATCGATCAAAGTTGTTGCTTGACAAAGAACCTTGGCCAGTTTTGATCCAATTGATATCCAATCTTCCTAATTTCTTCTCTAACTTATTATTGATGTTTGTTTAGGGCCTTAACAATTATTTTGGACTATTTCTTGATACTCTCAATTCATCATCAATTCAACCCAAGGTAAGGATGGTTATCTCCATAAACATATAGATCACCAACTTATGATTTATGTTCTTGTTTATGAATGGAACCTCTTGATTACTTTTAAATCTTTATAAGACTGTTATATATGTGTTAGAACAGTAGTATTGACATCTTTATACTCTTCTCATGTTACATTACTATTCTTGTTTACTTATGTCTATGAATGATTCATTTCAATATCATATTTTAACATTTATGATAAGATGTATTGGATGCATGAAAGATGATGAACTTGAATATGTGATTGCTTACGTATTGACTTGGGATTGGGGAGTGTTCTATTGACACTTCTGTCCTTAGGCATCGGAGGGAATAGTATGGGATGTTCTCCGATGGTGCCTATCGACACTCTCCCGGGTTATTGGATGACATACATAGGATTGTCTAGTTGGTTGGCTAGGTTTATCCTTGTTGTGTCAGACCCGAATCGGAAGGGCATTGAGACCGAACAACCCGTGGTAGTGTATGGTTGGATGGGCGCTCTAGGCCGGTAACCAATCCAGTAGGGGACATAAACCATGCTACGGATACCTGAAAGGGGCCATTTATTGGTGGAGTTGCATATGGATAGACTTGGGCTCACAGGCACAGAAGACCGATAACCAATCCGTGAGAGGACATGAGAGCTTCCTGTTTACTATATGTGGATGACCAATAGGGTTGATGAGTCCAAAATCCGGGATTTCGCTGACTCTAGTGTGAAGGATACCTGAAAGAATCGCCGGGGGCGAGGAATGGACGTATCTGAATCTGACATGACCGACTGAGTAGATGACTTGCATTGGGCTAGGCTTTACTGTGACATGCGCCAGTACTTGACCAAATGGTGATGTGAGAGAGCGGTGACCGATCCCCTTACCACGGTTTTTGATGACTTTACGGATCTTCCCCAGGCATTCCCAAGATATGGAAATGGGAGAGTGACTGACGACCCAAAGAAGTACGGTGCTATGACTTAAAGCATGTCTACCCTAGAGACTAGCATTCATAAAGTTAGACTCATATTTGCATCATATGTTCCATATCGCATTGCATTATACTATGTTCTGAATGTGTATGATTTCTAATTATGGAATAACTGCCTTGCTTGAGTTCTTCGAACTCATTCCTTTTTGTGCAAATGTTTTTAGATTATATTCCAGGTACCAAGGACTACGATGGCACCTCCCTTGAGGCGGACTATGATTCCACATACTACCCTCCGGGTAGTGGCGTCGGTGAGGATCCGTATATTGGAGCCGAGGAGGATTACTATCCGCACCAGGGTTAGCCCCACAATTGTGCGGGAGCGGCAGCGTTGGGTTTACTTCATCTGTACTGTTGAGGAGACTACTATTAGTATAGAAGAAACCCTAGCGTAGTGCCCCATTTCCCCGGTGTGTTTATGGAGTATACGGGCCTGAAATTAACATGTATTCGGATTCTTCTGGTGATACTTGGACATGTACTTAACTACTTTTACTTTCCGCTGCTTTGAGAGAGTGGCTACCACACCTTCTCTCCCTGATATGATTTTGACCACATTCTGATATTATCTATCTTCCGCACTCTGATATATAGTTAATCTTATCTTATACATATTGTTTAGTATTAATTGTTTTTACCATTGATTATTACTGTTCATGATTATGTTACCGTGTATGTGGGAGGCATGGACCTCAGATCATTGATCCTTGGACTGTGGATCACATCCCGGGTATTCCAAATGGGGTACACGCTGGGTGGATGTGACAAGGGTCATCCACCAACATTAGTTCCATTTCCAACCCTTCGGGCTCCACTTGAATGGCCCACATTTGTCGTCAACTCGAGGCCCGATTTTCTCGGTTTTGAAGCCACGGGTTAAAGGGGTAAAAATCTGGGGGATTTAACAATTAGAGTTAGGAGCATATTGCATACATGTTCACTCACTCATCTCATTATATATATATATATTATACATGAATTGTTTATGGAAATGTGTGGGGGATATATGGTTTATGTTGACTTCATTGGGTTCTGTTGAACTCATTCCTTTTATGCATATGTTTTTTTTTAGATCTCACTACAGGTTATGAGGACCCCGTATTCCTGGAGAGTCCGCCGCCGTTCGAGTCCTACGAGGGACCCACGACAGATGACACAAAGCTACATGGTGAGTTGTGTGCCTGTTCAGACTGTGCCTACGGAGTCTAGTAGTTCCGAGACACTGTAGATACCTTATAACATGGTAGTTGCCCTTGTATCTTTGTGTTACATCCTTTTCATCCAGCCGATAAATGAGGGTCCTACTTAGTATTATGAGCTTCTTGGAAAAGTAGACTTCTACTGTCAAACAATCCTTTTTTTTAAACTTTGATCTTGATTTGATTGGACTAATTTGGAACCGTGATTTTGAACTTAAAATTATGGATAACTGTAATAATTGAATTTAATACTTGTTTAATACTTGTCACTTTAATCTTTTCTTGTTCTTTGATTATACTACATCGTGTGGTGTTATGGATTTGGCTGTGAACCTAGACCTTGTAGTATATCAACCCCATGGGTAATCGGGTATGACCAATTCGGCTGGGTGGGGTGTGACAAGTTGGACACTTCTGTTTGTTTTATCTGGTCAATATGGCACTACTTCCGTTTATGGCTTATGGGCTTCCATTACTTGGACACTTTTCTTTGTTTCATCTGGTCAATATGGGGATTCTTCTCTCCCTCCCCACTCCTCTTTTCATTCACTTTGAACTAGCATCAGGGGAGTTGGGATCAAATTGTGTTCTCCTCACATGAGGGGAGCCCGATTCCTTGTGCAATAGGGAAATATGAAGGGATTACAACCTTCATCTGCAAGAGTAGAAGTTCCAAACTCCATGGAGAGGAGGATTGAAGGATGCCCTTTATATGCACAAATAGGTATTCATAGAAATGCTAAAAAAATACAAGTACCTGTTTAACTTTTCATCATTGTTCCAATAAGTAGGCAATGTAGATAACTAGTTATGTACTATGTATAGAATAGCATCATTGAGAATTTGTCTTATAACTAGAAAATGGGAAAACTTGTTATGAATAATATTTATTTATGGATGTCCAATGTCCATTACCCCCGAAGAGATTGTACTTCCAATTGAAGATCCCAACTACCTCAAGATGCGATCTTGGTGATTCACATTCCCATATTAATTGAAGATCACAGCCATCTCATTACACAATGTTGGCAGTTAATATTTCCATTTATGCACCTTCTATCTTGGGTGGCAATCTATCCTTCCATATCAAGATCATTTTATTGTGTGTGAGAATCATATATTGTATTTCTTTGTAGACTCAGATATTTCCATATCAGAGAAAATGTTAATTCTATTATAAATATGTAATGAATACCTCAATAAAAGAGTTGAACTCATCCTGTCTTTTTTCTTTGTATTCAATATATCTTCTTTATTTTATAACACGTTATCAACACAATTCCGCTCAAAGTAATTGTGAACGACTCTACTCAAAGCATTGTGTTTTGAGATAAAAGACATCAAATTCTGTATCATTATGTTTTCTATTCCAAAACGAAAAGAATGATCGACCTCCTCACGCGTTTTTGTAAACAATGGAGTTTACCTTGTCTATCTTGTAATGTAAGTGCATCGTGATAAAAATATATGTATTTTATTGAATCTAAAAAATCAATTAAGATATTAGATTGCCTTAATAATTGAGGTTTGTCATTAACCAATAATGATTTTATTTATTGTATATAGTGGTTGTCAAACTTGCACCACAAATATTGTTAAATGCACCTGAAGTTGTAAATTTTGAAACTATAAATGAGTACAGTTTCGGAGATACACATGAAGTTACAATATTTGAAACTGTAAATGAGTGCAATTTTGCAGATGCACATGAAGTTACAATATTTGAAACTATAAATGAGTACAATTTTGCAGATGAACATGAAGTTGCAAGATTTGAAATTGTAAATGAAGTTGCAAGATTTGAAACTGTAAATGAAAACAATTCTGCAGATGCACATGAAGTTGCAAGATTTGAAATTGTAAATGAATACAGTTGTGTAGATGCACATGAAGTTGCAAGATTTGAAAATGTAAATAAGTACAGTTCTACAATTTTTAAAATTAGTTCTCAATTGAAATTATGCGGAAAAAAATATTATTGATGATGACTTACTAGAAAGAAAAATATTTTCCAACTTTTCATGCTTCATATGTTCTATTACAATAGCAATATCACGAAAAATGTTTTAAAAGATTGTATGAATTGATATCATGAAGCTTGTTCTATTGGTTCTACTATATTCTCTTAAATGAATGCAACAATTCATGATAAACCTAAAAGAAGGCAAAATTATAATTATGGTAATACTATAGATATGGATGAAGCAAAAGATAGAATAATTATTGTTCTCATGATTAAAATAAATAAGAGAATAATAAGGATTCTCAATATAACTCTTGAAGGAGTAAAGATAATATTTGTTATCGATGTAGTATGAAAGCTATTGGACATATATCTTTCGTACTCCACAATAATGTGGAGATAAATTTGATTTTCCAAAATAATGATACTTGAGCAAATTTGCATATAAAGAAAATGATTTTGATGGCCTCACAGGTACTACACATATATATGTTGCAAACTCCTTTGAAGATAATAGTTGAAGATTTTGTTGTGTTAGTCGAGTTCAAATAAAAATAAAATTGATACTATGTTAGTTTGTAATTCTTTTCCTTTCAAATATCATCTCATATGTTAGTTTATCTTAAATTTGATCTGTTTCCTTCATAATTTTTTTTATTGACTTTCTATATATCTTTTGATGTATTTTGTTTCATTTTGATAAAATTAAAATAAATAAAATAAAATTTTGAATATCCTCTTATGTACTACGATGCATATTATACTGAGAGAGAAAAAATATATATTTTTCTTATTTGATGATGCGGAAACCAATGTTCATACAATAATCAGTAGTACAACATTGATTGAAAGCTCCGGAAGAGCTAATATATTATTATCTAGGAATGAAATTGGCTATAAATAATGCATCATCTTGTAGTAAGTTTCAAAGAAACTTATAAAGTTTCAAAGGTATATGCCAAAATGATTGAGACTGTAAATGATGGTAAAAGTGAATATTTATGCATTATTACAAAAGTGTTAGACATTTTCTCCCAGTTTGTATTACACAAATATTTGCATGGTTGAAACACATGCTTGAATAAATCAAAAGAACATTGATTCCGATAGTTTTATTATTTGGCATGACCGGTTGGACCATCCCGGATCAAGTATGATGCAAAAAATTATTGAAAATCCATTGATCATCTATTGAATAACCAAAAGATTCTTCAATTAAGTGAATTTTCTTGTACTTCTTGTTCTCAAAGGAAATTTATAATTAGATATTCATCAACTAAAGTTGAAATTGAACATTTTTTTTTTAACGTATACAGGATGAAATAATGGGTCCATTCACCCATCATGTGGACCATTCAAATAATATGATTTTAGTAGATGCATCTAAAATATGGTCACATGTATGTTCATTATGAATTCACAATTTGGTATTTGCGAGATTTTTGCTCAAATAATTAGATTAAAAGCACAATATATGGATTATAAAGTAAAGACAGTTTATCTTAATAATGCTAGTGAATTTACATTTCAGGCTTTATGATTCTTGTATAACAACTGAGATCACAATTGAATAGCCTGTTGCTTATGTTTATATCCAAAATGGTTTGGCAAAATCATTTATTAAATGTCTCCAATTAATAGTTAAACCATTGTTTATGAGAACAAAGCATTTGTACGCATCAAGCCAACACGTTGTCATAAATTCTCCTTATTTTACAATTGGTTTATGGTCAGAAGCCAAATATTTCTCATCTTAGAATTTTTGGATGTACATTTTATGTTCCAATTGCTCCACCACAACACACAAAGATGAATCCCTAAATAAAGTTGGGAATATGTGTTGGATATGAATCTCCTTATATAATTCAATATATTACCAATAATTGAAGGTTTATTTAAAACAAGACTTACTAATTATCATTTTGATGAATTAGTTTTTTCAACATGAGGGAGAGGAAATAATCAATTGGAAAAATAGATTGATTGAAATGCATTATCATTATCTCATTTAGATCTTCGCATTGAGTAATGTGAACTTGATGTTCAAAAGATAATGCATTTACAAAATATTATGAATCAACTACCAGATTTGCTGACTTACTGAGAGTTATTGAATCTCATATTCCAACTGCAAATGCTCCAATGCTCCAATTAAGATTGATGTCCCAGTTTGACAATCTATCAATACAAATGAAATTAAACCACGTTTAAAATGTAGAAGATCAATCGGTTCCAAGGATAAATCTTAAAAAAAAAATGAGCAAATGATCAAAATGGTCATAATATGGAGACAATTGATTATGAAAATCCTAAAGACATAATTTTCTATAAAACCCTATAAGAGGTTCAAGTACCTAAAAATAATGAAGAGATCTCGATCAGTTATGTCATTGCAAGAAAAAGATGGAATCGAAAATATAAAGTTGTCAACAACAATTTTTGCATATTATGTTATTATTGAAATAATACAACAAGATGAGGATCTTGAACATGAATTTGTTGATGAAATGTAAAGACGCAATTCAAGTATAATTGAATTCGCCTGAAAAAGTGGACCTATAGTCCAACATCTGAAGGTATAAAGCCAATGGAGTATAAATGAGTTTTCATGTGAAAAATGAAATGAGAAAAAAATGGAATCTTGATATACGAAGCCTGAATTATGGCACAAGAATTTTCGCAAAGGCCTGGCATTGATATATGAAAACATGTTCTCTTGTGGTGGATGCGATCACCTTCAGATATCTTATTAGTCTGGCAGTATATGAAAATTTTGATATGCATCTATTGGATATTTTTACAACCTATTTATATGACTCACTCGAGTGTGAAATTTATATGAAAATCCCTAAAAGATTCAAAATGCGTGAAGCACATAAAAATTTCTAGGAAGTTTGTTCAAAAAGGCTTCAGAGATGATCAGGACATATATGATATAATCCCCTTAGTGAATATTTACTAAATGAAAAGTATAAAAATGATCCAATTTATTATTGTGCCTTTATTAAAGGATATGGATCTAATTTTAATAAGTGCATATGATGATGACTTAAATATCATTGGAACTCCTGAAGAGCTTTCAAAAAAATATTAGACTATTTGAAGAAAGAATTTGAAAGGAAAGATCTTGGAGTGACAAAGTTTTGTCTAAGCTTGCAAATTGATCATTTGACGAACATAAAATTTGTTCATCAATGAAATAGAGAAGGTTTTAAAGCAATGTTACATGAATAAACACATCCATTAAGTACCCCAATGGTTGTGAGATTGTTCGACATAAAGAAAAGATTCATTTCAACCCTATAAAAACAATGAAGAACTCATTGGTCTTGAAGCACCATATCTAAGTGCAATTGGGGCACCAATGTATCTTGCTAATAGTACACAATTTAATATAACATTTTCTATAAGTGTATTAGAAGATTTATCTCTTCTCCAATACGAAGACACTGGAATGTTGTTAAACATGTATTTTAGTATTTTCGAGGAATTATTAACATGATGTTATTTTATGAATGTAAACATCAACTTACTAGTTTTGCAGATGCAGGATATTTATCTGATCTACATAAAACTAGATCTCAAACAGGCTATTTATTCACAAGTGAAGGAAGCATGCAGTATTCTACTAGAAGAAGGGCTTTCAACAATATTATATGAAGATAATGCCGCATGCATAGCCAATTGAAGGGAGGATACGTCAAATGAGATAGAACAAAACATATTTCACCAAAATTCTTCTTTACTCATGATCTTCAACAAAATGGTGAAATTTATGTTCATTGAATTCGTTCAAGTGATAATTTGGCAGATTTATTTATCGAGGAATTGCTTACTTTAAATTTTGAGAAGCTGGTACATGATATTGGAATGTGCATATTTAAAGATACTCAATGATGTTATCATCAAGGGGAGTAAAATACATGCTGCACTCTTTTTCCCTTCACCAAGGTTTTGTCCCACTGTGTTTTCCTGGTAAGGTTTTTAATAAGGTAGCTTCCACGTATGATTTTAGATATATATACTCTTTTTCCTTCACTAAGATTTTTTTCCCACATAATTTTTCTTAGTAAGGTTTTAACGAGCTACATTATCTATTGATGGACATCCAAAGGGTAGTCTTATAAATAATATTTATTTATGGATATCCATTACCCCTAAAGAGATTGTACTTCCAATTGAAGATCTCAACTACCTCAAGATGCGATCTTGGTGATTCACATTCCCATATTAATTGAAGATCACAGTCATCTCATTACACAAAGTTGGCTGTCAATATTTCCATCTATGCACTTTTTATCTTGAACGGCAATCTATCATTCTATATCAAGATCATCTTATTTTGTGTGAGTAACATATATTTCATTTCTTTGTGGATTCTGATATTTCTATATCAGAGAAAATGCTAGTTCCATTATAAATATGTAATGAATAACTCAATAGAAGAGTTGAACTCATCTTGTCTTTCTTCTTTGTATTCAATATATCTTCTTTATTTTATAACAAAACTAATTTTGTCCATAAGCATGGCTTGGGTCATAGCTCCCATCTGTCTAATCTCTTTTGCTCTCATATTTAAGGACACCTTTGTCCCTTGATTTGGGAAGAGAGAGATAGAGTCTCCATACTTTGTGGTTGAGAAATAATTTCTTTTAAAAGACATAACCTTATTGAACTCCCATCTAGCCCTATTGAAACAAATATCGTAAAAAGGGTGCTCGTTCTTGGGAACTAGGTTCTTTCCCTCCCTTAGGGGCTCAACTTTAGTGTTGCGCAATTAATGCGCAACACTGAGCTACCTACAAGAAGGACTCAAAGTGGTGGTCGAGATCGAATTGTGCAGCACTGAGCTGTCTACAATAAGGATTCAAAGTGGTTTGCTTTTACTTTTTTTTATTTGTTATTTGTTTTTGTTTTTTTTTTGTTTCAACTGATGTAATTATAAAAATAAAAATAAAAAAAAAAAAAAAAAAAAAAGGTGGTTGAGATTGACCACAAGAATTCATTCTCACCATTTGCAGCTCAGTGTTGTGCATTAATTGTGCAAAATTGAAGCACGATTACTCCCTTAGACCATACTATTGCAAAAGTCTTTGATTTGATTGTCTTCTTGTCTAAGCAATGGAATGTTGGCTTTATTGGAGTAAATTAATATACAAGTGATTTGAAGGCTCTTTGTCAAGTTCCTATACCCATTTCATGCAAAGAGGACAAATAGTTTTGGACTTTCACTTATAATGGTTCTATTTCTATCTCAGCCTATTAGTCTATTGCCTCTCTTGATCACCAAGGCTCTACCCAATTTGTTCATTTTGGACAAGCATTTTTGGGGGGCGTAATCTTGTCCAATATGTTTAACTTTTCCTTTGGAGATGTGGTTCACACCAAGGTGAGATATTTAGGAGAAATTCATTGGTTTGCCCCTGCTGAACCTACCAAATCGGCGAATTTCTCCAACATTTCTGCCAGATTTCGACCTCCCTCCCATTTTAGGGAGTATTTTAGGTCATTTTGGGCCCAAATGATGTTTAGCCTAATTTGATGCCAATAAACATGTTGGGACTTGACAAATTTAAATTATTTCTTATAAGTTCTTCCATTCAAATTTTCCTTTCTAGCCACATTTGGCACATTACCTTAAGAAGTTTGAATCATTAAGACATAATTGGAAAGATTGTCCGTTGACCTTGAAAATTTCATTACAAAATTCCCTCATAATTGTTTCCATAAAGCATATTCTCCTTCCTAATAACATTTGGCATGTTGCCTTTTGAGGCCTAAATCATTGGGATATAATTAATAAGATTGTCCATTGATCTTGAAAATATTTTTTCTGCTACAAAATGTCTTACTAATTTGAATTATTTATAGAAATTATTCCATGTAGATTCTCCTCCTCACATTTGGCATGTTGTCTTTTAATGTGTAAATCATGGGATATAATTGATAAGACTACCCATTGATCTTGAAGATTCTGTTATAAATGACTTCTTAATTTGAATTATTTCTAGAAATTATTCCATGTAGATTCTCCTCCCTAACCACATTTGGCATGTTGCCATTTGAGGCTTGAATCATTGGGATAAAATTGGTCAAATTGTTCATTGACTTTCAAGATTCTGCCATAAAATTTTGAGAGAAATCGCCTAAAAATCAAGAAAAATTGCTAAATATCCGAAAAAAATTGAGATATCGGTGATATATTGCGATAAATTAACCGTTCGGCGGTTTATCGTGAGATATTACCAATATCTAGTCGGTTTTGGTTTCAATTGGAGCAAAAAATCGCTACTTGTCACATTAATTTTTTTTTTTGGGGGGGGGGGGGGGTAAACAAATTAAGGAGCAGTTTTTAACTTTTACGGAGAGGGTAGAAGTACTCAACTATACCTTTTAATTATGAATAAATTGCACTGGTACGCCAAAATGGAGGCCTTAAAGCACTAACACCCCACTTTATGTTTAAAAAGCATAGATACCTCAAAATTGAATTTTAGATATATTTGTCCAATTTGTCACTGAAAACCTTTCAAACACTATTTATTATATGGATACTTTTGAAAATAAACAATGATTTAACTGTTTTTAATGATAAATTTGACAAATATATCCAATAAAAATCTAATTTTGGGGTCTCTGTTTTTTTAAACATAAAGTGGGGTGTCATTGCTTTAAGGCCTCCATTTTGGTGTGCTGGTGCAATTAACTTTTTAATTATTGGATGGAATTTTTTAATATATATTTAAAATTAAAATGATGTAAATAATTGAGAATCCATTTGTTGACTATGAAATAGAATCAATCGAAAATTTGAAAAGAGAAACATCCAACAGGTCCACTTGACCCACAGCATGCATCTGAATGTCCAATATGTGACAATATACAGCCAGTTTAATAACTGCTAAAAAGTAAAATCTTTAACAAATATAGAAAGAAGGGTAAATGAATATATTTGGTATTTGAATTTTATTTAGGGAAATCTATGAACATGTTTGATAACCAACCAAGTTTTTAAAAGAAAATACTAGAAATAGTTTTCAGTGTTTCTGTGTTTGGAAGAAGAATACTTTTATAGGCATTTTGATAAAATTAGCTTTTGAAAGCAAAACCAGTATGAGGAGCGTTTTGCTGGGGGGTTCTATGTTTAAAATACCAAATTCAATGAACATCCTTTACCTAAATCTAATCCGCACCCAAGAAATTGTTGTTACGTCCAAAATTGTCTCCTAAAGCAAAATTTTTCATAGTTTTCAAATCATGTTTCAAAAATCATCTAAAATGAAATAATTTTATCAAACGGCTTTCGTCAACTTTTTTTAGTTTCTTGAAGCAAAAAACACTAAAAACTGTTTTTCGATGAGTTATCAAATGGACTCTATGTATCTCTCTTAAAGTATGGTGTAATTTCATTTTTATCTATCAAGATTCAATATTAGTTATGCGTACCATCCTTGCTTTCCAAAGTAATTAGAATTTAAACCTAAGCTACTAAGTCAAGAATAAAAGTTAGTGTTATAACTTTCTTGACCAAAATGCCCTTAATAGTTAGATAAACCTTTTGTTAAAAAATTGTTGTTTCTCATAAATTCAAAAAATATTCAAAAAAATAAATCGGCAATAATCAATTATTTGATGGTTTGCATTCCATCTAAATGAAATAAATAATTGTACACGTTATCTTTTAAAATATTATTAATTAAAGCTAAAAACTAAATACTGATATGAGTATATCATATGGACTATATATATCTCTATATATAGTATAGTGTATATTTCATTTTTATCTGCATATATTCAATATATAGTTATGCGTACCATCCTAGCTTTCCAAAGTAATTAGAATTTAAACCTAAGCTACTAAGTCGAGAATAAAAGTTAGTGTTATAACTTTCTTGACCAAAATGCCCTTAATAGTTAGATAAACCTTTTGTTAAAAAATTGTTGTTTCTCATAAATTCAAAAAATATTCAAAAAAATAAATCGGCAATAATCAATTATTTGATGGTTTGCA
This sequence comes from Hakea prostrata, assembly GCF_041222555.1. Taxonomy (NCBI): domain Eukaryota; kingdom Viridiplantae; phylum Streptophyta; class Magnoliopsida; order Proteales; family Proteaceae; genus Hakea; species Hakea prostrata. The sequence goes on along the minus strand of NC_142601.1, from coordinate 48,178,576 downwards.
TTCCATCTAAATGAAATAAATAATTGTACACGTTAACTTTTAAAATATTATTATATATATATAAACGCGTGTTCGGCATTTTAGTGGTATTTTGATATAATACCAAACGATTTGATTCATTTCAGTATCACCGCAAATCAAACAGGAATAATATGTCATACACTACCAAAGGTGGTATGTTAAAGCGGTTAAAGATCCAACTTCCCTAGGGGAGGTCTTGGGTTCGGCACCCACTCGGCGGTATTAATATAAAAAAGCTCCCTTGAGGATGTAAATCGTGGTGCGCACAAGCTGGCCCGGATGAACCTCATATCCAAAAAAAAAAAAATATATATATGTCATACACTTATCATACCATGTTTATTCACTATAAAATGATTTCAATATTCAACAAGATGTGGTTTATTTGTATCATTTTGATCATACCATTAACGTATCCTATACCAAATAGTATAAGTATCTCGATATTTTTCTTCCTTAGTAAGATATGTCACATCGATATGATTTCTCTGTTGAATTGTCCACTTAATGAATTTGGCCAGTTCATTTGCCTTCAAATATGAAGCACGTCATCAACGGGAAAAGTAATATAACAATTTTTTTCCTTGGAGCTCCAATAGTCTTCATCCAGCGGCAGGTTTTCAAAGAGCTTCATGTGTCGCTTTGTAAATATTGATCATTGGATGATAAAAGCATGGAAGGAAATATTGCCAAATTTTGGTGATATCGCCCTGGTGAATCGAAACAAGGGGGCGAAATGATATATCCAAAATATCGATTTTATTTTATTTTTTTGATTTTTATGTTATTCTTGCAATTTTTAGACGATTTCTCTTGTGATTCTACAGGAAAATCTTTAGTAGTAATTAGTAGAGCGGTTAAAAGCCCAACTTCCCACGGGGAGGTCCTGGGTTCGCATCCATCCGAGCGGCACCTATATTAGTAATATTCCCCCCACCTTATATATAAACTCTTCGGATTCAAAAAAAAAAAAAATCTTTAGAATCAATGTACAATCTTACCAATTCTATCCCAATGATTCAAGACTCAAAAGGTAATGTGCTAAATGTAATTAGGAGGTGAATCTACATAGAATAATTTCTAAAAATAATTCAAATTAGGAAGACATTTTATATAAAATCTTCAAGATTAATGAGCAATCTTACCAATTATATTCTAGTGATTTAGTCCTCAAAAGTCAACATGCCAAATGTGGTTAGGGAAGAGTCTATACATGAAATAATTTATGAAAACAATTTAAATTATGAATGAATCTTATAATAGAATCTTCATAGTGAATGGATAATCATTCCAATTATGTTCGAATAATGTAGACCTTAGAAGGTAACATGTTAAATGTGGCTAGGTAGGAGAATTTAAATGAAAGAATTTTTAGGAAATTATTCAAATTTACCACATATTTGCATCAAATTAGGATAGGCATCAAATTTACCAAAATTATTGACCAAAAATACCCAAAAGTGGGGGCGAAATTTTCCAAATGGGGGGGGGGAATATCGCCGAAATCTCAGCGATATTTTGCCCTTTCGCCCAGTTCACCGGGTAGCGAACACGGTGAACAAGGCGAAATTTCGTTTCCATGGATAAAAGAAAGTATAAATCGGTTTTCCAACTTGGTTCATTGGATGAACCAAACAATGAGTGAACTTATCTTCACTCACCCTCCCTCTCTTTCTCTTTCAATCAATATTTACCAACATACATGACACTCTGGGGGGGGGTTTACATCCTCTACAATTCTCTGTAATTCATATTTATGATTGTGACACGTGGCAGTTAAATACGAAATTGGGAGAAATTTAGGAATTCATTAGATTCAATTTTTAGTTAGACATTAGAGCAAATTGCACTGGCACTCCAAAATGAAGGCCCTGACACTCCATTTTATATTTAAAAAGCACAGAAACCCCAAAATTGGATTTTTGTTGGATATATTTGTCAAATTTGTCACTGAAAACCTTTCCGACATTGTTATTATAGGGATATTTTTTAAAATAAACATTGGTTTAAGTATTTTCAGTGATAAATTTGACAAATATATTTAATGAAAATCAAATTTTGGGATTTCTATGTTTTTCAAACATAAAGTGGGGTGTCAGTGATTTAAGGCCTCCATTTTTGGGGTGCCAGTGCAATTTGCTCTAGATTTTAATGGTAACTGTTAGATTATTAACTACCACATGTCACAATCCTAAATATGAATTACAGATAGGGGTGGAAATTCTAGAGGAGTCAATTGAAGGTTATTATTTAACCAAAAAAAAAAAATTGAAGGTTATTGAGATGGTTAGGAAATTGACTGACTTCTCAGTGGAGATATCGTGGATTCAACCCTTGCCTACAACATATGTAATATTTTCATTCCCACGCCAATGCAGGGTGGTTGAGTGGTAAAGATCCATACCTCTTAATGAAGAGGACGACAATTTTTAGTATTAAAAAAAGCACCGGTACAAAAAAAAAATATTCTCATTCCCAATTTCCCAATATATAAAAGCGTTTTTGTCCCAAAAAAAATTGTTGAGGATGTGAACTCCCAGCCTTGAATGACCGTTATTATGCTGGCTCCTTGGAATTCCAAACAACCAAGACCAGCGTTTCCTTTGGGCAAGAAAAAAAAACACCCGACTTTTCCTTTGAGCAAGAAAAAAAAATACCCGACGTTTCCTTGACGTTTCCCTGGTCATAGGCTTCACATGGTGTTACTTGCAGGGAATTGGAAACGATCCCAAGTAACTAATATAATATTGTTTAGTTCTTCCAATCTTCAAGGACTTATAAATTGCAGATGAAGCAGAAAAACAATACAGAACAAAAAGCAACAAGAAAGTGAGCCATGGCTGACCCTTCTCTTCTGGTGCTTAATTGCCTGTTCTTCCTCTTCTTTCTCACCCAGTTCTTGTTCTCAATATCAGCCTTCCCAATTGCAAAGCCTGGTTGCCTGGATAACTGCGGGACCCTATCAGTTCCCTACCCGTTTGGCATCGGCAATAGCAATTGTTACAAAGACCCAAGCTTTGAGGTAACCTGTAATGATACCTATTACAACCCTCCAAAACTGTTCTGGGGTAGCACGGAAACCCTGAATATTACATTTCAGCAAGGCCAAATGGAAACCCTAAATATTTCATTTCAGCAAGGCCAACTGCGAGTATTGAACCTTGTTGGTACAGATTGCTACAACTCACTTGGCAATCCAGCTTCTAGAATCTCTCCCTATTCTTTTTTGCCTTCTAACTACTCCTTCAGTATCTCCTATACAGACAACAAATTCACAGCTCTAGGTTGTGACACTAATGCATTTCTTTATGGTAATGATAATTTCTCCAGTGGCTGCCCCATGTCCTGCAACAATCCAGGGGACCTGACAAACGGTTCTTGCACAGGCATTGGTTGTTGTCAGACCTCCATTCCAAAGGGTCTTACAGGCTTCCAAATAAACGTTTCGAGCTTTAAAAATCATGCTTCAGTTTATTCTTTCAATCCTTGTAGCTATGCTTTCATCGTCGACTACAACTGGTACAACTTCTCTACATCCGATCTCTTGAATTTCACCAACGATGTGGATGAATCAGGCTATTCCAGAGTTCCTATGGTCCTTGACTGGGCCATAAACTGGCCAACAACAGATCAAACCACTCAAACTTGTGAAGAAGCTATCAAAGATAGCAGTTACGCATGCAGCGCCAACACCACCTGCGGTGTGTCCAAAAATGGTGCTGGGTATAACTGCAACTGCTCTCAAGGTTATCAAGGAAACCCCTACATTGGATGTCTAGGTAACCATGAAATACCATCATCTTTCAATCTCTAGCTAATTCTGATCTATTCATAACGAAGTGAACTGATTTAACAGCCTTTGTTGCATGCAGACATAAATGAATGTGAGATACCAGATAACAATCCATGTACCTATAGTTCCTCGTGCACCAATCTACCAGGGACTTACAATTGTTCTTGCCCAAATGGTTACCAGGGAGATGGAAAGATAAATGGGACTGGGTGCACTCTTATCCCAAAGCAATTCCCAGTATTACAGGTCACTTTAGGTAATAATCCTCTCTCACTTTTTTACGTTTATTTTCGTAGAATATCTCACTTCTTTACAATCACCAAGTTTTTTTTCTTGGGAAAAAGGAAAGGAAACTTTAATATTAAAAGAAGGAAATTACATTTGTTTTCCACCTTGTCTTAGGGGGCCAAGGGGAGCCATGGGTCATGCCAGAGATAAGTGTTTCTCTCATCCTTGATCTCATATCGGATGCATCCACATGCATCCTTCTTTACCACCAAGATAGCCTTCAAAGTCACAATGCATTGGGTGGTGTACTAAGGGGTTGTATGGTAACGATTCTGGCACACTTATTCTGTGCCATTTGCCCACTTTAGCATATAAGTCAACAAAAATATGTATGGTAAACCGGTTCAACTTTTTTGTGCTGAACCAGGCATTTGGCACAGTTTTTCTTTGTGCTAGAGTATTGGAGCTTCTCTGACACAGAAGCAATTTTGTTTGGAAACGCGGGGCACAATCGAGGCTGGTGATGGTACTTAGGGTTATCGATGTAATTTCATCGATAACCCTAAGCTTTGTTCATCTCTCTCGTCTCTCTCAACTCTCTGCACTCTCTCGTCTCGCTCAACTCTCTCGAACTCTTGCTGGTCTCTCTCGACTCTCTCTGCCTGCTATGTATTGGAGGTTGAAGAAGAGCATCAAGTCGGGTCTTGGTTTTGCGAGAAGAGGAGCCTTGCATCTTGACTCCCCTCCTCCTTTGTCTCTCAACAATATCGCCCCTGGTATGTTTTTCTCTACTTATTTTTTCTCCTAAGAATTTATCTTCGGATTGGAGTGAAATTAGGGTTACCCATTTGAGCTCCGATGTCCGACTAATATGTGCTGGTTGTGGATTCTGCTCTGTAGTTCGAGCTTTTGGTTACCGAAGAGTTTTTGTGGATTCTACTCTCAAGGTCCCTCTTCTCGTCTCTCTTATCTCACTCAACTCGGCAAGCTCTTTGCAACCGACACTCTTCTTCTGTGGTATACTACCGCTGCCACCAGGTATCTTCTTAAATCTCCAGTTTCTTGACAGAAAGGCCAACAACTGAAAGTCTGAAACTATAAAAATTTCTGTAGAAAATTCTAATGATCTGTTCCCTTAGCAATAGACCTTCTCTGTTGCATCATGAATTGTATCTAAGAAACACGTACAGCCTGAGGCAAATTCCACGGATAGGCTTTCTATGGATTTGTTCTTGTGCCAGATTCTCTGGTTGGTTACGTTTCTGACCTGAATCTTCCTGTTGTCGGTTAGATTCATTTTGACAGAAAGGACAACAACTGAAAATATATAAATTTCTGTAGAATTCTATGAGGTTATTTAAACGGGTTACATATATAAATTTCTGCAGAATTTTATGAGGTGATTTAAACTGGTTACATATATAAATTTCTGCAGAATTCTGTGAGGTGATTTAAACTGGTTACATATATAAATTTATATGATTTAAACTAGTTACATATATAAATTTCTGCATTTCTTGCATTTATGGATTTATGGATAGTCTCATTTTTGATATCTTGATTTTCTGTAGCAATTTTATTCATCTGATATTTTCTTAAAAGATTCATACATTAGTTGTTATTAGCCCTTAGATGTTGAAACTCTATTTAATCTGAATCTACAGTTGAAAGATTTCATTATATTTATTCTAGATATCTTTACAGAATACCTCATGTAATTTTAAGGGAGCTCATTCTCATTTATTAGTATATGCATTATAATTTAGGCATTGATCGATGCAACATCATCTGAAAGTAGTCTTGAGGATGAGACTGGTGTAAGGATGGTGGCATTGTTTGATCACGAGGAAGTGGGTCTTCTTCAACATAGGGAGCTGGATCTCCTACCATGTTGGATGCTCTGGCAAGGATCACGAATTCTTTCAACACATCTGGTTCCAAGGTAGACTTTTTTTTTTGGGTACATTCTGGATTCTAACTTTTGAAATATAACAGACATCTATGTTCTAATCATTATTTTATAACCAATTATCTCTTGGGTCTAGTAATATTTGAAGAACCAATGTGATTTCATAGTTTGTAACTCTCATTCATTAATACTTTGTATAAGTGAGCCTAGCATACACAGTTGCTGCTATGATATTTTCTATAGTAGGTTATGTGGTTTGAAGCTTCAGTTAACTTGAGCATGATGAATGACAGGTTGTGTGCCCCCCCCCCCCCCTCCTCCTTTCTTCTTTTGAGATAGACATTATAAAAATGGTAAATCCTTAAATTTATAGACTGGGGAGTACCAAACAGATATTCAAGGTTGCTATATCATTTAATCAGAACTATTCTTTGGTGCCTAGTGATGCAGTTTCACTTGGATGGTCGGACTGGCATGCTAGGCTCTGGAGACCCAAATCCACAAAAAGTCAGTCTGGTGGTTTTTAGTCCAACAATGGTTTGAGATAGTGTATGTATCTACTAGCTTATTAATTTCAGTACACTGATGATCTTGTTTATATGATGCTTCCTAACTGCCCAACATTCTGTACCATACTTCATAGCTGATCATATGCTCTATGTTGGGAATAGCAATGCTAAATAAATATTGAGTGACTTTCTAATTATGTTTCCAATGATTTTATTTTATTTCAGTTTTATTCTTGAATTTATTTATTTATTAAGATGGGTAATCTCAAGGTTGTGAGGTGATATGGTTGTCATTGGAGTCAATGTATAACAATGTGAGAAATATGAGATGGGTTATCTCAATTGATTTGAGATGAATACTCTGGTAAAGATTAATGAGGCATGCATGGAATGAGACAACTGTTTAGTATTTCAAGTTTGAAAAATATTGAAGAACATGGATTGTTGTAGTTGATATGAGGTGAGATTCATAGGATTTGCTGAATTCCCCCTTTCTTTTTTTACGTTTCACAACTTTGATCCTTTGATTTTATTTTATGGATCTTTAGCTCAATTGGTAGAGCACTTGGAACATGAGCATGTTTCAAGAGATGGTGGTTCAAATCCACCAAGGTTCTTTTGATTCAATGATGAATTAGGGTTTACAAAAGAAAGTGTAAACCTAAAGTCAGTACCTAGAAGATCACTCAAGTACGCTCAAGTAATGATCTACCGATTATAGTACTAAAGACGGACTTGATACAGTTAAAGAGCTATGGGAAGAAACATTCTACTTGTATTCATAATGGCCAGAGGGGGCCAACCCTTACAAAAGAAAAAAAGGGAAGAAGAAGAAAAATTCAAGGAGAAGTACCGAACACATTTTGTTTTCATTGTTGTTCAGGGGCTTGGTCTTGAGCTAGTTCGGGATCAGCATTTTCATCAGCTGCTTGTGGGCTCGGGGGTGTCTAGAGGAGAGTCACTCAAGTATCCTTCAATGTTCAAGTTCACTTGTGGGAAGTCTGACTTTCGAAGAGCCCATTCGAGAACCTCTAAGTTCAGTTCCTCCAACACCTCAGCATGACAAACTTAAGGATGAGGGTCGGTCTCGAACAAGGGGTTCTGTTTAAGGATGGACCTCCACACCTCATTCTGTCCATCCCATTAAGCCATGGCATTATAGTTTATCATTAAGTTGTCGAATGGCTTGGCATTGAGGTACTTTTGAATGCAGGCCTTCCGAATGTCCAACGACAAATGTTCGGGCTTAGAAGGAATCCTCATGTCTTGGAGAGCACCCCTTTCCTTGACCAAATCATCAATCTTGGTGTCTAATTCAAAAGAGCCCTCTGCATGCTGGCGACCTCGCTTTCCAGCTCCCGATCCTAGAAGAAGTTGTGGCAAGCTCTTCTATCACCTTCCTAAGTTTAGAGTTGTCATCATGAAGGCAACAAACTTCTTTTTATTTGGCAACTACTTCTTCCTCGCAACACCTGGACCAAATGCTAAGATGTCGGATTCTTAGCAACGCCTCCATTTGCCTATGGAAGATGTCCGCAATCACACCGCATATTAAGGAGATTAGACACCTAGAATCTAGTTTGGGAAAGAAGGAGAAATTGTTAGAGGCTTACTTGACTAAAGAGTTGATGAACTCTTCGTCGGGGGCAGCATTAAGGGTCTTGCACTCTGCCAACATCCGAGCGTTGGAGAGCCCAATCCATGGCTTTGTTCGGGCAAGTAGATACATGGTCATACACAGAAAGTTTCCAAGGGGTACGTAGGCGTCCTCGACCCTCCTCTTCTTGGAGATAGAATCATTGAGGAGATCATGCTTCCTCTTGGTCTAAACAATGTCATCGTGAGGGGACTTCGTGACATAGATCAAGGCTTTTCTTTTTTCGGTGGGGGCTTGGTGAACCCTCAATACCCCCTTGGGGGCTGGAGGTGAAGCTTTCGGGGTTTGCTGGGCAGGCTCGGTTTCTTTTCTCTTGGCCCGAACGGCCCTATGATCCTCTACTGTTTCTAGACCTTCATAGGCCCTGGCTTTAACTGCTTTTGGGTTATGCCTGGGAGGCACTGCACCAAGCAAAGATACAATAGTTAGAACAATAACCAAAGGAAAAAGAAGAACGGGAAATAACAAACACTAAGAAGTTTAAGGCATGGTCGGGAATCTCACCGGGCGCTAAACCCCACATTTGGAGTACGACCTCATATTCCACGGTGAGTCAGTGGATCTCCTAACGCACTTGAATGGACTTTATCTTTCGGATGGCACTGTCTTAGTCAGGAGATAGGGCTAGAGGACAATTCACCTTAATGTACGAATCATGACAATTCTAGGTGATCGAGGGAAGCTCAAATCCTTAGGGGGCGCTAGGCAAAACAAAAACCAATGGTGCCACCCTTTGTGGTTAGAAGGGCAGGTGCCCTCGGCAAGGACACTACTTGACCACCCTAACTCTTGCTTAGGGCGTTTGGAAAAGAAAACCCAACATGGAGGGTTGGATTTGCTTAAGTAGAAAAAATGAGAGGACAAAGGGAGAGAGGAAGTGAGTTCTAACTTGAAGCAAAGGCCCAGAAGGCCAATGATGAGGTGCCAACTGTTCGGAAGGAGCATGCTCGGGCATATCTCCTAGTGATTGAGAATTTCAAAGAAAAGAGGAGAGAAAAAGGGAAATCGAACCCCACTCTTTAGGGTGTTGGTGTAAATAGAGAATTCATCAAGAGGGTTAGAGTTAACCATCTCATTAGAATTCAAGACTTGGAGTAGATAAGTGAAAGGAAGTGCAAACTAGCTAAAGAGGGGTTCTACCTCCTCGAGACGAATGTTCGAAACAAAGAAAGTAGGGCCATGAGAAGGCCTCTTGGACGGTCGGGAGGCACCCACCTTAGCCTGTCATGGGGCTTTTAGCTTTCGGGAAGCTGGTGAGGAGACCATTTTCTTACTCACCATCACATTCCCTGTCGGCTCCTTTGGGATAGAATGAACGGAGGCCAACCAACTTTTGATAATCCTCTCATTCCTATCACCCGATAGTTCAACTGACACAGAAGGGCTGGCCTGGTTTGTTGAATCTTCTCCATCAATCAAACGGTCAATAGAGTCATCATCTAAAGTCCTATTGCTAACCATTGTGGGATGAGCTAATTAAGGAGGAATTCTAAGGGAATGGGAAGAGATGGGAGCTATACAGACTACACAAGGGGTTTCGAACGCTGATAGAGAAGACAAAGAATGAAGAAAAAAAGAAGAAGACATATACGAAGATTAGTTGAGCGGAAACTTACTTGTACGAACAAGGAAAGATTTCTTCAAATACTTGGAGCTTAAGGAAGGAGGTCTTGCAAAAGAAAGTAACACTCACAAAGGCAACAATAATTCACAGATTCAGTAAAGTGAAGAAATGAATTGGATAAGGCAAGGGTTTATATAGACCTCATGGAAGATTTGGACGAATGAGATTGATTTGAATCAATGGATGAGGACGAACGACGATTCGTGTTTCACATCCGACAAACAAGATCCGTTCAAGATCAACGGCCAAGGATTGAGGACGGTTCGTGCTTAAGATTGTAATGATAGCACCTGCGCATTCGGGCCACGTGGCCTTAACAACACGAGTTACGAAAAGTTGAGGCGACTTGATGAACATACCGTTGCACAGTAAAGCAATAAATGCGACGTTTCAAAAGCGGGAGGATGTTTAACCTTCTAACCGGTGATCTTGATTGAGAAAAGAAAGCCAAGCAATCGGTCTAGGGGCTTCACCCGATCGCTCAACTTGGGGGGCTCACAATACAGACAAAATTACCCTGAACCAGGTTCAACCACGGTCGGGACCGGCTCGACGGCTGAACCATAAAGTAACATGAAGAGGAAGGAACTTGAACAGTCATAGAAAGATACGTGATCCCTTGAAATTCGGGATTGACGGTCTTGCCCAGTATGAAACCAACGGTCCAAGATGGGAGGTAAACCTTATATAAACTAAATGTTTGCATACAACAGATGTATTTGAATCGTCTCCCTCCATTTACATAGTTCAATTAAGTTTTACAACCAGCCAGAGTTTTGTGGTGATCCATTATTGACTTAACCTTCGATTATGACTACCCGACCGTACGGTCGGCCCACGTCTAACCTTGTTTTGTAGGCAAGCATTGATGAATCCAAGGACTAAACAATTTTTAGACGCATCAGTTATTAAATGGACTTTACATGTACCTCTCTTAAAGTATGGTGTAATTCCATTTTTATCCATCAAGATTTCAAAATTAATTATGCGTTACCATCTTGCTTTCCAAAGTAGTTAGTATTTAAATTCAAACTACTAAGTCAAGAATAAAAGTCAAAATTAATTATGCGTACCATCTTGCTACTTGACTTGTGCTACTTGACTTGTGACACGACATGTAATACGCATGTCTTGACCGTGTGTTTTTGGTAGAAATGTCTTTACCGTGATTTTTGGGTAGAAATGTGTTGACCGCGTGACATACGAAGGTGGAAACCAGGAATAATTGTAATTAGTGGGACCGACTAACTCCTATCACTTCAGTTTTGAATCTTTTGATTTTGCTTCGCAATCCTCATACGGTCAGTAATTATAATACTTTTTAAAAACCTCACCTCTTAGTGGAGTGGAAGGATAGTGGAATGATTGAGAATCTCATCTCTAGTAGAAAAATTGTGGATTCAATTTTTCAAAAACCGCTTTATTACACACCAAAAAAAAAATTTTAAAATCCAAACTCAGCCATTTGATTTTACTGAACACTCATTGAGATCTTATCGTTAAATCTATAGAATTAATTCTGAACCGTTTGTTCAAATTTAAGATTTTTCTCATAGATGTGTAGATTGATTTTACTGAATACTCGCCACTTTTTTTTTTTTTTTTTTTTTTAACTTACTGAATAAAGTTGAGTAACCTCTGCCTCCATGGAAAGGAGGTTTTCTAGGGTTCTTTGACACATGTATCAGGCGTGTTCTTAATTCGGTTTTAACAGATTTAATGGGGTTTTGAAAGCTTGAGTTGAAGGTTCTCTGTTGATTTCATACATTTTGAAAACTAACCTTTACTCGATGTTAGCAGAAGAGATCATCGCCTTTCAAAAGAGAAGAAAACTGAATCCTCCACAACAAATAGTTTGAACCAGTAAAATTCAATTGAAGAGACGAAGAAATATTAGAAGCCATCACAATCGATTTCACAGAAAGCAGAGAAGAAACTCAAGAACCAAAATGACAAATTCATTGATGATTAACCAAAGATTCATTGATCGTTTCCAAAGAGACAGTGATAAAAAGTTTAACATTAAAGGTTCTGTTGTTGTTTTTATTTTTTTATTTTTTTATTTAATTTAATGTCATTTAAATGACAATCGGTGATAGAAGGTTAACCAAACTAACTCAAAAATAAAAGAGAAAAATTAAAAATATTGTTGAACGATTTAGATTTAGTTTAGGACCTGTTTGGTTACATGAATCCAAAGATTTCAAATCTCTGGATTCATGAATCTGAGAATTATACCCGTTTGGTAAAAATCTTTAGATTCATGAAATCTAGAGATTCACCTTTTTACACTAAAAACGTGAATCTGTAGATTTATGGGTAAGGGGTGAAATCCAAAGATTTCAAAAAAAGCTATACATTTGCACATTCACAAAAATCACGTCGATCAAATAATTTTTTAGGATGAATCCACAGATTTCATTCTACAACCAAACATCTAATTTTATAAATTATAACTCCATAGATTGAAATCTATAGATTTGAAATCTCTAGATATTTGAAATCTCTAGACTCATGTAATCAAACAATCCCACAAAATCTAATGGTAGATATTTAGAATTTTTTTTTTTTTGGGTATTGGTGCTTTTTTTTAATACTAGAAACTAAATACCGACGGATAGGTGTTAATCCAAGACCTCCCCATGGGAGCTAAGCTTTTAACCGCTCAACTAACCCACCATTGACGATATTTAGAAATGTTCAGCTAAGAGATTCACACGTTCGTTCAACTACCTCCTTCCCTATAATAATTTCTTCCTTGGAGTTTGAATAGTACCGGCGGTCATCCGGCGGCAGGTTCCCAAAGAGCACCGCCCTTCGTAAGTATTGATCGTTGGATGATAGAAAAGGAGTTTAAATTGGTTTTTCAGTTTGGTTTATCGGTTGAACCAAACAATGAGTGAACCCATCTTCACTCACCCTTCCTCTGTCTTTCTCCTTCAATCAGTGTCTACTAACGTACACGCGGCGCTCTTTGGAACCTGCCGCTGGATGACCGCGATTAAGCTGGCTGCATACAATTCAATCAATCAAGATCGAAGATTCCTTTTCGCAAGGAAAAAAAAGGTCCCGAAGTTTCCTTCACGTTTCCCTGCTCAAGGGGTTCACATGCCGTTACGCGCAGGGAATTGGAAAAGATCCCAAGTAAGTAATATACTATTATTTAATTCTTCAACATCTTCAAGGACTTATATAAATTGCAGATGAAGCAGAAAGACAATACAGAACAAAAAGCAACAAGAAAGTGAGCCATGGCTGGCCCTTCTCTTCTGGTGCTTAATTGCCTGTTCTTCCTCTTCTTTCTTTCCCAGTTCTTGTTCTCAACAGCAGCAGCTGCTGCAGCAACACCACCCTTCCCAATTGCAAAGCCTGGATGCCAAGATACCTGCGGGAACCTATCAGTTCCTTACCCGTTTGGCATCGGCGATAGCAATTGCTCCAGAGACCCAAGCTTTGAGGTAATCTGCAATGATACTTATTACAACCCTCCAAAACTGTTCTGGGAAAGCACGATAGAAATATTAAGTATTTCATTTGAGAAAGCAGCCAAACTGCGAGTATTGAGCTTTGTAGGTACAGATTGCTACGACTCGCAGGGCAATCCTACTAATCAATCGTCCGTATATCTTATTATTCAGCCTAACTACGCCTTCACCATCTCCGATACGGACAACAAATTCACAACTCTAGGTTGTGACACTAATGCATATCTGAGCAGTGGCACTGGTGTGAATCAATTCTACAGTGGCTGCAACATGCTAAGCACCAGCCCAGATGACTTGACAAACGGTTCTTGCACAGGCGTTGGCTGTTGTCAGACATCCATTCCAAAAGGCTTGAAGGACTACTCTGTAACTGTTGGAAGCTTCAATAGTCACACTTCAGTTTATTATTTAAATCCTTGCAGCTACGTTTTCATCGTCGAGTATACCTGGTACAACTTCTCTACATCCGATCTCTATAATTTCACCAACTATGTGGATGAATCAGGCGATCCCAGAGTTCCTACGGTGCTTGACTGGGCCATAAACTGGCCAACAACAAATCAGACCATTCAAACTTGTGAAGAAGCTATCAAGGATAGCAGTTACGCATGCGGCAGCAACACCATCTGCGGTCTATCCAAAAATGGTCTTGGGTATAGCTGCAACTGCTCTCGAGGTTATCAAGGAAACCCCTATATTGGATGCCAAGGTAACGATGAAACGCCCTCATATTTCAATCTCTAGCTAATTTCTCATCTATCTAACGAACTGAACTAATTAATAGCCTTAATTTGTTGCATGCAGACATAGATGAATGTTGGATACCACATATCAGTCCATGTACGTACAAGTCCTTGTGCACAAATCTACCAGGGACTTACAGCTGTTCTTGCCCGGGTATTTTTCAAGGAGATGGAAAAATAAGTGGGACTGGGTGCACTTTCCCAATATTACAGGTCATATTAGGTAATAATCCTATCTCACTTCTTTTGAACGTACCACGCACTACAATCACGAATTTTTGTTTGCTGCTGTGTTGTGCGGGTAGACCCTTAGTAATCGCAAGATCGCAACCAAATGGCCACGCGACATGAGAAAGATTCCTACAATCATGTCTAATAAAAACAAAGTTTAAAGAAAAACACTAGGAAGCACCTCAAACTTTTTGACGCTAACGTGAATGTTTGGAATTCGGATCATCTTGCTGACGCGACGGGTATTGATCACGAATTACAAGAAGTCCATAGGGTAAGGGCGATGAAGTTTAATTTTAAAATATTTTATTATTTTTTACTTGTGAGTCCCACAGTCTTTTCTTATCTAAATTCTTTTTCCTACTTTTATTATTCTAATAGTATAACTAGCGAATAGCGCCCCATTTATTAATGAAGGATTTGTGGTTGCAAGGTCCTCGGGAGAGCAGAGAGTGCTTTCCATCAAGGGAGATAATTCACACTCGAAAGTTTTATCGTAATTACTCAAATCCGCAATAGTCTACCCAAAGCAAGAAAAGGCCTTAAAGCCCAAAATTTTGAACCACTGGTTAGGGTTAGGTCAAGGACGCTTCGGACTAGGGCCAAGATTGAGTGTTTAACCTGGTCTTACCACTTTATAAGATATATTTAGTAAATGTATAATTATTAGTTGATTGTTTCTATTGACCCGATTGAGTGGCTAATCTTGTCTCATCAGGGTAAGAGGCTCAGTCAAGATTGAGTGTTTGACTTAGTCCGGCCTAGTCGATTCCTGCAACCCTATAAGATGTTTTGGTAACTTATATTCATTAATTGGTTGATTGTTTCTATTTACCCAACCAAGCACCTGACCTTATATCATCAGATTAGGATTAATGGTACCTAGAGTCAGCTCAAGGTTTTAAAAAGCTCCACCCTACCTAAGCCTATTTGCAAAGCCTTGAGGTTATTTACTCCAAACACTTATATCTTGGAAATTTTGCTCTGCTGCAATCATTATTAGGCTACTGCTTATGCGTGCAACCTCCATTTCAGTAACATAATATAATGTTTCACCATTTTTATGTTTTTTAAAATATAAACTGCAGCCTTCAAACTAATAGTGCTTTAACCTCCCAAAAATAAAAACACTTATTTTTTTATTTTTTTGGGGTAAACCTAACAGTCCTAACTTAAAACGTGAGAAGAGAGACAAAAAGACTTCCTTTCCTAAGCCAACATAATTGCAAAAATTTCGAACTTTTTTATATCAACTTTTTTCAGTGATATAATGGTATCATTTGAATTTTTTTTTTTTTTTTTTTTTCCCAGACAAGTAATTTACGAATGATATTTTTGTTAAAAGTTTTTCATAGAAGCGGTTGAATGGTCATATATATCAGCATTTTATTAATAATGCTAAATGTTTTTTTTTTTTAGAGTAAATAAGAAATTTATATTACCAAAATTTTTGTTTTATTAAAAATAGAAATATAAATGCCTATCCTTAGAACATCAACATCCACTTTTGATCTTTTGAACAACACCACCCACTATGATATCAATCTCATCAATATCATGGAATTATAGAAGTGAAAACTTATTCTTTTCATAGCTTGGGCAGCTTAGGAATTAAGTGCAATATAGCTTACTAGTGTCATCTCTTAACAAAAATATACTAACTGAAAAGACTAATTTATATTTGAGCATCAAATGGGTGTGGTAAATAATCTTTTCAAAAACTAGGGTGGAACATTATGGTATGCTATGTAAAAAGGGGGTGCATTGGAAATTTACACTTTAAATGTTTTGGAAACTTTCTTTTATGTATCAAAGCCAATTTCATCGTATCCAGGGATAACCACCTCATATGATATTTTGTAACAGTGGCATCACTTAACAATAATATATTAATTGAAAGGACTAATTTATATTTGGGAATCAAAATGGGTGAGGTATATGATATTCATAAAAATTATGTTGAAACCTTATACTATGCTACGTAAAAAGAGGGTTGTATGAAATTTACACTTTTAAATATTTTGGAAACTTTCCTTATATATCAAAACCAATTTTTGTAATATCCCAGGACAACCACCTTATATGATGTTTTATTATAAAAAATTGGCATAGTCATTTGGAAAGTATGGGCATGTGTAGCATACCTAGTTCCCCTATGTCAATCTCTATCTTCCTCACTTTGAAATGACCCCCTCTTTGGTGGTATCCCATTCTACACCTCATGATGCATGGGTCCCTATTATTTTTTATATACTTCAATCTGTGAATCTCAAATGAGGTGTCAAAAATAGACTAGAAGAGCAAAGCCCATAAAAAGAATGTGATAGTCTAGTATTTTGTTAGTACAATTATATATAGCAAAAATTATAGATAGACCCCATGTATTTACCATCAATTACATCTATTACCCCTGAAAGGAAATCAATTACAAATACCCTCTTCCTGTCAAGTAAGTAGTAAAGCTGAATGATGATATTAACGGTAAGGGGTTTTTTTGTAATTGATTTCTTTTTAGGGGTAGTAGATGTAATTGATTGCAATTTTAGGGGTCTTTACGTAATTTTCCCTTATATATATAACATACATACTATCATGACAACCCTTGTGATAAGCACAGAGGGGTTCCTTATTCCCTTACATAGTGCAGAATAGGGCTGCAAGGGCCAGGGTGGATCGTGCTTTTTAAAATCCAAACCTTGACTCTAATACCCATCGCAGTACTAGGACTGTTACCCTAACAACAAAATAGTAAAACAATGCATAACTCCATATTGTTGCCCTACTTTTGCTTCAGGAAAAAAAAATCCCTAGAAAGTGGTAGGGTTGAGCTAGGCTGAGAGGGCCAGCCCTAGTCAAAACCACTAAAACATTACCCAATACTTAGCCTAATCAATGCTACTTTGGCCCCTCACTTAAACCACTCTTGGGGCCAGATTTTTGAGCACGAAACCTACTTAGACTCAAGGTGAGCTAAGGCAAGTTTGGCCAATCAAGGCCAAATTTGTAACCCCACCCCAATACAGGATCTAGGCTCTATTTGTGTTATGACTAAGATTCATAAATATGTTTTTTTCTCCCACTTTATAGGTACCGGATTAGGATTCCTACTTCTCCTTATTGGCAGTTTGGTGGTGCTCTGGGTACTTTTGAAGAGGAAGGTTAGCAAACTCAAGGAGAAATTCTTCAAGCAAAATGGAGGTCTATTGTTAAAGCAACAACTTCCTTTATATGAAGGAGGAACCACAGAGAGTGCTAAAATTTATACAGTGGAAGAAATAAAGAAGGCAACTAACAATTATGCTGAGAGACAAATCATTGGTCGAGGAGGCTATGGTGTTGTGTACAAAGGAACCTTAGCCAACAACAAAATCGTTGCCATTAAGAAATCAAGACTAGTTGATAAAAGTCAAGTTGAGCAATTCATAAATGAGGTGGTTATCCTCTCCCAAATTAATCACATAAATGTGGTGAAGCTATTGGGTTGTTGCTTTGAGACGGAGGTTCCTTTGCTAGTTTATGAATTTGTTACCAACAATACCTTGTCCCATCATCTCCATGACGAAGAGTGCAAGTCATCAATTTCATGGAAAACACGTTTGAAAATGGCTACTGAGATAGCAGAGGTTCTTGCATATTTGCATTCTGCAACTTCACCACCTATTGTTCATAGAGATATTAAGTCTGCTAACATTCTCTTGGATGATAACTTTACAGCAAAAGTTGCAGACTTTGGAGCTTCCAAGTTGATTCCAATAGATAAAACTCAGCTGAGTACATTAGTTCAAGGAACTTTGGGGTATTTGGATCCCGAGTACTTTTGCTCAAGTCAATTAACTGAAAAGAGTGATGTGTATAGCTTTGGCGTGGTTCTTGTGGAACTATTAACCGGAAAAGCAGCACTCAGTTTTGATAGACCTGAAATTGAGAGGAATCTAGCTATGCATTTTGTTACTTCAATGAAGGATAACAATGCCTGGGAGATATTGGAAGGTCGAGTGTCGAGGGAGGGCAACAAAGAGCAAATCTTCAAAGTCATGGAGCTTGCAAGAAGATGTGTAGGAGTTAAGGGGGAAGAAAGGCCAACAATGAAGGAAGTAGCAATGGAGCTTGAGGGCTTGAGGAGATATGACAAACATCAATTGGACTTGGAAAACCCTCAATAGATGGAAAGATAGTCGCATGTTGATAGTCACAACAATACCATGAGTCATGATAGTTTGGGAGGTACAATGACTATGTCATGGGGTATTGATGGGCAATAATCCTAAATTTTTTAAGCTCCTTTTTTTTCTTTATAAGATTTTTCTTTTTCCTTTTATGCTATGTGATACAGAACAATTATTCCCCTCATCTCCAAATTGATTTGTTATCTTTATTATTATTATTATTATTATTATTATTATTATTATTATTTGAATAAAAGAATCTAACTTTATTTATTTATTTATTGAATGAATAAAACATGCGCACACATAGAAGAACCATACACTCAACCCTAGAACACCAATTGTGCCCAATACACCCAAATTCATTGGCTCCTTTATCATAAAATAAAGCAAAAACAAGTATAACCAAGAGCCCGAACGTAAAATAACATACAAGTTGAGAAGGCCCAAAGCAAGGTTCTACCCCCCCCTTTTTTTTTGTAAAACTTTATCCCAAAAAATCCTTTTTGTTCCTATAAGAGGGAAGAGAAATTAAAAATCAAAGTCAATCATTTAAAATTTTAAATATGTAGTATCTTTGATGGGAGGAAAATCCATCCTAGTTATGCACAATTTGCAACAATAAAAACGACTGCACAAGATAACCTTGCTACCCTACGTAGGGATTAATGCTTATATGTGCATTTATTTTATCATCATATCATATCATGCTACTATATATCAAGAAAAAAAAATCCTCTGTTGTACATACATATGCCAAATAATAGGCAGAGATTTAAAGCTTGGTTTTAAATTTGAAAAGTCCGAAATAGCCTTGTAGTTTATTTGCTTTCTTAGCCAATTATTTGGCATATATGTGCACTATTGTAGACAACAGAGGATGTTTTTCTCAATATATTATTAAAACCTCAAAAGTAATGGCAAATCTTTCATTCGACTAAAATACGCTTTCTCCAAAACAATACACGTTTTTCTCATTGAACAAACCCTTTCAAGCCACTTCTCTATAATATTCATTGAATCACATCACTAACAAAAGGACCCACCTATTTTTAACAGGTTCTTTTAAGAGGTACACCTCTTCAACTAACATCCTGGTATCTTAAATCTTATGTCTTTTCGCCCACTTCCCTTATTCTCTCCTATAAATATTATTCACACACACATGCACACAAAATCTCATTGTATTTCATCCCACCTCAAAAATCCTCCCAATATTATATTTTCAAAAAAGCCTTTTAAAAAAGAAAGAAAAAAAACATAATTCCTAAACAATTATCATATCAATCAACATTATAACTCATGATAATTTAAAACCTATTAAGGAAAAGGAATAAGTTGACCCTTGATCCTTAATCTATTCTTCTTCTAAAGGAAACATTATATTCTTAAATTATTTCAAGAAATAATAAAAACCACGTGCTTATGCATGTGAAATTTTGCTAGGAATAGAAAAGTATTTTAATTTAAAAAAAAAAAAACTAATTCTCTCTTCTTCTTTTTTTCTTTTTTTTCTTTTTTTTTTTTTTTTCTTTTCTTTTTTGTTAAAAAGGGAACACTAGACACTTGTTAACAAAGATTCACTATCTATAAGAGGTTTGACTGATAGTTTGATTTATTTCAAAATGCTACTAATATTTGAGAATAACTCAGGAGATGAGGAGTGCCTCCATGATGGAGGAGAGAGAAACTCTAGAGAAAGATGGTGCGCATAGGTCTTCGGAAAGGGCTGGTAATGGCTTCTCTCAGAAGATGGACGGTGGGAGATCTTTCGCTGGGGTGGTAGGGACTTCCATTATGCCTGAGATTGATTCCCTCCCATCCCCTATGCAGGTTGGATCTTATCGGTGTATTGTTATTCCTCAAACTGAGTACGAGTTGCAGCGTACTCAATTTCGTTTCTCCTTGATTGGGAGGGCAAACTTTCGTCAGACAACAATGGATGCTTTACGTGATCTGGCTTTTAAATCATGGAAACTGAAACAAGGAGTTTCTTTACATTCCCTGGGGAAGGGTTTCATGATTTTTCAATTTAGATGTGAGGAAGATTTGTCAGAAGTTTGGAGAAGAGGTGTCTAGAATATTGGCAATCAACTTATTCGATTCCAACGTTTGCGTCCAAATTTTAACATTCATGCTCTTCAACCGTCTGCCAAACTGGTTTGGATTCGCTTCCCTGATCTTCCTCTTGAATACTGGCATGCCAAGGTATTACTTTCTATTGCTAAGACGGTAGGTCGTCCTGTTTCTTTAGACCGTCGTACTCGTCTTGGTTCTGTAAGACATTACGCAAGAATTCTGGTGGAATTAGAATTGGAAGCTGAGCGAGTGTCTGAAGTTCAAATAGAGCGCCTTCAACCTGGTTCTACACGTGTTTTCAGCTTCATTCAAAAGGTGATCTATGAGGATGGAATTCAAAGATGTTTTCGATGCAATCGAGAAGGTCATTTGGGCAAAAATTGCAATTCTAATATTCCTTCGGCTAAAGAGAAGTTTATTCCTCATCACTTGGCGCATGAAGATGATGTTCTGAATGAAGGTCCTAATTCTATTAGTATTGCAAAGACGCTGGAGTTTGAGGGTGAGAGTAATTCGTCCTCTCAAGTGGTTCATGTGGCTTTAGTGGAGGCAGGGCTGGTGGACTCTTCGTCGGCCAATGAGAATTTAGTTAAATCTTTTTTAAATCAAGGGGTTTCTGCTATTGAGGTGTTGGTTTTGGGTAAGGACTCTTCTAGGAATCATTCTTCTTCGACTCCTACTCAGGACAGCGACCCTTTTGAACTTCAAAAGATCCTTAATGCGGATAAGAGTTCTAAATCTCATGGAAACCTTCAATTGGATGATGGTTTTGATTTTCAAAATGGTGTGTTATTGGTTCGGCCACAAATTTTGAATTTCAAAAATCCTTAGATGCAGATAAGTGTTCTAAGTTAATTGGTAACTCTCCTTTGGAGAGTTCACTAGTGGGACCCGAAGAAAAGATTGAAGATTGTGATTCGGCCAAGCATTTTGAATTTCAAATGTCCATGTTGCGGGTAAGACTTCTATTCAAATTGAAAACCCTACTTTGGGGGATTCATTGGTAGGACCCAATGATAGGAATGAAGGGTGTGATTCGGCCAAGCATAAGCATTTTGAATTTCAAAATGTCCATGTTGCGGGTAAGACTTCTATTCAAATTGAAAACCCTACTTTGGGGGATTCATTTGTGGGACCCAATGATAAGAATGAAGGGTGTGATTCGGCCAAGCATTTTGAATTTCAAACAGTTCATGCTACGGGTAAGAGTTCTATTCAACTTGAAAACCTTACTTTGGGGGATTCATTGGTGGGACCCAATGCTGCAAATGCACTAAGAGATTCGACCAAGGAAGGAAGGTATTTTAGAGAGAATTCTTAGGGGCTGACATGGCAACTAGGGAGAATGCGTTGGACTCTAGTGGGGCCCAGAAGAGTTCGGCCAGATTTGAAAATGATGGAACGCTGCAATTGGAAGTTGTTCCTCCTCCTCCGTCTTCTATCTCAATGAGGGCTGAAGGCTCTCCTCGTCGGAAGCCTGGTCGTCCTAGGAAGGCTCATGCAGTGAAGAAAGTGGCCACAAGTAAAAATGGCTTGTTGGCAGAGGAATTCAAGAAGGTAGATGTTGCTTTAGGGAAAGTGTCTACAGTAAATAAGAGCCTCTCATTGGGAGAGGAAAGTGCTACTCTGTAACTGTTGATATGAAGCTTTTCTTTTGGAATATTCGCGGCATTGGTAATGCGTCTGGTAGGAGGGCCCTGAAAAAGCTGTTAATGACTCATTAACCAGACACTTTTTGTGTCGCTGAACCAAAAGTGGATGTCAGTAAGTGCCCAATTCTCTTTATTAATAGATTAGGATATTTTTCTAATTTTGTGTATAATTTTCGGCTGGAGAAAGTTCCAAATCTTTGGGTCTTTTGGAAAAGAGAGTTGTAGCGGCCCTCTGTTCTCTCTTCATCTAACCAACAACTCTCTCTTCAATTCAATGGCAAGGTGTGCAATTTGGTTTATCAATGGTTCATGCTTGTTGTGATAGATCTGATCGCAGACGGCTTTGGGAGGATCTTATTGCTCTCCCTTTGTCCAACTTACCATTTTTTGTTATGGGGGACTTTAATGCAGTGTTATGGGTGTCTATAAGGAGGGGTTCAAGCAGATTCCAGCTGGGTGCAGCACCTGATTTTTAGGCTACCATTGATGCTTCTGAGCTTTTTGAAGTTCCATCTTCAGGTAGGAAATTTACATGATCAAATCAACACAAAGTTGGTAATGTTCGTTCGGTCCTTGATAGAAGTTTCTTCAATGCCAGATGGTTAGAGTTATTTGGTGATTCTAAACAGATCACTCTTCCGACACACTCGTCAGATCACTCTCTGATTTGTGTCTTTGCTGACAAAGGTGTCAAACCAGTAAACTCTCCTTTCAAGTTCAATAGTTTTTGGATGACTAACGATTCTTTTTTGGAGGTGGTTCGTTTGGCTTGGGTGGAACCGATTGTTGGTGATCCCATTTTTGTACTAGCATAGAGATTGAAGAATGTTAAGCAGCGTCTTAAAGCCTGGGCAAAAATGACATTTCCTAATCTTTTTATTGAAGTACAGCAAGCGGAGAAAGATCTAGAATGCTTTCAAACTAATATTGATCAACTTGATATGACAGATGAATATTTTGATCAAGAGGCTTTCTTGAAGTCAAAACTTGTACAAGCAATGGATCGTCTGGACTCTCTTCTTCGGCAAAAAGCAAAGGTTAGGAGGGAGATAAGAATTCAAAATTTTTCCATCTCTCTACTAAACTTCGAAGGAATAAAAACTCTATTAAATCTTTGTGAAGAATGGATGACACTAGGACATCAAGTTAAGTTGAATTTCAAGATTATGTGGTAACTTACTTTGAAAACTATCATAAAACTAGTTCCTACTTGGGTCACCCAAATGCTATCTCTGTGATTCCAAAAATGCTGATGGATGATGATTGTTTATTACTTGAAGGTTTGCCTTCTAATGAGGAGATCAAAGGAGTGGTATGGGACCTAGATCCTGACAGTTCTCCAGGACCATATGGCTTTTCGGGAACTTTTTTCTGCAAATGCTAGGATATTGTTACTACCGATTTTGGGGCTGCAGTTCGATCCTTCTTTCGAAAAGGGAAACTTCCAAAAGGGGTAAATAATTGTTTCCTCACTTTAGTTCCCAAGGTGGAGAATGCAGCTACACTGGACAAATTTTGGCCTCTTTGTATAGGAAATTTTTTTTGCAAAGCATTGTCAAAAATAATGGCTTCTCGGCTGAGTCATCTTTTGCCTAAGCTTATTTCTGAGGAGCAAGGAGCTTTCCAAAAAGGTAAGATAATTTCTGAAAATATTGTTGTAGCTTCCGAACT
This sequence comes from Hakea prostrata, assembly GCF_041222555.1. Classification (NCBI taxonomy): domain Eukaryota; kingdom Viridiplantae; phylum Streptophyta; class Magnoliopsida; order Proteales; family Proteaceae; genus Hakea; species Hakea prostrata. The sequence goes on along the minus strand of NC_142601.1, from coordinate 48,154,808 downwards.
TACAAATGTTTTACATTCTTCTATTAGAGGGGGAGAAATGGGAATTAAGATTGATATTATGAAGACTTATGATACTCTATCATGGGAGTTTTTATTCTTAGTCTTGAAGGCTTTCGGATTTTCAAATAGATGGGTTAGTTGGATTCATGAGATGCTTCAGACTACTAGAATCTCAGTTTTATTGAATGGGGGACCAGTTGGATTCTTTGGAGTTGAGAAAGGGCTTCGACAAGGGGACCCTTTATCTCCTCTTCTTTTTCTTCTTACAGAAGAGGTACTATGCAGGGGCCTTCATTCTTTGATAGCTGCTGGTAGATTGAGAGCTTTGTCAAGTCCTAGGGGAGTAGAAGTTCCTTCCGTACTGATGTATGCTGATGATATTTTTATTTTTTAAATGTTTTTTTATGTTATGTTAAAGCTTTGAAAATTTTCTTATCGAAGTATCAAGAATTTTCGGGTCAACATATCAATTTGGAGAAGAGTAAGCTTTTTCTTGGACGTGTGCCTCCTAGTCGGAAATAGAAAATTATGGACATATTAAATATCCTCATTGCTCTCTTTCCTACTCGATATCTGGGGGTAGATATTTTTAAAGGAAGAGTTACTCGTGTCAGATTGCTACCAGTTTTAGAAAAGATTAAGAATCGGCTACAAGGGTGGTGTGGAAAACTGTTATCTTTGGCAGGTAGAGTGGAGCTGGTACGTTCAGTCATCTCTAATATGTCGATTCATAATTTTTCAGTGTACTGGTGGCCTAGCTCTATTATTTCTCAAGCAGAGGCTTTAATGCATAACTTCATTTGGACAAGGAGTATAAAGGCTGTGAAGAAGGTTACAGTGTCTTGGGCAAAACTATGTACTCCAAAATGTGAGGGTGGTTTGGGTATTCGGAGATTAAGAGATGTCAATTTTGTTTCCTTATGCAAGTTGGCTTGGATAATTAAACATAAACACTCTAGTTTTGCTCACTTTTTAAAGGGGAAATTTAAAGATTTATGGGCAGCAGTCATCTTTGATGTTGGGATTGAGGAAGGTTTAGGGTTTTATTCAAGCTCATGAACGGTGGTCAATTGGAGATGGTCAGAATATAAATTTCTGGTTTAACAGATGGTTGGGGAATTTTACCATTGCAGATTATGTTGGTATTCCTCTGGATCTAGCGGGTCATTTGAAATTGAATGTTGCTGATTGTTTACAGTTAAGGGAGTGGAGATTTTTGTCAGTGGACAATGCCAAATTTCAAGAGGTAATCTCTCTTATTATATTATATCATGTTCCTTATGCTGGTTTTGTTGATGTTTGTCATTGGCAAAGTTCGGTGGGGGGAGAGTTTAGTTTTCTATCGGTATAGGATCTCTATCGTAAAAAAGGAGAACAACTAGAATAGGCAAAAAGTATTTGGAAGACTTCTTTGCGGCCCCGACAACAAGTTTTCTGTTGGAGATTTTTTCATGATAGGCTACCTGTTAATGCCTTGTTGACTCGAAAAGGGATAATGCTAGCATCTCGTTGTAATCTATGTGGTAAAGCTTCAGAGGACATAAGACATCTCTTTCTTCACTGCTCATTTTCACGTGGATGTGGAGAAGCTTTTGCAGCAAAGTTTGGTTATATCTGGACAGTAAAATATTCAATTGTAGAGTCGTTCAAGGCTTGGAAACATCAGGCTTCACAGTCTCCTTTACAGACTGCTTGGATTAATGGATGTTGTTTGCTTTTATACTTTCTTTGGATGGTCCACAATCAAATCCGGTTTGAAAATTTAAATTTCAGGACTGATGAGGTGGTGAGTTTAATTTTTTCAAACTTAGTACAGTTTGGCTTTAAAATGGATGGGAGAAAAGTAACTCCTACCATTTTTTCGGATGCAAGAAGATTGGGCCTTCACTTCTCCGTCTTTAGTGCTGCTCCTCCACAATAAATTTTTTGGTGTCCTCCTGCTGCAGTATGGGTAAAACTAAATATTGATGAGTCTTCTTTAGGCAATCCAGGAAGGTCTAGCGGTGGAGGAGTATTTCGAAATGAAGTTGCTGCGGTGGTTTTCAATTTCAATATTTTTTTAGATGTTAAAACCAACTTTGAGGCTGAATTAGAAAGTTTCATTCACGGATTACGTTGGGCAACGCATTTACAAATTACAAAGCTTTTGGTAGAAAGTGATTCAAAAGCTATGGTGACTTTAATACAACAGAAGAAAATACCTTGGTATATCTTTCATATGTGGAGAGAGTTATAAGAATATTTGCTGACTATAGATTGGAAGATTTCACATTGCTATCGTGAAACTAATACAGTGGCAGATTTTTTGGCAAATTCGGCAGCTAGGTCAGGAACTTTTGATATTAACATTCCTTGGTCAGTTTCAATCCTTAATGAACTTGATGTGGATGCCTCTAGACGTCCTAGATTTTGTTTTATGAGTTAATGGTTTTCTAATTTGAGTAGGAACCAGTGAGGAATGGTGTATTGGGGGCAACAGTTGTTGCGGGTAAGAGAGGTTGGTTCCTTATAAGGTATTAATTGATGTATTTTTAATATTTCTTCTTCGCTTAATATAATGACCCTTTTAGCGAAAAAACTCAGGAGATGAAAGCATATTTAGTTTAATTTATCCATCATGAAACTCTTCTTACTTTCTAAAAATAATCATGTTGCGTATCCGGTTCTTAGCATATACAATTTCATAGCCATGGCAAGTTTTGTTTGAACTCTATTCTTATTTTGAAAAAAATAATATATATATATATATATATATATATATATATATATATATATATATATATATATATATATATATATATATATATATATATATATATATATATATATATATATATATATATATATATATATATAGAATATACAACTAAATAAGAGTGGGGCATAACCAACCTTGGGAAATTTCAATACTAATTAGTATCATTGCTAACATTATTTGTATGAAATAAATAAATAGCGTTTCAAACCTATATTATATTTTTGAGATGAAACCTCTGAGGTTGAAGTTGTTACGAGTAGACTTCATTATCAGACTATGGGATCAATGCATATAGGTACCAAATGCAGATATGTCATACCATAATTATACCATGTTTATTTGGTATGAAACGGTTCTAATATTCAACACAATATAGATGATTTATATCATTTTGGTCGTATGATGTACCATATGCTAAAATATATAGGTAATAAAGATATCGTACCATACTTATTTGTTATAGCATGGTATGGTAAAAATGTGTCCCAATCCAAAATATCCCAAGTACCACCTTATCTCATACCGTCATAAGGAAATCTATAACCAAAATCCTTTTTATCTAGTATTTTCTTAGAACCACGTGCATCTTAGAGCAACTTTTACTGAGATTAATATAATTGTATGTAAACATACAACAATCACATGATAAGACAAAAAGTCTCCTCGCCCTATTGTGAAGAAAATTGAATTACTATCCTCATCAATAGCATTTAACTAATCCAACTACGATATGCTTCAAGCCGCAATGAACATTGGGCCATGCATAAGCAATACATCTATATAAATTGATATCCTAGCTCTCTTTGGCATAATTAATATTTATGTTTAATATGATTTATTTATGAATAATCGATTATGATAACAAGTTACGAGTGACAAACAATTTTCATTTGATTACTACTAGACATAATATATTATATAACAAGAAAAAGGTTCCGTACCATTGGGTGAATAATACATTATGTATAATCAGTTTGTTTTAGATTAGTTTTGGTTTACCTATATATAGGCTTTAGTTTTGGTTTTGACTAGTTTTGATATCCCTAAAATATTGTTAAAGCAAAGATGGGAGCAATGTAGAGGTTGAAGAACAGAAGACAAGATTTTGTTCTAATTTTTAGTGATTTTATCATTTAACCACTACTTAAATAGTAATTTTGCACATGTTCATTAAAGATACCCGAAGAAACAAAACTCAAAAATTATTGTTTATGATGAGAAATTATAAACAATCCTTAATCTATTTATAAATCTATGTTTAAATCGATTTATTTGATGAGAAATAAGGATCATAAATCATATCAAATACATTTATTTATGTTTGTAAATCAAATAATCATAAATATTAACTTTACCAAATAATCTTGAATTTAATGGTGATTACTTCGGAACAGTTCTGCTCCCTCCCTCCTAGCTTGGATTATCTTCGACACAAGTCATCGATTCATGCACACCAAAGTTGTAGAAGATTCCACTCATAGTAGGGACTTCTTCCATCGATGGAAAATTAAGGTTAAATTCAAGCATGGTTCAATCTCGATGCATAAGTGGACTAAACCTCCAGATAATTGGATCGCAATAAATTGCGATGGTTCAGCTGTGGGAAACCGTGGTGGATATGGTGTGATTGGAAGAAATCCTGATGGCCAAGTCCTGTTCGCTACGGCAAGGAAATGTGAGGATTCTAATGTTCTACGCATGGAGTTAAATGCAATATTATGTGGGCTACAAAGGGCAGCATATCATGGATACCCACAAATACAGGTCCAATCTGATTCACAGCTTGCAATTCAAATCTTCATTGGGAGCATGCAAAGCCCATGGGCAGCAAGAGGTATTGTAGAAGATATCCTTGATATCAAACTAGGATTCCATCGGTGTGTATTCACGCATCATGTAAGAGAATCCAACTTTTGTGCTGACTTTTTAGCAAGTTATGCGAACTCCTCTGGTTGGACTTGTTCACCAAGATGCTAGTGGGAAACGCTACCAACGCTTGTAATTTTTTTTTTTTTCTTTCCTAGTTTAATATAAAGCACCTTTTCACCAAAAAAAAATTTTGAAAATTAAATGGGTTAATTATAGTAATAGTATAAACAGATTTCTTAGGTTGGTTTGTAGTTTTAAGGCTCAACGGCTATACACAAACTTCTAAGGTCGGTTTATAATTTCTTTATGATTTCCTCAGTTCACTTTTTTCTTTTTTTTTTCTTTTTCTTTTTTTCTCTCTCTTGGTAACATTTCATCAGTTCTTTTTTTTTTTATTATTTAAATTTGGGTAGGATTTCGACCGTTCATTTGACTTCAAATAAGAAGCAGGTTTCTTTGATCGAAGGTTACACATGGTGTGTACAGGACATTGGGAACGTTCTAACATCAAGTAACATAACATTTGCAGATGAAGTAGAAACACAAAACAGAACAAAAAGCAACAAGAAAACAAGTCATGGGTGGCCCTTTTCTGGTGCTTAATTGTCTATTCTTCCTCTTCTTTCTCACCCAGTTCTTGTTTCCAACAACAGCTGCTGCAGCAACATCAACCTTCCCAATTGCAAAGCCTGGTTGCCAGAATACCTGCGGGAACCAATCAGTTCCCTACCCGTTTGGCTTTGGCAATAGCAATTGTTACAGAGACCCAAGCTTTGGGGGAAAATGGAAAAAAAAATTAAAAAAACCCCCAAAAATGTTTAGGGGAAGCACAGAAACCCTAAATATTTCATTTCAGCAAGGCCAACTGCGAGTATGGAACCATGTAGCTACAGATTGCTACAACGCAATGGGCAATCCAACTTAATTCTCATTTCTATACTAGTAGTGTTTTGCTAACAACACTTTCAGTATCTCCAATACTGACATCAAATTCACAACTCTAGGTTGTGAGACTCATGCATATCTCTATGGCTCTGGTGGGAAACAATTCACCAATGGCTGCACCATGTTATGTACCAACCCAGGTGAATTGATAGCATTGCTGGTTGTTGTCAAACCTCCATTCCTAAGGGCTTCAAAGACTACCAAATAATTGTTGCAAGCTACAATAATCACACTTCAGTTTATTATTTCAATCCTTGCAGCTCCGTTTTCATCGTCGATTCTAACTAGTATCACTTCTCTACATCCGAGCTCTTGAATTTCACCAATGATGTGGATGAATCAGGCTATTCCAGAGTTTCTATGGTGCTTGACTGGGCTATAAACTAGCCAACATATCGGACCATTAAAACTAATACCAAGTTAGAATTTCGTTTGAGAGAGAATTCTTCCACACACATTAGTGAGTGGAAGATTTATATTAATATTATTTGAATTACAATTCAAATATTTGAATTTGAATTACAACTTGTTTACAATCAAACTCTACAACTTGTTTAACTATAACTCAAACTCTTCTTGATCGGGTTGGAGATAAGATCAATCGAGGATAGAGTTAGTAACGGTGGATTTGAATTTGAATTTGAATTCAGAGGCTTATCCTTTACACTCCCCCGGCAAGTTCATTGGTTGAGAAAAAACAATGAGCTTGGATTTTAAAATTTTGAATCTTGGAATAGATCAGTCTTTGGTGAGAATATCTACGATTTGGTTTCTTGTGAGAACAAATCGGATTGAAAGATTTTGCAAGTGATCTTGATAAAAGGAGATCCACTACGGCTATGTGTTTAAAATTGCAGGAGGAGCTGTGAGCTGGGTATCTAAACTACAGACAGTTGTAGCACTGTCTACAATAGAAGCTAAGTATATGGCAACTACACAAGCTTGTAAAAAAGCAATCTCGATAAGAAGATTCATGGAAGAACTTGGGCACAAATACGAGAAGATTCTCTTGTATTGTGACAGTCAGAGTGCCTTGCACATTGCAAGGAATCCAGCTTTTCATTCCAGGACAAAACACATAGAAGTACAATATCATTTTATTCGTGAAGTGGTGGAAGACGAAAGGATGGATATGCAGAAAATCCACACGAAAGAGAATCTAGCAGATGCATTGACAAAGGCAATCAACACTGACAAGTTCATTTGGAACAGATCCTTGTATGGCTTGATAGAGACGTAGACAGCATGGTAGTGACAAGATAGAAAATGGTGTGAAGATTAATTGATTCTCAATCTAATCTCTAAGTGGGAGATTGTTGTGTAGTCTTAGTCCCACATCTAGTAGAAGTGGGAGTTGTTATCCCACATCGAAAAAGAAGTGGGAGTTTGTTGAGAGTTTTAGTCCCAGTTCAAGTAGATGTGGGAGAAGGTAGGATGGGGAGAGGCTATAAAAGGATGCATCCCCCTCCACATGTAATTCATCCCAAAATCTTTCCTCTTGTATATTTATTTATCTATAGCAGAGTTTTCTCTCTTGCCCGTGGTTTTTTCCCTCGGTGGGTTTTTCATAACCCAACAAGTTACGCATGCAGCAGCAACACCATCTGCGGTCTCTCCAAAAATGGTGCTGGGTATAGCTGCAACTACTCTCAAGGTTATCAAGGAAACCCCTACATTGGATGCCAAGGTAACCATGAAATGCCCTCATATTTCAATCTCTAGCTAATTTCTCATCTATCTAACGAACTGAACTAATTAATAGCCTTCAGTTTTTGCATGCAAACATAAATGAATGTGAGATACCAGATACCAATCCATGTACCTATAGTTCCTTGTGCACCAATCTACCAGGGACTTACAACTGTTCTTGCCCAAATGGTTATCAGGGAGATGGAAAGATAAATGAGACTGAGTGCACTCTTATCCCAAAGCAACTCCCAGTATTATAGGTCACTTTAGGTAATAATCCTCTCTGACTTCTTTTGAGCCACACACTACAATCACGAATTTTTCTTTGCTACTAGGGCTGTGCTGTGCGGATTTTGCTTGGGAGCAGTGCCTCGTAGGCACTGCTTCAAGCAACGAACGGCTAGATGGAAGGGAGTCATGAAATATTAAATTCACACCACACAATATCAACATGTGCAATTTAAAACAACTTAAGTGAACAGCTCCGGTTTTTCCACCTAATCCAAACAGTTCAAGCAACTCAAACCAATTCATTTTGAACCAAGCCTGAGCAAAACGACTTTCATTTGCCGCTACGATGATATCCAAGCTCTGCAAGCTTCCGCTTCCTGTGATAAAACAACAAAACAACGAGAAAAAAAACCCAAGTCTCCATTGAATCACCAACAGAATCAAAAATTCTAACCCAGAAACAGAATAAATGGAATTCAATTTAATCCCAATAATGAGAACAAAAATAATAAAGGGAGACTTTACAATTCACACTGGAAGAAGGAACCAATTAGGACCGAAAGAAGCAGCAGCCATGGAATCAATCGAAGAGGACTGAAAGGAGAATTCCTTCCACTGAGGATGTAATGCATCGATCAGTGTTAGGATCATTTGATCGTTCGTTGCTTTGAGCCAAACGAACCATTTGGATGTCATTCACTAAAACCATCGGCAAAATTAACTGCCCACAGATTCTATTAACACAGCCAGTTTCCTTGAACATCTTTTTTCTGCTCTTCCTATTTAAAGCTTCCGTCTCAACCTCACACTACCAAGTTGTACTCAGAGCATTTTTCTCATTTTCCTAAGCCAACCTAATTGCAAAATCTAGAATTTTTTTATATCAACTTTTTTTTAGTGATAGAAGGGTATTATTTGAATTTTTTTTTTTCATTTGACAGGTAATTTTAAAATTAAGAATGATATTTTTGTTAAAAGTATTTCATGGAAGCGGTTGAATGGTCATATATATCGAACATTTTATTAACATTAAATGCCTATTCTTTCTTTACCAAAAAAAATATTTTTACTTTAGAGTAAATAAGAAATTTATAACCAACGGGGATTGGTCCAAGTGGTCAACCACCGATTTATAAACCGGGGTTGGCAAACAAAAAAAATATTTATATATATATATTTATATTATCCAAAAAAAAAGTAATAAAAATTTATTAAAAATAGAAATATAAATGCCTACCCTCTTTAGTACATCAACATCCACTTTTGATCTTTTATTAATTTATTACTTTAAATTCATATTCAATTTTTAACTTTAAAATAATAAAGAAAATCTAATTACCTATCAACTCTTTAGAACAACACCACGCATCATCAATAAAGTTATCATGAGCTCATGGAATTATAGAAGTGAAAACTCATTCTTTTCATAGCTAGGGTAGTTTAGGAATTAAGTGCAATATAACCTACTAGTGTCATCTCTTAATGAGAATAAACTAAGACTAATTTATATTTGAGCATCAAAATGGGTTTGGTATATGATCTTTTCAAAAACTAGGGTGGAACATTATGCTATGCTATGTAGAAAGGGGTGCATTGGAAATTTACACTTTAAATGTTTTGGAAAATTTTTTATGTATTAAAGCCAATTTCATCTCAGGGATAACCACCTCATATGATACTTTGTTACAATGTCATCACTTAACAAGAACATACTTAATTGAAAGGACCAATTTATATTTGGGAATAAAAATGGGTGTGGTATATGATATTTTTAAAAACTAGGTTGGAACGTTATACTATGCTATTTAAAAGAGGCACATATGAAATTTACACTTTCAAATATTTCAGAAACTTTCCTTATATATCAAAGCCAATTCTTGTTGCATCCAAGGACAACCACCTTATCTGATGTTTTATTATAAAAAGTTGGCTTATAATTATTGTCAGTCGCAAATTATGGGCATGCGTAGCATAGCCTAGTTCTCTATGTCAATCTCTATCTTCCTTACTTTGAAATGACCCCCTTCCCCCTCTTTGGTGGTATCCTGTTCTAAACCTCCATTATTGCTATCTGACTTGTTTACTACACATTTGTGACACATGGATCCCTATTATTTTTTGTATACTTCAATCTGAGAATCTCAAATGAGGTGTCAAAAATAGGACTAGAAGAGCAAAACTCATAAAAAGAAAGTGATAGTCTAGTATTTTGTGAAAATACAATTATATATAGGGCAAATTACATATAGACCTCATCTACCATCAATTATATTTACTACCCCTGAAAAGAAATCAATTACAAATACCCTCTTACTGTCAAGTAAGTAGTAAAGCTGAATGATGATATTAATGGTAATGGGGTATTTGTAATTGATTTCTTTTCAGGGGTAGTAGAGGGTCTATACATAATTTGCCCTTATATATAAAATATATATACTGCCACGACAATCCTTGTGATAAGCACTAGAGGTTCCTTATTCCCTTACATAGTGCAGAATAGGGCTGCAATAGGGTCGGTCGGGCTGGATCATGCCTTTTAAAATCCAAACCTTGACTCTAATACCCTATCGCAGTATTAAGACTATTACCTAACCACAAAATAGTAAAACAATGTATAACTCTATATTGTTGACTTACTTTTTCTTTAAAAAAAGAAAAAAGAAAAGAAAAATTAACCAAGAAAGTGGTAGGGTTGAGCTAGGCTGAGAGGGCCAGCCTTAGTCAACCACTAAAACATTACCCGGTCCTAAGCCTGATTAGGGCTACTTTGGCCCCTTCCTTAAACCATTCCTAGGGCCAGATTTTAGAGCACGAAACCTATTTAGGCTCAAGGTGGGATAAGGCAGGTTTGCCAAATCAAGGCCATATTTGGACCCTCAGTACAGGATCTAGGCTTCATCCGTGTTATGACTAAGATTCATAAATATGTTTATTTCTCCCACTTTATAGGTACCGGATTAGGCTCCCTACTTCTCCTTATTGGCAGTTTGGTGGTGCTTTGGGTACTTTGGAAGAGGAAGGTTAGCAAACTCAATGAGAAATTCTTCAAGCAAAATGGAGGTCTATTGTTAAAGCAACAACTTCCTTTATATGAAGGATGAACCACGGAGAGCGCTAAAATTTATACTCAAAAACTTGTTGTGAAAAATAACAATGCAAGTGTATGCTGTCGTAACAAGTAATATAATGATAAAAGATCGATCCCTCGAAGATTATAGATTAAGTACCAAATTAATTATACCAATTTTATTTGAACAAATAATAAGGAAGATAATTATTCTAGACTATAATGCAAATTGAGATTTATTAATAACTAAAAATCTAGGGGTCAGATTTCACTATAATTAAGCATTCACACCCTTTTATCCCTCTTTATAATTTGAGAAATATTTTCCTGATTGATAGTCGAGATTCCCTTCTCTATCTACTAGTCTCTCTCGAATACTAATAGAAATTCCCTCAATTACTAACCCACTATATTTCTATGTGAGTTACAACAACTGAGAAATCATTAAATTCTATGGATTCCCATGTAACAACTACACAAACCATGTAAGTATATCTCTATCCTACATGTAATTCATGCCTTTTACTCCAATGAACTAAACACATAAATCCCCTCTCAGTTCATTATGATTAACAAATCAGTTGATTAGTGACCAATTAATCCAAAGCATGAAGAATAGAAAGTAAAAACTCAATCAAAGGAAACAATATTCAAAATTATATAGATGAAGTCAAGAGTGGGAATTCAAAGATAGGCTACATCTGATCCCTAGAAAAACTAAATTAGTTCATACTCTAAATTAAAAACATTACAGAGGAGTTCAAGAACATTGAAAGAAGATCAAGAAAAACTTTTTTTTTTTTTTTTGGTCAACAAGAAAAACTTATTCACCAAAGCCATCCAACGTCTTCTGGTTCGACCTCTCTGCTCCTCCAAAGCTCCAAAAAGGTTCTCTCTGGCGTTCCAAAGCTCCCAAAAACGTCCTCCCCCTCTTCCTGGAGTTTTCTATCCTCTTATAGATTAATTAAACTCCGAGTTTGAATCAAACTCAGAGTTCTTATCTGACTTAACCAATGAGTGTTTTGACGTATAAATCGGACTAACTTAGAGATCTCCAATGCATAATCCCACCGTTGGATTTGAAGACCAAGAAGTCGTGAAGCTCTCCTCCAAAATTTGGCTTGATCGGACACCAATGACCATCCGATTAAGATCTTGATCAAAACTAGACAGAGACACTCAAAAACGGGATTCATTTGTCTTTCTTATTTGAATTGGATTCTTCTTCCTCTTTTCCCTTCTTTCATCAAATCCTAAATAGGAAATAAAACATAGAAGCATGCAAGGACTCATTCTCTCCTACACGTAAAAGTAATAAATCTTAATTAGAATTTGTTAGGAAATATATAAAATCACCAAAATTATAGAAATTAAAGGAAAGGGTGCAAAATATTCATTTTCATATCATATAAGGGTAAATTGATATAAAACAATTGTAAACACATGGAAATATAGTAAATTAATCGTATAAAATAATATGTTTGAAATCAACTTATCATTTTATACAGTGGAAGAAATAAAGAAGGCAACTAACAATTATGCTGAGAACCAAATCATTGGTCGAGGAGGCTATGGTGTTGTGTACAAAGGAATCTAAGCCAATAACAAAGTCATTGCCGTTAAGAAATCAAAACTAGTTGATAAAAGTCAAGTTGAACAATTCACAAATGAGGTGGTTATCCTCCCCCAAATTAATCACAGAAATGTGGTGAAGCTATTGGGTTGTTGCTTTGAGACGGAGGTTCCTTTGCTAGTTTATGAATTTGTTACCAACAATACCTTGTCTCATCATCTCCATGATGAAGAGCGCAAGTCATCAATTTCATGGAAAACACATTTGAAAATGGCTACTGAGATAGCAAAGGTTCTTGCATATTTGCATTCTGCAGCTTCACCACCTATTGTTCATTGAGATATTAAGTCTGCTAACATTCTCTTGGATGATAACTTTACAACAAAAGTTGCAGACTTTGGAGCTTCCAAGTTGATTCCAATAGATAAAACTCAGTTGAGTACATTAGTTCAAGGAACTTTGGGGTATTTGGATCCCGAGTACTTTTGCTCAAGTCAATTAACAGAAAAGAGTGATGTGTATAGCTTTGGTGTGGTTCTTGTGGAACTATTAACCGGAGCAGCATCACTCAGTTTTGATAGACCTGAAATTGAGAGGAATCTAGCTATGCATTTTGTTACTTCAATGAAGGATAACAATGCCTGGGAGATATTGGAAGGTCGAGTGTCGAGGGAGGGCAACAAAGAGCAAATCTTCAAAGTCATGGAGCTTGCAAGAAGATGTTTAGGAGTTAAGGGGAGAAGAAAGGCCATCAATGAAGGAAGTAGCAATGGAGCTTGAGGGCTTGAGGAGACATGACAAACATCCATGGTGTTGTAAAATGTTTAAAACTTATTTAATATTATTTAATATTTTTATATGTTTGAATTGTGTCTTTTATCCTATGGTTTTTATTTAGTCCCACTTTGGGTTGAGAGGAGCTAATTATATCGTTTATATATAGTAAGGGCCTAAGTGATATTAATTTGTGTGACACGAACCGAGCCTGAACCCTGTTGTGACCCTACCATGATTATATAAATATATATTAATATTAATATTAATAAATCTATATGACTTGGGACTTGGGGATGCCATTAGAGAGGCACTTTCCTATAAGGAGGTCAACTGGATAGGAACCTTCCTGAAGGGAGTTGAGCTAAATAGGTACCCTCACTAAGAGAGATGACCTTACCCTTTCACCCACAGCCTTTGGGGCTCTATATAAATGCATTTTCGAGTTCATTCTGAACACAAAATTTCCTCCTTCTCTCTCTCTCTCTCTCTCTCTCTCCCCTCCCCCCCCCCCCCCCCCCCTCCCTCCCTCCCTCTCTGTCTCTCTCTCTCCCCTTGTATCCGCAAGTGAACATAGCCTGATTACACCTTAAGTCACCTTTCTGGGGTGCAACCTTAAAGGTTTTGGCTGACTGATCTTGGGGTGAAGACACTTTTGAAACCTGTGTTGCACAATTCGGAGTGTCAAAATACCTTAAAGAAAGTACCTCTAGTACGTTTAAGCTCTGAAGAAGTATTGTGAGAACAATCGTTCAAGTGTTTGTGCAAATTCCTCAACCGTTTTCAACACATGGGACTTGGGAAACCCTCACGAGATGGAAAGCTTGTTGCATGTTGATAGTTACAACGACACCATGAGTCATGATAGTTTAAGAGTCACAATGACTATGCCATTGGGGTATTGATGGGCAATAATCAAAAATTTTAAAGCTCATCTTGTTAATTTCTTTATAAGATTTTTTTTTCCCTTTTTCCTTTTATGTTGTGTGATACAAAAAAATTATTCTCCTCATCTCCAAATTGATTTGTTATCTTCATTTTTATATATTTTTGAATAAAAGAATCTTACTTTATTTATTTATTTATTGAATGAATAAAATATACACAAACACATAAAGAAACCATACACTCAACCCTACAACACCAATTGCGCCCAATACACCCAAATTCATAGGCTCCTTTATTATAAAATAAAGCAAAAACAAGTATAACCAACAGCTTGAATGTAAAATAAAATACAAGTTGAGAAGGCCCAAAGCAAGATTCCAGCCCCCTTTTTTTGTGTGTTACTTTATCCCAAAATATCCTTTTTGTTCCTATAAGAGTGAAGAGAAATTAAAATTTTAAATGTGTAGTATCTTTCATGGGTAGGAAAATCCATCCTAGCTGTGCACAACTTTGACAAACTGATAAAAATGACTAGCACGAGATAAGGATTTACAATGCAAGCTGGTGGGGATGTACCCTGACCTATAGCCTAGGCCCCGGATTAATGCATTAAAGACCTACTAATACTACCTAATAAGGGAGAAGGGGGTCCCCTTAATGCTTATAGTGCATTTATTATATCATCATATCATATCATACTACTATATATCAATAAAATCTCAAAAGTTATGGCAAATCTTTCATTCGACTAAAATACCCTTTCCCCAAAACAACACACCTTTTTCTCATTGAACAAACCCTCTCAAGCCACTTCTCTTTAATATTCGTTGAATCACATCATAAATGAAAGGACCCACCTATTCTTAACAGGTTCTCTCAAGAGGTACACATCTTCAACTAACACCCCCTTATCTCATATCTGTCTTTTCGCCCACTTCCCTTATTCTCTCCTATAAATACAATTCACACACACACAAATCTCACTATATTTCATCCCACCTCAAAAATCCTCCCAATATTTTATTTTCAAAAAACACCTTTAAAAGATAAAGAAAAAAGTGTAATTTCTAAACAATTACTATATCAATCAACATTAATAACTCAGAAACATTTTAAAATTTAAAACTAGAGTTTTTTACGTATGGGTCCCCTTAGTGGACCACAAACTAATGTTGGGTCCCCTTAATGCAATATATTACGTGTGGATCCCTAGCAGACTAACATTGTTAGCCACCTTTAAGTATATTCAAATTTCAAACGTGAATGGATCAAAGTACTCCTCAGGTTTTTTTTGTTTTTTTTTTGGAATATATATAGAATAGACAACTAAATGAGAGTGAGGCCTAACCAACCTTGGGAAATTCCAACACTTATTAGCATCATTGCTAACGTTAATTTTTATAAAATCAATAAATAGCGTTTCAAACCTATATTATATTTTTGGCATGAAACATCTAGGGTTGAAGTTGTTACCAGAAGACTTCATTATTAGACTATAGGATCAATGCTTATATGTATTGCGTCAAACAACGCAGTATCAAACAACGCAGATATGTCATACCATTATCATACCATGTTTATTTGGTAGAAATGGTTCCAACGCAAACCGTCAGTAAAAAAAACGACCCCCAGTCCATTTCCATTTATTTCAAAGGAATCTCTCGTATTTTGCTCCTGACCCTTCCCCCCTTCCCCTCTTTTTTATATTTTCGTTGTGTCTTCCCTTTCCCTTTTCTCTCGTCTTGATTCCCTCTTGCTCCCCTTTTTCGTGGTCCCCGTCTTGGCCCGCCCTGTGTTTCTCTCCCTGTTTCTCCTTTCTCCTGCTCCTTCCTCCTGTCTCTTCCTTCAAAGCATTGTCTCTCGGGCTTTCTTTTTGTGGTCGTTTCTGCCTCGTCCCTCTTTTTCCCCGGTCGCTTTCTTCCCGCCCTCCCCCCCCTCCGGTCTCCGCCCTCCCCCCCCCCCTCTCCGTTCTCCTTTGTTTCTCGTTTGTCCTCTTCTTTCCTTCCGGGTTTTGCGTTGTCGGCTCTTGTTCTCCTCTCCCCCGTTGTTTGCCGGCGTTGTGCTCTCCTCTCGCTCGCGCCCTTCCTCCGTGTTCTGTCCTGCGCCTCTCGTTCTTCTCCTTCTTTTTGTGTTCTTCTTCCTCTTTCCCCTTTGCTCTTCGTCTCCTCTTCTCTTTGTTTTGCTGGTGGCTCTTCTTCCCTTTGTGTTTTCCCTGTGTTTCTTTTTTTTGTTGGTTTCCTTTTTGGGTGCCTTTCTTTTCTTCTTGGTTTGTTCTTGTTCTGGTTTTTTCTTTTTGGTCTTTCCCACATTCAACACAATATAGTTGATTTGTATCATTTTGTCCATACGATGTACCATATGCTAAATTACATAGGTAAAATAAGGATATCCTACCATACTTATTTGTTATTAGCATGGTATGGCAAAAATGTGTTCCAATCTGAAATATCACAAGTACCGTCTTGTCTCAAACTGTCATAGTAAAACTATAATCAAAATCCTTTTTATCTAGCATTAACTTAGAACCACGTGCATCTTAAAGCAACTTCTACTAAGATTAATGTAATTGTATATAAACATACAACAATCACATGAAGAGACAAAATGTTTCCTCGGCCTATTGTGAAAAAAATTAGTTCTTCATCAATAGCATTTAACTAGTACGTCCAACTACGATATGCTTCAGCCTGCAATGAGCTTTGGGCCATGCATAAGCAATACATCTGTATAGATTGATACCCTGGCTGTTTTTGGCATAATTAATTAATATTTATGTTTATTATGACTTATTTATGAATAATCGATTATGATAACAAGTTATGAATGACAAACAATTTTCATTTGATTACTACTAGACATTATATATTATATAACAAGAAATAGGTTTGGAATTATTGGGTGAATAATATTTCAGTTCGGTTTTAGATTGGTTTTAGATTGTTTTGGTTACCTATATAAAGGCTTTAATTTTGGTTTTGGCTCTCTTTTATTGGTTTGAACTAGCTTTGATATCCCTAAAATATTGTTAAATTAAGTAGAGATGGGAGCAATGTAGAGATTGAAGACAGAAGACAAGATTTTATTCTAATTTTTGTAATTTTACCATTTTACGACTATTTAAATAGTAATTCTACAAATATTCATTAAAGATACATGCATAAACAAAAAATAATTGTTTATGATGATAAATTATAAACAATCATTGATTTATAAACCTATGTCTAAACCGATTTATTTGATGAGAAATAAGAATCATAAATCATATCAAATACATGGATTTATGTTTGTAAGTCAAATAATCATAAATATTAATTTTACAAAATAATCTTAAATTTAATCGTGATTACTTCGGAACACAAGAATTAAGGTTGGTTTATAGTTTATAATTTCTTTATGATTTCCTCGGTTCATTAATTTTATTTTAAATTTTTTTATTTCTTTTTATATAAATATAATTTGGGTAGGATTTTGTCTGTTCATTTGACTTCAAATAAGCAGCAGGTTTCTTGATGGAAGGTTTCACATGGTGTGTACAGGATATTGGGAACGGTCAAACATCAAGTAACATAACAGTTGTAGTTGCCAAGACCAATAAACAATTTTGTTTCCTCTTCTTCAAAGACTATCATAAGTTGCAGATGAAGCAAAAAGCAACAAGAAAACAAGTCATGGGTGGCAGTCTTCTGGTGCTTAATTGTCTATCCTTCCTCTTCTTTCTCACCCAGTTCTTGTTTCCAACAGCAGCAGCTGCAGCAACATCAACCTTCCCAATTGCAAAGTCTGGTTGCCAGGATACCTGCGGGAACCTATCAGTTCCCTACCCGTTTGGCATTGGCTATAGTAATTGTTACAGAGACCCAAGCTTTGAGGTAACCTGTAATGACACTTATTACAACCCTCCAAAACTGTTCTGGGGAAGCACAGAAATCCTAAATATTTCATTTGAGCAAGGCCAACTGCGAGTATGGAACCATGTAGCTACAGATTGCTACAACGCACTGGGCAATCTAACTTCTCATCTCTACACCGGATTTGTTTTGGCTAACAACACTTTCAGCATCTCCAATACTGATAACAAATTCACTACTCTAGGTTGTGACACTCATGCATATCTCTATGGCTTTGGTGGGAAGCAATTCACCAGTGGCTGCACCATGTTATGTACCAACCCAGGTGACTTGACAAACGGTTCTTGCACAGGCATTGGTTGTTGTCAAACCTCCATTCCAAAGGGTTTCAGAGACTACCAAATAACTGTTGGAAGCTACAATAATCACACTTCAGTTTACTATTTCAATCCTTGCAGCTACGTTTTCATCGTAGATTCTAACTGGTATCGCTTCTCTACATCCGATCTCTTGAATTTCACCAATGATGTGGATGAATCAGGCTATTCCAAAGTTCCTATGGTGCTTGACTGGGCTATAAACTGGCCAACAGATCAGACCATTAAATCTTGTGAAGAGGCTATCAAGGACAACAGTTACGCGTGCGGCAGCAACACCATCTGCGGTCTCGCCATAAATGGTCTTGGGTATAGCTGCAACTGCTCTCAAGGTTATCAAGGAAACCCCTACATTGGATGCCAAGGTAACCATGAAATGCCCTCATATTTCTATCACTAGCTAATTTCTGATCTGATAGCCTTTGTTGCTTGCAGATATAAATGAATGTGAGATTCCAAATAACAATCCATGTACCTACGGTTCCTTATGTACCAATCTACCAGGGACTTACAACTGTTCTTGCCCAATTGGTTATCAAGGAGATGGAAAGATAAACGGGAACGGGTGCACTCCTAATCCAGTGGAATACCCAATGTTACAGGTCTCCTTGGGTAATTATCCTCACTCACTTCTTTTGAGCCACCCTACAATCAAGTCTGATAGAAACATAACTTAAAGCAAAGTATCCACAAGCCCACTTCTCATACTTTCTCTCCACAAAGTTGAGATCCTCTATCAGTTAAAGTAGAGGTCTATACTTCCCTCGCACATCTCCACCACATTTTAGGAGGGGGTTCGATCACCTCTAAATTCTAACAAGGGAAATCAGAGGTGGGACTTCCACCCGGCCCTCTCTACCTAATGAGTAAAGGATCCTGAATTTGAAAGAGACTACAATGAAAGTTTGACTCTGGTGGCTAAACCCCACAGTGCTTATCCTAAGCCTGAATAGGGCATGTGAGAAAAAAACCCTAGGCCGAAGAACAGGCTGTAACTAGTTTAGAGTGGCCTCAGGCTAGGGTTAAAAAAGGCCACGGTTGAGTCTTGACCTAGTTCAGCCTGGGCTTGCCCCATCATCCTATAAGATATTTTTGATAAATAAATGTAGGGCAACAATATAGAATTCCGGATTGGTTTTCTTTCTTTTTTTTAATTTTAGGTAGGGTCATTGTCAAGGTAGAGCGCATGATTTGGCACGGGCTAGCTCAGCTTGGTAGCATGAAAGTTAAAGTGGGTACCCAGGGTTAGGGTCAAAATCATGCTAGGGTACCCAGGCTTAGGGTCAAGATAATAAAGTCTCACCCTCCACCTGACCCTATTGTAGCCTACGTGAGGTTATTGTGTTCAAACACAAGTAAGTTTGGGAATTTAGTTATGCATCAACTATAATTAGTCTATAAATGCGTGATAAAAATCGGATTCACATCGTCTGTAATTCCTTTCCCTGCAATTTCCTGTAATTCTCTCATAGGATTGTGCCATGTGGCATTTAAGTAATCCAAAAGTTATCCAACAAATTAGAGTTGAAATAAAATTCAAATTTATGGGTGAGTTTAAATAAAATACAAATTTAGTTTAAATTGGATAACCATTGGATTACTTAAATGCCACATGACACAATCCTATGAGGGAATTACGGGGAATTGTAGGGAAAGAAATTACAGACGATGTGAATCCATAAAAATCCTAGAAAGGAATTGTAGGTAAAAGAATTACAGAGGATGTGAATCCTGATATCACCACTTCGAATTCATTTTTAATAGCATAATATAATGTTCCATTCTGGTTATTGAAAAATAACAAGCACCTTAGAACTGAGTTTACTAACTTAAAAGACTTCTTGTCCCTTTTACATCCTTTCATAACCCATTCTAATTGTATATTATAAAAAAAACGTATCTAACGGCTTTCATTAGTAATATAAGCAAATTATTTGAATTTAATTATTTTTCAATAGCCAAGTAACTTTGGAGTTACGAATGATATTACTATTATAAAAAATTGTAGAATTGGTTGAGTTATTTATATATTAATCTTCTGTTAATTTTTTAATTTAAAGATGTATTCATTTTTTACTTTAAAATGAATAAAATATTCATCATCATGTTTCTTGGAACATTTCCACCCACTAAGATATTAGTCTCATCAACGACAAAATTATCATGTTTTACAGAAGTATATAAGGTAGACTTATTCTTTGGGTAGGATAGTTTATGAATTAAGTGAAATATATTCTATTGATGTTATCACTTAACAGGAATATATGACTAACAGAGTGGACTAGTTTGCATTTGAACAATAAAAAAAGATGGTATATGATATTTTCATAAAAGAGGGGTGAGACATTATACTATGCCATGTAAAAAAGGAATGAAATTTACCATTTTAAATATTTTGGTTGGAAATTTTGCATACAAATCAAAACCAATAATTGTGCTTGTAATTAACCCCTTTTTAAGATGTTTTATTATGAAAAGTGTGCTTGTAACTACTATAATTTATTAAAAAGTCTAGGTATTTATGTGTAGCATAACCTAGTTTCCTTATGTCATTCTCTACCCTCCTCATTATGAAATGACCCCCTTGCCCGTATATCATTCTACACCTCCACTGCTACTGCCCACTTGATTATTGTACATTGTTAATGCTCCTATACCTATCATTTTTTTATATACATACTACTATGACAACTATTGACACTAGATAGGTTCCTTATTCCCTTACATAGTGTAGAATAGGACTGCAATAGGGCTAGGTCTTGTTGTGCTTTTTAAAACTCTAACCTTGACCTGAATACTCTAATCCAGTTTTAATACCTTAACATAACCACAAAATAATAAAATAATTCATAATTCTCTATTGTTGCCCTACTTTTACGAAAAACAACATAAAAATTGGTAGCATCTAGCTGTGCTAAGGGAGCTAGCCCTAGTCAAACAACATTAAACCCAGACCGTAGTAACCCTAATCAAGCTACTCTAGCTATTGCCTTGATTCATTCTTAGAGCCAAAATTTTTTGCCAAAACCCTGTTCAGGCTTAGCATGGGCTAGATTAGGTTTGTCCAAGGCGAAACTTGAACCCCAAGTGCAGGATCTAGGCTCCATTTGGATTCTAGTCTGGATCCTCTACCCCGACTTATAAAAGATTGTGCTCTCCTCACACTCTTCCACCATATATATGTTTAGAAAGGGGCCAACCTTTGCCCTCTTGCAGTCCACTTTATCATGTTCAAGTAGGCACCACTCCTTATCATGTAGTGGAGGAGTGAGAGGGGAGCACAATCCTCTATCTTGACAAGTAGACGATCCATACTCTTTGTGTCCTGACTTCTGACTGAGATTAATAAATATGTTTATTCTCCCACTTTATAGGTATTCGATTAGGCTTCTTGCTTCCCCTTATTGGTAGTTTGCTGGTGCTTTGGGTACTATGGAAGAGGAAGCTTCGCAAACACAAGGAGAATTTCTTCAAGCAAAATGGAGGTCTATTATTAAAGCAACAACTTTCTTTATATGAAGGACCAACCACGGAGGTGGCAAAAATTTATACAGCAGAAGAAATAAAGAAGGCAACTAACAATTATGCTAAGACCCAGATCATTGGTCGAGGGGGCAACGGTGTTGTGTACAAAGGAATTCTACCCAATAACAAAATCGTTGCCATCAAGAAATCAAAATCGGTTGATGAAACTCAAGTTGAGCAGTTCATAAATGAGGTGGTTATTCTTTCTAAGATTAATCATAGAAATGTAGTGAAGCTATTAGGTTGTTGCTTGGAGGCAGAGGTTCCCCTGTTAGTGTATGAATTTGTTGCGAACAATACCTTATCATATCATCTCCACAACAAAGAATGCAAGTCTTCAATTTCATGGGGAACTCGTTTGAGGATGGCTACCGAGATAGCAGAGGTGCTTGCTTATTTGCATTCTGCAGCTTCACCACCTATTATTCATAGAGATATTAAATCTGCTAATATTTTCTTGGATGATAACTTCACTGCAAAAGTTGCAGATTTTGGAGCTTCCAAGTTGATTCCTATAGACAAAACTCAGCTGAGTACATTAGTTCAAGGAACTTTTGGGTACTTAGATCCCGAGTACTTCAATACAAGTCAATTAACAGAAAAGAGTAATGTGTATAGCTTCGGTGTGGTTCTTGCGGAACTATTAACCGGAAAAACAGCACTCAATTTTGAAAGATCTGAAATGGAGAGGAATCTAGCTCAGCATTTTGTTACTTCAATGAAGGAGAACCGTGCCTGGGAGATTTTAGAAAGTTCAGTTTTGAGAGAGGGTAACAAAGAGCAAATCTACGAAGTCATGGGGCTTGCAAGAAGATGTTTAAGAGTTAAGGGTGAAGAAAGACCAACAATGAAGGAAGTAGCAATGGAGCTTGAGGGCTTGAGGAGATATAACAAACATCCGTGGGTCTTACAACACCCTGAAGAGATCGAATCCACAAGTTTAGTGATAAAACTGAACCAATAACATTGAATTCATAACTTCTTTAATTGTTCTGTTCTTCCTTTCTGCATTTGATTTGGTTTAATATGGAACTGCAAATTGATGTACAAGAGCAATCCTCGCAAAACTTTTACAAACTTTGGGTAGCCTTAAATGGTCGATCTCCTTACCCTTAAACTCAATAATTTGGGTCTAATATGAATTACAAATGTTTGCATGGAACATGAGTTACATAGAGAAAGAGAGATCAAAAGCTTCTCCGGCCCATTCTGTATGAATGATGATATACTGAAAAGTATCATCTATATGGAAGAAGCAATGAAAATTGATTGCGTAGAAGAGATTGAATATTCAACGAAGGGATGAGTAAAGGGTCTCAAAGCAGTGCAACCCATCAAACTCAACCGCGAAACAGAGGGGACCCTGCTGCTGCATCTTCTCAACAGCCAGCATGTTGGGCTGTCGATGTTGAGCAGAAAGCCCATGATCTCTCCTGTATGTGCTCTCCTCCTTCAGGGTTGTTGCTGTCAAAGTCTGCAATTTGGTGCTTTTTGCTTGGCTGCTCATGTTCTCTCCATGTTTACTCTGCAAGACTCGAACCCAGTCAATATTATTGATTTCAGTCAAGGAAAAAGAAGGTAAAATCTGTTTAAATTTGAGAGAATTACCTCTGTTATGTAGATTAGCATTGCAGCGAAAGTACTGGAAATCGA
This sequence comes from Hakea prostrata, assembly GCF_041222555.1. Classification (NCBI taxonomy): domain Eukaryota; kingdom Viridiplantae; phylum Streptophyta; class Magnoliopsida; order Proteales; family Proteaceae; genus Hakea; species Hakea prostrata. Next base: position 48,131,611 of record NC_142601.1, on the reverse strand, counting down.
CATTTGCAGAAGAAAATTAGATAAGAGAGTAACCACCTGAAGGAATTGCAACTGCACAAGGATTTCTTGCTCCCTGTCTATTCTTCACTCTTCCTCTTTCCTGAAGAAGAAATGATCGATATTAAAAGGATAAGCAAGCGTGTTTTTTGTGTGGGCGATACTTAAGCTGTTTATGGCACAAGTTCCACAACAGAAACGTGACCAAACCAATTATCTGTTTATTAGAAAATCTTCTAAAAAAAAAAAAGTTTATTAGAAAAATGTTGTGTATGGACTGCTGAACTCGGATCCACATCCTTTGTAATTCATTTCCCTACAATTACCTGTAATTCTCTCATAGGATTGTGCCACGTGGAATTTAAGTAATCCAAAGGTTATCTAATTTAAACTAAATTTGAATTTTATTCAAAGCCATCCATAAATTTGAATTTTATTTAAATTCTAGTTTGTTGGGTAACCTTTGGATTACTTAAATGCCACATGGCACTATCCTATGAGGGAATTACAGGGAATTATAAGGAAAGGAATTACAGAAGATGTAGATCTGTTGAACTCTCCCAATCCTTATAGAATTACCACTTAATTGTGGCATAAAATAAGATGACTTTTGCGTCAGTTCACCTTTGATTAAGTCATTCAGTGCAATTCAATTTCGGTGCCTAAATGCACCTAGATAGCTGTTTTTTATATTGGCTATCACTGAGTAGGCTATAGTTCTTGTTTAAAATTTCAAGTTCTTTAGAATAAAGATCCAAACCTTCTATATCCGAGAAGAATGTGTGCGTCTAGCCGCTGATGCTTGTTAAGGACTAGAGACAAGTGTTATCGTCTATAAGTCTCATATGATGTATTATTATCCTTTAATATGAATGACTTGGTGTTCTCATTTTAGAGATCATCGGTTTCCCTTATTCCACATGTTGTCTTACAATGCCCAACCCCCACAGGCTGGGCATCTAGCGGCCAAATACATGGACGCACGCCCTACCTAAATGCAAAGGGAGAAGTTTCCTTATTAGGAAGTCAACAAGTGTGTTTTCTTCCTTTGAAATACGGACAAATACAACTATGTTGGGTACCCAAAAGGGTGGTATCAGTTTGCAAACATCAACACCTTATGATTACAGTCAAGTGTTCAGATCTTCTTACGACCTTACAGTTAACATATAAGCTACCTTAGGATTAGACGAGATGCAATGATAAACGTTTTTACTCTCTTCTTCCTGTAGTGAGATCATCTTTGCTTGGCCGTGAACTTAGCCTTCAACTGAATCATATAAAACTCGTAAAAAATAGAGTAATCTGGCAAACCAAAACCCATTACTTTATTATCACAAAGAGAGCGACCAGTGACACTACCCTAGCCTTCAGCGTTTTCTTCCCTAGAACAATTAATCTGGGCAACCAAATGGTACTTACTTGCGTATGTGATTTGGACCTTTCTTTCCTTTTCTGTTTGCTTATAGGATATGGACCATCCATGGTCATGACACCATAGGCTTCAATCCATATAGGCTTTGTGGACTACTTACTATGTGAAATGTAACGCTGGAAAAGCCCATGAAACTAACTTCGAAATTAAAATGAATTCAAATTTGTGAGGGAAAATGGATTTCAGATTTTGCTACCTACATATAGTTGGGGATGAAACTGGACCAACGAGTGGTTAGATCTATCTCCATCTATCTCCAGTCTATCTAGTTGATCTGGACTTTGGAAAATATGCATTGCCACACCAGTAACAATAAGAAGAATCAATATCATATCTTTTGGATATGTATATAATATAATGTTAATAGTAGGAGAGACACTAATAAAAAACCCTATATATATATATAAGAGGAAAGCCCTTATTTTCATTATAAATCTCTTTATAAAGAAACTAAATTAGATAGAAACCAACCCTACTCTTGTCAAACCAACTTTAGTTTGATTCAATACAAACCCAGTTTGGAAAACAACTGGTTCAGTCGAACAAACCAATCATTTGACACCCATACAAATAACCACCTAAATGTTTCTTGGTATTGATTTTTTTTTCTTCTTTGTGATATAATTAAGTTATAATCCGTGAACGTGCTTCTAGTATAGTAGTGACAGCCTCTTATGTATAGGTAATAACATCAGAAATACCGTCTTAAGTTTGAACTTCTATCCCTTCACACATTTCTCCCCCCTCCAGTTCTTGTGACGATTTTGATGATATACAGAAAAAAACATAAATTATAACCCATGGGATTATTAACTAAAAACAAAAGTTATAAAAGAGTTCCATGATCCATGAGGTACTTTCACAGAGTGTGGATAATTCTCCTGGCAGGCAGCACTCTGTGCTCCTTCGACGGCCTTACAACCACAAATTATGTGAGGCCCACAAATAAAAAATAAATAAAAATAAATAACCATCACCCTAACCCCTGTAAATCCTTGTATATTGTGGTTAACAGCCGTCGCAGAGCACCCAAAAAAAGAAGTAGCAATCCATGAAATGCCAATTGAGTATTTGAATAGAACTACCAGTCAATCTACCCATTATAAACTGGAATGCAAGTTGGCAACCAACTTGGTGGGTAGAGCCTCCACCACCATTAGCTTTAAATTTTTATAATAAAAAAATTATGCAATTGTCAAGGAAGATTAGTTGAGCTACCTTTTATCCCTGGGCCATCAACCTCTCATTCTACCTCCTGTCACCTACAAATTTCTACTCTACACATAAATCAAATATCTTTGTCTACCAACCTTAGATTACTAACTAAAATAATTATTTATCCATATCATGTCAGGATTCGAAAGTTATAATCACTTCAATCAAGGATTTTGTGTTCTTTTATAATTAAGGATATTTTTGTGTTATTATTCTTCTAATATGTATTTATCTTTTTATTGATTTTATTTTTTTTAGAGACAATAAGATTAAGAAGACTTTAGGTTCAAACCTTCATCTCTTTAATTTCTCAAATTCATTCACTTTATATAAGAATCATGGTACAAATGCTATAATGGACCATATCTTATACATTGATTGTGATCAAGAAAGTGTGCAAGAATATCTTTTGTACTAACTACTAAGCACTGAAATAATGTCAACATGGAGAAGTCTCTTTCTACTATGTCATAGCCATTTTTTCTAATTAGTTATTTACCTTTTGGTATCTAATGATACTGTAAGAAGAAATTAAGGGGAAAAGAAGTGTAAACTCCCTAATTGACTAAATGACTATCAATCTGACTTTTCTTTATTGGAATATTTTCTTATACAGTCGCTTTTATGATCCATTATGCAAAGAATGATGATTCAAGTAATCACTTTGAATGGAATTCTTGTGTGTTTTATTTTATCATCTTAGTGCAATAATTTTGACTGTTTTGTGGGTGTCTATAGGAATTAAACTATCAACAGGTTCTCTATGAACACTAAAAATTCGTGTGACACTTGTTTCACCGATTGAAATACTTAAATGAGTTTCCATGTCAATGATATCCATTCCCCTCGTAATTTTAGTTATGTTAACCTTCTATCACTAGTTGTCATTTAAATGACATTAATTTTTTTAAAATAAAATTAAATTAAATACAAACAAACAACAGAGCCTTTAATGTTAAACTTCTATCACGGTCTCTTTAAAAAAGATCAATAAATCTTGTGTTAATCATCAATGAATCTGTCGTTTTGGTTCTTGAGTTTCTTCCCTGCTTTATGCGAAATCGGTTGTGATGGCCGGTTTCTTCTATTTCTTCGTCTCTTTCACTGAAACTTAATGGTTCAAACTATATCTTGAGGAGGATTCAGTTTTCTTCTCTTCTGAAAGGCGATGATCTCTTCTATTAACATCGAATAGGGGTTGGTTTTCAAAAGGTATGAAATCAACAGAGATCTTTCAACTCAAGCTTTCAAAACCCCATTAAATATGTTCAAACTGAATCAAGAACACGCCATCGCTGGAGATCCCTAGAAAACCTCCTTGAAGGTTACTCGACTTTCTCTACTAAGTTAACAAAAATAAAATAAAAACTGATGATAAGGTGATGAAAATTATCCGTAAGTAATGGGAAAAATCTAAAATTTTAACGAACGGTTCAAACTTAATTCTATAGATTTAACGGTACAATTTCAATGAGTGTTCAGTAAAGTCACTTTACACATCCGTTCATCTACACTTTAGTTTTTTTTTTTTTTTTTTATAACCATTATAATTATTATTATAGAAGACTCTTGAGTCGAGGCAACCACTTAAAAGATGAAACGCCCAATGGTATTTTTTTCCTAATTACTATTATAATTAAGAGAATATGAAGTGGGGATTGCTTGCAACACTGGAAGTGATTCAAGATTGAACGTTGGGTTGTCCCACAAAAGAAAGATACGTTTCTTGTAGAATTTGTTCTTCTCATTAAATTAAAGAATCAAATTGAAAACAAGTCACCCAAGAAAAGAAAAAGAAAAAGAAAACAACTAAAAAATAATCAATTGTAGCAGACAAATCTTATAAAGTCTATTTAATCCAGTGACTCACAAGTTTGCTTGATTGTGGAAAGGATCAATTGAAAAGTAATGCATTCCTTATAAAAATAAAAATAAAAAAGCAATAGATATTTAGTTATAAATAAATCTCTCATTCGTTCTATCATAAGTTTAGTTTCTTGGGTGTATTTTGTCAGTGTCATTGATATAACGTTATCAACATTTTGATTTGCTATGTCACTGTCTCGTTGAACCATCCAAGGTTGTTTACCAAAAACAAAATAATTGACAAAGAAATTAAAAATGGAACCAAAGACTAACTAGTAGTCATGACTCATGATGATATTAGTATCAGTTATTTTCTTCTTCTCTAACGGTTCTATGTAGGTAGTGTGATCCATTAATTCATCATTAATGACCGGTAGGTGTTAATCATTGAAGCATATTTCGTGAGGTAAGGCCTTGGATTTAGGTTTTGGCATTGTATAATCATCTGGGTTATTATATATAGTGTTGATTATAATGCTATTGATTTATTTTACTGGTGTTGAGTTGATATTGATCGATAAAACTGATCTATATCATAACGGTTATCTGTATCAACAGCAATCTAAAACAATGCCACAACATTGTGACTTAAAACAGCTATAGTTTGTAATGACCACAGTTACAATTGGTATAGATCTACAAGCTTTCAGGTGTTGTAAATATGTTTAAAACTTATTTTATATAAATATCTATTTTAATTGTGTCTTTTATCTATGGTTTTATTTAGTCCCACATCGAGTTGAGAGGATCTGATTATATGGTTTATATATAGTAAGAGTCCATGTATTATTAATTTGTGCGACACGAACCGAGCCTGAATCCTGTTGTGACCCTGCCATGATTATATAGATTTATTTTAATATTAATATATCTATATGACTTGGGCCCTATTCTGGAAAGCCCGTTGCTAGGTGATTAAGTGGAGATGCCATTAGAGAGGTACCTTCTTGAAGTGAGTTGAGCTGAAAGGTACCATCACAAAGAGAGGTGATCAGACCCATTTTGTCATGGGCCGTAATTCGGGAAAGCCCGTGTTGGGTGATTACGTGGAGATGCCATTAGAGAGGTACCTTCTTGAAGTGAGTTGAGCTGTAAGGTACCATCACAAAGAGAGGTAACCTTACCCTTTCACTCACAGCCTTTGGATCTCTATATAAACCCATTTCCGAGTTCATTCTAAGTACTAAATTACCTCCTCCTCTTTCTTACTCTTTCTCCCTGTTGTTGTTCTGTCAAGCAATGAACATTATCTGATACACCTTAAGTAACCTTTCTGAGGTGCAACCTTAAAGGTTGGGCTGACTGATCTTGGGGTGAAGACACTATAGAACCCGTATTGCACAAATCGGGGGTGTCTAAATACCTTAAAGAAAGTACCTTTGGTACGTTTCAGCTCTTAAGTAAAATTGTAAGATCAAGTGTATTTGCAGATTCCTCAACAATGTTTCAACTGCAGGTTCTACATGTAGTATTTTAATTCAAGAGCATTCATTAAAGGTATCTTAACGCATAGATTACAATAGTACACATTAAACGCTCATTGGAAGAGCCCTGCACATATTCCATACTCAAAAAATTGGGGTTTGCCTAAGGGTTGCTCGTTTGATAAAACCAACATCTCTTAGTGAAAAAGTTGTAGATTTGAGTCATGCTGATGGCATATGTATATTTTCATCCCTATGCATATGAAAAAGCTTCATTATACAATTGAAAAAGGAGGGGAGGTTAGTGCCTTTTTAATAGGCCTTGATTGGGGTCGCATACACCATTATCAGTCCTTTTTTAGAGAAAATAAATTTTAGTACTTTATTCTAACCGAATAATTTTCATTTATTTGATAATTTTCAATTATCTGATTACCGAGTATGGATTTTTGATTCCGATTATCATTATTTTTTGAAGAAAAAAATGTTGAATATTTACTCTACATGGATAATTTTAATCATAAGCAATTATCCAAATCTAAGCTTACCAGACAAACATGAATTTCTTTCCTTAAAAAATTTCTGTTTTTGGGACTCTGTAAACGAATACAAATCCAAAGGCGGATTTTGCATATTCATTTTTAGATTTACTTTTTAATGGTTACAAATAGATTTCTTCCATTTTCGTTGAATGGCTATAGATAGATTCTTTGCTTGAAAGGTAGTGTTTACGTGTCAGGATCAAGTCTCTGGCGGAAGCCTACTCATAAGATCGAACGGCAGACACGCCGTGGGCCCCACATTTTAGGGAATGGGCCCCACCTGAAAAAGAAAAGATAGAGTGCGTGTTAAAAGATCCGCGCTTAAATATGACCCCTCACCCTCTCGAAGCCGACGGCAGAAGCAAAGTCTTTCTTCTCCCCTAACTCCCAGACTAAAAGTCTAGTCTCTGCAATTTCTCATTCCATCAATGGCGTAAAGAAATCTCAAAAATCCTCGCTTGCCCCCCACTGTACCTGTCGTTGGAGGAAAGAAAGAGTCTAAAAAATATCTCGTTCGAGTCTGTATCTCTTTCACAGACTCTTTGGGGGAGCGAAGCTGTGAAGATCAGTTACTGTTCTGTAATTTCTTCCATGTTCATCAGTTACTTCTCCCCTAGTAATCCTGGGGAAGCCTGGAGAACTCCTCGATGGTATCTTCGACTGTATTCATGAGATCACCGCTGCTCTCGCCTTCGCGAGGATGAGCGACTCCGCTTACAGAGTCGAAACTACGTCTCGTCTTGCTCAATGGAAGATCGAAAACTTGCCTTCTTTCACTTACAGGAAATCAGATCCCTTTAAGATCGGAAAGTGGAACTGGTAAAGCTTTCTCACTCTTAATTTTTAGGTTTCTTCCCCTGCTTCTGCGTCTGCTTTACTCAATTCTGGTTTCTGCAATGAGCGAGAAAGCATTCGCAATCCCATTTTTATTCTAAAGAAAAAAGGAAAAATCCATTCTTTTCCGAGATTCTCTCTTTTTCTTTTAATGGCTACTGCTACTGTTAATAGTTAAATTGGCTTGATTTTGTTTGTTCCAACTGAAGGCATTTGGCAGTGGAGAAGAATCGAACATTATCTATTAAATTATTTCCAGAAATTTCTAATTTGACGAGAGAGAAGCCGCCGATTGCTTCCTTCAGCATTCGAGTTCTCTGTTCAGAGGGAGATCGCAAGGCTCTTATTCACCCAGGTAATCTATTTAAATTTGTTTTTTATCCTTAAAACAAGAAGAAAAAAAGATATTTTATCTAATGAATGTCGTGTACGTAACAGCTGAAATTCTCAGCGCCAAAACAGTGAAGATGATACCTGACAGATTTATGGGCCATCCATTGCTGTCTTACGAAACAAAGACATTTTTTTTTTTAATTCTCATTTTTTAAGTTTAATGGGTTAGGTGGCAACCATCAATTCAATCAGACTCAGGCAAATAATCTTCACCTCTTTCTGTTCCTGAGCTAGAAATTGATACGAGAGTAGCTGAATTAAGAGTAACAATTGGATCAACCCAGTGGAGAAAGAAATTGAAACGAGAGTAGCGGAATTAAGAGTAACAGATTGGATCAACCTCAGTGGAGAAATTAAATATTTGATTTTTGTTTTGATTGGGATTGAAAAGCTCAAATCTTTATCTTCTGTTTTTTGGGATACTTGCAGCAGTAATAGACAAGCAGCTAAAGAACAACGATGATTTTGTCTGGACTATCGAGAGTCCTCCATTAACAGGGAAGTACATCGTGGATGTCGAGTTTCTTGATTTGAAGGCAGCATCACCAAATGTATGGTTTCTCTACACTATTACAATTAGATTCATTTTTCTTTTGCTGGAATACAATTGGATTCATTTAATTGCTGCATTAAAAGTCCTTACAGATATTTAATTATTGTTTGTTTCCCTGGTGCAAGAGCATTTAGAACAGGAATTTCTGAGCTGTGTTTGATAAGCATTCTCAGAATAAATTCTGGGTCTGAAAATGTATTATGAAATTGGAATCTTCCTTGTACTCTTTTCCAGTGGGTCACTCTCATTTTTTTTTCTGGAGCCCCGTGGGAGAAGCTTAGGATCTCTGACTCAGAGAGGGACCAGTCTAGAAAATTATAGCTTATGGGCTTCCATTAGTTGGACACTTCTCTTTGTTTTCATCTGTTCAATAGCACTACTTCCGTTTATGGCTTATGGGCTTCCATTACTTAGACAGTTTTCTTTGTTTCATCTGGTCAATATGAGAATTCTATCCTCCCTCCTCCCTCATCTTCTTGTTCACTCTCCTAACTAGTATCGGAGGTTTATGATTAAAAAATAAATAAATTAGTATCCGGGGATTTGGGATCGGATTGTGTTATACTCAGTCGAAGTGGGTCTAATTCTTAAATCCGTAATAGAAAATTATGAAAGGAGTATAGTCCTCTACCCGCAAGAATGGAAGATTCAAATTCCATAAGGAAGTTGACCAAAAGAGCATTCCATTGGGAAGGAGAGTGGAGGATGCCTTTATATGCACAATGAGGTACTTACAGAAGTGCTAAAACCCCCACATTTGAGGATGCCTTTATATCTTAGGTCATGCTGGATGGAGAATAAATGCAGGGGACAAAGAAGCAACACCCCTTAATTGTGGGGGTTCACATATGGGTTAGTCTTGAAAACTTGGTTTTCCCTTGAAATGAGTAGTGATGGAGGGTTATCTAGCATTCTGGGAAATTCCTTAATATAGAAAAGCCTGAAGATGAGCATGTAATCCTTTTCCATTGCTAGTGAAACTGTTCTCATCTCCATGGACATGGACCCATTGTCAAATCATTTATATCCTTTCATTGCGATTGTGTTGTAGCTCTCTCCATTTGTTTTGCTTTGTTTACTACATCATGCATAGGTTTCTGTTTCCAAATGACCATAGTGCAGTACTTAGTACAGAACCCAGTTTGTGTTACAGCCTCCGAAGCTGCAATTTTCAGAAAGCAGTTTTATTCAGTATAAAAGAAATCCCCCATTTAGCTAATTCCCTGCCAATGTTTATAGTATCATGGAATACCAATATTTTCTTAACCCGGTGAAGGCATTGTTTATGTCATTCTCATACAAGATTGAGCATTCATTTCCACAGCCCTCTTTGAGTTCCTGGTTTGATTTGTTGTCCAATATGCAGGGTGGCGAACCTTGTTCCATCTGGGCCGAAGGATTCGACCATAAACAGTCAGATGCTGCAGCTTTAGGATCCCTTGGCAGAATGTTATCTGAAAGCATACACACAGATATCACAATCAATGCCTCTGACGGAAGCACTGGAGCTCACCGTGCTGTGCTTGCAGCAAGATCCCCTGTCTTCCAGAGTATGTTTGCGCATGACCTCAAAGAGAAGGAACTATCAACCATAAACGTCCCTGACATGTCAATTGATGCTTGCTCGGCTTTCCTGAATTACATTTATGGGAACATCCAACCTGACCAGTTTCTCACCCACAGGCTAGCACTCCTTCATGCAGCTGATAAGTATGACATGTCTGACCTGAAAGATGCATGCCATGAGAGCTTACTAGAAGACATTGATGATAAGAATGTACTTGAGAGGCTACAAAGTGCCTCCCTTTATCAATTACAAACGCTAAAGAGCAGCTGCTTGAGGTATCTTGTGAAGTTTGGTAAGATACGTGACATTCAAGATGATTTCAATAGCTTTCTGCAATGTGCAGAAAGAGAGCTCATAGCAGAGATCTTCCATGAGATTCTTGCTACTTGGAAAGGTTTTTAATGCACTGCTGAAGGACTAAAGGAGAGCTCATACGAATTCAATGTGTTGCATTTATGGCTGAATAGAATTCTTTCTGAAGGATATGTTTTATGATGACATTCTTTTGTTCAGTAACTCATTTAAATGATGAGGATGATGTATATTATTCTTTACATGAAATGTAGGCCTGGAATGGATTGATAAAAGAAATGTAAATGAAAATACGTATGCTTGAACTAGATTTGTTGGTTATAAGAAATGTAAATGAAAATCAAATGTTTGTTTGCAGAGGCATCAAATACAGAGAGTTCCCCTCGGGCAGTCCTAAATGTAAAGACCCATGAATTTTATCGTAAAGATATGTTGCAAAAATAAAGGTATCATTTAACAACTCATCTAACTCTTCCATGAGCAATCGCTTTTCTTGTTGTCAAACCCTGAATTCCACCTCAATGACCAAAACATCCCCACACTTAATCATAGCTAGGTTTGAAGAATTGGAAAGTTCGAATGATTCAATATCAACAGAAACATAGAAAAATATACTTGGGCAACAATCAATAACCAAAAATAAGTTATTCAACAATCAATAACGAAAGATAAGTTGAACACGTAAATCTAGACTCTTGTCAAGTTGTTTCTCTTGCTGGGTTGGCTCACCTCTGACATAGGGCCTCAGACGACTATGTACCAAACAAACAAGTTATATCCAAGTTCTTCAGGTGCAATAAAAAGTTGAACCCTCACTGGGTCATGATAATTACTACCTTATGTATCTAATGCATAATGTGAAAACTATCACTCCCTTTAAGATGAAACAAAACTAGGGTTGGAGATCCAAGGAAGGCAAGGTTCCACCTTCGATCCATTAGATCAACTTTAAAAAACTCATTAGCTTGCTTCCAGAACAATACAAGAATCCAACAGAGGAGTTTTAACAAACATGAGCAGGGCTGAAAAGAAAATACAGGGAGAAGGTTACCTGCACTTCAAATTCATGGTTTATTTTTCAGAAATTTCCCAGCGTTGACGGATGCCCTGTGCAGACTTCTGAATGTAAAACAAGCCCTGCATGAGGCCATGCGATACTTATGCGACGGCGCAAGAGAGAGAAGGAGGCGAGGCGAGAGGCGGGAGGCAGAGGAGAGAGATTATTCATGGATGTATTGGGAATAGGGATATGGGATTGGGAAGGGATTGTTCCTAATGTAAGATGATTACTGAATATTTGAAGGAGAGAGGATATTCCATTGGCCATGGAGGAATATTAGTATATTTCCACTGGATTCTTTCCATGATTATGTTTTAAAAAAATCACATAATTTATTTATTTATTTATGTTTTCAAGAATTAATAGATTTATATTAGGGATAGGAATTATTACATATACCATTAAGAAGCATTCAATCCATAAATCCTTCACCGAGAAGTGTTTGATCATTACAGTATTTAAAATATGCGGATAAAACCGTCATTAAGCTTTGAATAGGTATCAAATCTATCCAAAAACCAAAATTAAATTTTCTTTTTTAATTTAAAAAAAATTGCAGCTGCCTTGTGAATTATCCCATAAAATTAATGCCATATTCTTAAGTTCATTTAACTTATTAATTAGGTCTCCTATTGGATGAAACTATACCAATAACACTTCCTATCTTTAAGAAGTCACAGTTAAATAATAACATAATAATAATAATAATAATAATAATAATATAATAATAATAAATAAATACCAAACCTACCTTCAATCCAATCTGTTTCATTGACTTTGGAGAGTGGTTAAGATGTTAGCATCTTTTCTTAGGGCAGTTAGGACAAGTATAGAAATGCAAACAGTCCTGACCCTGATTGGAGTTTGTATCATCAAAAGAGAGACTGGTTGAAGTGGGTATATGAGGCCCAAGAATCATTTTGGTTCCAAAAGTCTCGACTTCAATATGTTTCAGATGGAAACAGAAATACCCGCTTTTTATCATAATGCTTCGAAATTCCATCTGAAGAAGAGAAAAATTGAATTTATTCTTCATGATAATCAGTACATCAATGACCCTGCAGGTATTGCTAACTGTTTTGCTATGTTTATGTAGGATCTGTATACATCTAGTAACCCTGTTATCCCCCCTCTTATTGATTTACTTTTCTCTCCAATTAATGCGATTGTGAATAACTTTTCTTTAACTTGTTGCCCTAGCTTGGAGGAGATTCATTCTTCTGTGTTCTCTATTGGGGCTTTTAAGTCCCCAGGCTTTGATGGGTTCCAAGCTTGTTTTTTTCAACATTTTTGGGATTTAGTTCAAACTGATGTTGTACAGCTTGTTGAGCATTTTTTTAATAATTGTTGGTTACCCCCTGGGATTAATCACATCTTGCTATGCTTTATCCCTAAAAGGGAGAATGCAAGCCGGGTATCGGACTTTAGACCCATTAGCTTATGTAATGTCTCTTACAAAATTATTGCTAAATTAATTGCTATGAGAATAAAACCTTTTCTCCATGAAATTATTTCCCCTTTGCAAAGTGCGTTTGTGCCTGGAAGGCAGATAACTGATAATATTATGATAGCCCAGGAAATTTTTCATTTTACGAAAAAAACTCAAGCTAAACATGGTTTTGTGGCCTTGAAACTTGATATGTCAAAGGCATATGATAGAGTGGAGTGGAAGGTTCTACTCAAAGTGCTTAAATGCCTTGGGTTTGATTCTAAGTTTTGTGACATGATTGAATGCCTTATTTCATCTGCCTCTTTCTCTATTAAGCTTAATGGTTCCCCCTACTCTTGGTTCTCTGCCTCTAGAGGATTAAGACAAGGATGCCCATTGAGTCCTTATCTTTTTCTTCTCATCATGGAAATTTTGTCTAGACTTCTTGGAGCTTTTAAGTCTGAACAAGCCTTTCAAGGAATCAAAATTGCTAGATCTGCCCCTGAGATTACACATCTGTTCTTTGCTGATGATACTTTTCTTTTCTGTCGTGCTACTTTGAATTATGTGTGTGTTATCAAGTCGGTGTTGGATATATTTGGCGAAATCACTGGGTCGGAGATTAATTTTGATAAGAGTGAAGCCTTCTTTAGCCGAAACACCAACCCTTCAACAAAGCAACAAATCTTGAACCTATTAGGCATTAAGGAGATGAGTAGTTCTTCTACTTATCTGGGTAGCCACCTGTTTCCTGGAAAGGCTAAATCTCTCTGTCTCTCACCCATCGTAAACAAAGTCAAGGCCAAGCTTGCTGGTTGGAAAGCCCACTCTCTTTCATTTGCAGGGAGAACTATATTGATTCAATCGTGTTTACAAGCTGTGCCTCTTTATCACATGCAATATGTTTTGTTTCCCAAACAAATCTGCAAAGCTTTGGATTCGACATGTCAGAAGTTTTGGCTAGGAAAATCAGGCCAAGGTAAGTCTCTCACTCTCATTTCCTGGGATAGATGTTGTACACCTAAATATATGGGAGGTTTAGGGCTGAAAAAGATGGAGACTATGAATAAAGCCCTTTTGCTTAAACAATGTTGGAGGCTCCTTACTGAAACAAATTCGATTTGGGTCAGATGTTTCAAAGCCAAGTACTTCAACAATACCACCCTTTTTTATCCCAAGGTACAAGCAAAAGCTGGTTCCATTGCTTGGAATAGCCTGAGATCTGTCTTACCTTTTCTAAAGAAATTGGTCTTTAGGGAGGTGGGAAGTGGGAATGAGACTTCCTTCTGGTTTGACCCATGGATCAAGGAACCACTTGAGAATTCGGTTGGGGAGTTCAATATACATTTCGCTCCGAGAGGGGTAACTGTTGCTGAGATTATTAGAACTAGAAGGCAATTGGCTTCTAAAATTTCTCTAACATTTTGTCCTAGAATTTCTACCGCCATTCATAATTTACATCTTTCATTGGATATGGATACTTGGAAATTGAATTTCTAATGCTTATGCCACTTTTGTGATTAGTTTTAACCCAATAAATTGTGATCAACCAATTATTATTTGAAATTAACATAGATAAAGCAAATAAATCTAATACAGAACAAAACAAGTAAATCTAAGAGATGAGTATTACAAAGAAAGGGGAATTGTGTTTTATTGTATTACAATTTATATCTCTTAATGGGGGGGAAAAAAACAAGACCGGGAAGTACGGGACGGCGAGGCAAGCACACAAACCCCCCCCCCCCCCCCCAAAAAAAAAAAAGTGTGCGCGCCGCCCCCCCCCCAATTACGACCCGCGCGGGGGCGCGGTGGTTGAGGGCGCGGCGGGCGGCGCAAAACCCAGCTGCCGCCCCCAATAACCCCCCTAAATACAAATTACCAATAGAGGATCATTATTCCCTGATAAATGCTGGTGGTTATTTCTTTGGAAATTAAATATCCATCCTAAATTTAAACTTTTTTTTTTGGCGCCTTCTAAATGCAGGAATTTCAGTCAATGAGATTCTCGCCAAATGGAGCACAAATTTAGATAATTGTGGGCTTTGTGGTACAAGTAGTGAATCGAGTTGGCACCTCTTCTTCAATTGTGAATGGACAAGGCGGGTCTGGACAGCAGGACCGTTAGGCTTGAGAACAGAAAGGCTACCCTTCACTAATATTACTGACTTCTGTTGGGATTTATTTTATAATTCACACATTGAAAAACCTGTGCTAAGATGGATGTTTGCTATCATAGCTATCACTTGTTTCAGTATATGGCATGTTCGAAATGAAATGAAATTCAGGAATGAACTACCACAGCCCATGAAAGTGTTAAAATTTATTAGTAACTGGTGTTGTGACCTCCATCTAGCACCATCGGGACCACTTGATAGGTTAAATCCCAACAATACACCAGTCTATGATCAAATTGATCATACACTGGACTTTACAACAATTCCTCTCCCTACTCTTATAATGCTTTTTTGTGCAGGTGATGTAAACCACAGGACAAAAAAAACAGGATGCTGTTGGGGAATCACTGTCAACAACCAAGTTGTACATTGCTGGAGTGGTGTTTTTGATGGGGACAATTTCAATTTGGCTATTGTTAAGGGGCTAAGAGAAGGAATGGAGAAAGCAAGACAATACAACATACAAGTCGAATCTATTTGGACTAATTGGGACCAAATCAATGACTTCATACCACGTCCTCAAAAGCCATGGCCACTGGAGTTAGTTCAAGATCTATTGATACTAGGATCATCCCTAAAAGGGATATCGATCATCAAAATAAAGCCAATCTATTTGCTGGAGATGGCACAAGAACTTGCCCATGAAGCCATAGATAGACAAAGTGATAGGATCCGGATTGAAAGACCTATGAATAACCTTACTACATTGTAATCTTTGTTTTCTTTGTATCAACAAAAAAAAAAAAAAAAAAAAAAAGAAATGCAAACCTCTTGTTTTCTTTTGTTTCATTTCATCTCAATAAAAGATTAAAAGATAAAAAATAAAAATAAAAATCCTGTTTCGTGGACTTAAGCTCATTGATACCCTTATAAAAGGAACAACGGTTTGGGTTCGGTAGGGCCTGCCTAAACCTAAGCCAATTTTAAGGGGCTTTGATTTAATCATAGTGCAATCCTACCCTAGCAAGACCAAATGTTACTATAGGAAGACTAAGGTCACCCGTTAACGGATGTATGTATGGCTAAATATCATAAAGCCCAAATCCTCCATCCACATGGAGAAGAAAATTATTAATTCACATAATTAGATTTATGATACTTGTCAAATCTAAAAAAAAAAAAAAAACTTCTTTGAATGAGCGAGAGAGAGAGAGATTTAACTTCCTACATTTTTGGAACTAAGGATTTTTGTTTTAAAATTGACATATGTCATGAATGTGAGACTGTAGGAAAAAGAAATGTGGAAATAAAAATGTGATGCCACATGCATACATGCTATTGATTTAACCATTACCACTCTGCCTTCAACTGATAAGGGAGAAATTTTCCACCCTTTTATTCTTCCATGTGTCTTCTGGATGAGTTTGTTAAATACTTCTTCCTTTGATACACCAAACTCCATGGGAAGCCCAAATATTTACTAGGCCATTGCCATATTTGACTTTCAACACTTTAGAGAACCAAGCTTTGAATCTTCGTGGTGTAATAGGGCTAATTGTTAACTTGACTTCTTAAGGTTGATTGCTAAGCCACTTGCATTAACATCGCTTGAGCATGCAAATGTGGGTCAGGCAGAACTCTAGATGCTATATTTTGATGGTGTCCAATAGCATGTAACGTTAATCAACCTTTTTATAACGTTTGATACCTTTAGAACTAACAATTATACAATTGAAGATATTGAGTCTTTTATTATATTTAAATCTTTCAACACCTTTTGGTTTATTTATTTTCATGTTTTTTTTTCTTAAAATGCATGACAGGATTGTCTACCATAAATTATCAACATCTTCTTTTTCTGTTAAGGAAGGCATAGGTTGCAGATATTGTGTCTTCTATATTTAGGGATAAGGTTTTTTGTCTGGCACACCAATGAAGGAGCGTATTAGTACTCCTAAAAAAGAAGCCTATTTGTAAGCATCTCTATGGGCTATGGCCTTCCAATCTAATGAAACAACTCTCTTCATCCTTCTTCTTTTTTCTAACTTATATCTTCCTCACTAATCGTACAGCCCCCGGCAGTATGTTGATGGGTTATCAATCAAAGTCTAGATAAGTGCATAAACTACGTACTTTAACATCATTTCTATCAACACTGGAGCTACTAATGTAATTGATAAGATTATATCTCATCTTCCAAAAAATAATTGAATCTGCTTTTTAGATTAGGAGCAAAATAACATAGTCAATGATCCTTGCACCCTTTGGCTATTGGTCGGTGATTGTTGTCTTTATGTTGTTTTTATTTATATTATATTTGTTGTTCAATATTCTTTTGATTTACAATTGAACAAGCAAGTCAAAGTCTATGCAAATTTGATGTAACCCACACAGTGTGTTTTTCTTTCTATTACTACTCCAATTATGTAAATTTATTGTTTGATACAATAAATTAACATTGCTTGTACAGTGAAAGCTTCTATTGGTTGTAATATTGTATTAGCGATTTGTAGACACGTTATCTTATTTGGGTGTTTTGAGTAATGGGTTTAGAATTTAGCTATAACACTAAATTTTCCAAGTGTAGAAGATGAATACTCGTGATTGTGCAAGATATAAAAAAGTGAATGTCCAATGATATACTGGTGATCTCCCAATGCTCATAACATGAACTCAAGAGTTCGAATCCTTTGAGGGTTAAGGGGCAAAACTTTGTCGAATATATTACATATGTAGTCGACGTACATGTAAATTGACCCAAATGAACATCAATTTCCAAAACCCCCCCCCCCCCCCCCCTCCCCAAAAAAAAAAAAGAAGGAAAAGAAAAGAAAAAAGACATTGGCGAATTTGGAAAGGTCATAGTCGCATTGAAAAAACCCGGAAAAACAGGCAGCTTCTTTATAGATTGAAGACTAAGTACTCTATAAAGGATTCACTTGAATTCTAAATTGTCTATACGAAAGTGGAATAGGATCAGATGAACCTAGAATTTCAAAGGAAGAAACTTAAGAATTTGACATCCAATTTAAGAAATCTTATTATTACTTCTGAAGCTGGTAAATTTGTTTCCTTTGTTTATTATATTCTTCGCTTTCTATCTTTTTAATCAAGATCTAATATTAACATGTGATAGAATTGCTATTATTAAGAATGCATTACTTGAACAAAAAAAAAAGAAAAAGAAAAAGGAATGGGTTACTTGCTTTATATATCTTACACACTATAAATGCAAAGCTTTCTAATATACAATTAAACATTCTAAGCTTTGCAAGCACATATTAGATTTCAGAGACAAACTTTTTTCATATATTAAAAAAAGCTTACAAACTAACACAAAAAAGAATAAATAAAAATATATCTAAAAGAATACATAAACATCAAAATTATGTAAATGATGTTTGCTTTGTATACGTTATTTGCTATTGGGTGTAAAGCTTTAAGGTAAATCATTATATACTCTATAAATACCTATTAAACATCAAAGTAAAAAGAAAAAATTATACATTAAATGAATTATATTATAAATAAACAACAAAAAAATAGATCAAACAAACATAAAATCATATCCAAAGAAACATCTAAGCATTAAAATTATATGAATGAGATAATAACTTTATTGTTATTTAGGTTAAACAATACCATAAGAATAAAATGTATAATGTTATAGACATCAATTAATTATTTAGAAATTCATAGATAAATTAATGTTTCTAATGATTGTTTTCTCATCTATTTTTTTCAAATTTATACTTCAATATTTTTTCTTTCATTTTTTTTCTTCTCATATATAATTGCACGTGCATTTGCAC
This sequence comes from Hakea prostrata, assembly GCF_041222555.1. Classification (NCBI taxonomy): domain Eukaryota; kingdom Viridiplantae; phylum Streptophyta; class Magnoliopsida; order Proteales; family Proteaceae; genus Hakea; species Hakea prostrata. The sequence goes on along the minus strand of NC_142601.1, from coordinate 48,113,055 downwards.
GTATAAATTTTTACTAGTGTGTGTCTATATGTATATATATAAATTTTTTGGTCCAGATCCGGATCAGGAACTAATCAGGGAGCTAAGAGCACATTTTCACCTCAACATTTGGCCGTTTCCGTGGGAACGCTAACAAAAAGGCACAGCTTAGGAAGAGAAATAAATATGCTTCATTCTTAGCAGGCAAAACACGGAGAAACAAGGAAATACTAAGCTATTGGGGAGGGAACATATCGGTCTGCCCTTGAGAGACTAAAACCTCACGTAAAAGATATTCCTTCTCTAGAGTTCATGCGTAGCCACTGCAGGTCTCAAGACCTAAGGGAATGTTCAAAGGAACACTCGCTCCTCTCAATAAGTCACGATCTGCAGTTGTCATGCAGATCTGAGACTAGGGAGAATCAGGGTTACTGAAAACCCCTAGAAATGCACGTGCATACCCCTGGAAGGGGGCTGGCATGTTTGGATACTGCCGTTACTATAAAAAACAGATGGCACCATGTTAATGGTTGTCAAATCTTAAAAGTGGAATTGAAAATTTGATCCCTGGAGGGTGCCTGAATCTACATATGAAGACCCCTCACTAAGACGAGGCTTCACCTACATTGAGAAAGTGTGACAAGACTCCCCCATATGACGAGACTGAGTCAAGAGGGAAAGCCCAAGTGGCACCGGGGACGAGGACCTTCGTGGAATGACGGCAGCATTCGAAAGGCCCACTCCCTAGCCATTGTGGCAAATAAAGCTAGCAGCATGTGTCACAGGCGTCGGGGGCCCTCTACAGTGACACACTTTATTCAAAGTGAGCCAATCACTTTCACCGAAAAGGAGCTCAAATACGTTCATATCACTCATAGGGATGCCATGGTAATCAAGGATAGGTTGATTAAGCATGGGAGAAGTAAAATCTTAGTTGATACTGGATCATCAGCAAACATTATGTCTCTGGATGCTTTCTTCCACATAGGATCAACAAGGAAATGTCACCATCAACCGTAGACTTGATGTACGGCTTCCCGAGAAGTTCCACCCCTGTAGGCGGGAACGCAGCCAGAAAGGACTGTAGGAACTTCCACCCACAAGTAAACTGGCCCACTATGTTTATAGTCAAGCGCAACTTGTCGGCGTGCGGCATCCCTTGGGGTTGCCCTGCTTTTAGGGCCGTTTGAGTTACTATCTCCCCCAAGTGTGTGATACTAAATCACCAACCACTAAGGGCGTTGGATTCTGCAAGATTGTTTAAGAACAGTCTAGGACCTATCGAAGCATTATCAGAAGGCGACCCACAACTCCACTTGCAGGAGCCATTCTCATTGTCCAGATACAGGCTGACAAGCATGAAAGCTTGATGCAACGAGGAGAGCGGGTTAAGAAAAGGCTTTGGTTATCGAGCCGACGTCAAGTTCTTAGGGGATAATTACTTTAGAAGCCTTTACTCAAGGGTAACATTGGGAAGTATTTCCTAGGGATCATAGGAAGAATGCTTCTTAAACCTTTCCTTCAGCAAACAACATTTGCAACTTTGTCGAGAAGTGTTTGCAACTTCGCTGAAAAACGTTGTTTGCAACTTCACTGAAAAACGTTTGCAACTTCGCCAAGAAGCGTTTGCAACTTCACTAAGAAGGGTTTGCAACTTCACTAAAAGACATTTGCAAATATGACGAAAAGATGTTTTGCAAATTTCCTAGAAAAACCTTTTCAATTTTAAGTACGTGAATAGCAAAGGATTTTCAAATGCTCAGAAATAGGAGTGATGAAAGGGCTTCAGACAAATTTGGAATTCATTAGTAGTGTCTGAGAAGTCACTTATTGTTATAAGCTAACTCCTCAGAAGGGGATAACCATCTACAAATTATTCAACAGGGCTTTTTGGCTAGGAAAGTTGGTCCTCTAACAAGTTGGTGACCCTGTTCAAAGATAGGATGTATCCTGGTAGGAAGCTTCCTACTTTGCTTGCATACCAAATTATGGATATCCAAAGAAATTTTACTTACAAGGGAAGCCCACCATGAGACAAGTAAGAATTACCAGCTCATACAAGCTCCTATGTGTTTGCTTTTTTCGGTTGTGGCTTCTCACAAGGAAGGCATGTTCTCCAAGAACTCCTTATGGGTGCCAACACTTAGTCATTTTCTCGATAATTTTCTAAGTCGCTTTTTGCGCACTTCCAGGGGAAAACACTTGTGTTGGTAATCTCTTCTAGGAGCCTACACTTGGTCTATTTTCTGTACAGTCTAGTTAAACTTGCTATCAATATGATGTTGCCCAGAGCCCATACTTAGCACATTTTCTATGGACTCACTATATGAGAAAGTGTAGAGTTCACGAATTCAGAGAAGGAGATAGCAAATAAGAAAGATTCTTCATTCATATCTGGTTCAAAATTCGCAAAAAGAGGGAGTTACCATAGAGGCATGAGCTTTTAGAAAAGAAAAAAAAAAAGAAAAGATAGATTGGTTCATCACTTAGCAATTCAAGGATTGACATCATCTTGGATGGTCATTATTATAGTGCCATCAGGGTTAACTTGTTGAAGAAGGGTAGGTTTTGGGTCCTCATTGACTGCCGAATGAGGGCTCTCAAGATTAACGGCTGCAAGAGAAGGACCCTAGGGAGAGAGAGACTGAGTTGCATCCTTTGGAGAAGAGGGAGATGCTTCTTGTGATATATGCATCTAGCTAAACATAGGAATGTTCAGCCTTTTGTAGACGATAGCATTGTAAAAAGAATTTTTACAAACCTTCTCCAAAGTATCTTCAGGAAGCCTCTCAATCATAAGCTTGAAGGCCTCATCCAGGCCAAATCCAAAACTGGGAGAAGCCGCCTCTAGTACCTATTTCTAGAGCTCATCAGATCTCCTAAAATCATTCACAGCTTCCTCCCAATAGCCACATGCTCTGGTCTATTGGTCAACTTTTGCACTTTAGCTTGCATGTGATCCAACTCATCCTGTAAGGCCTGCTTCTCGAATCTCATCTTCGTAGATAAGGTTGCTTGAACTTCCTTTTTTTGTTGGAGTGTGGCATAGGAGCTCTCTAGTTCTTTCACCTGCATATATAAATGGAACTTTTTAGCTTCCACTGCCAACTTCTCTTGAAGAAGCTCTTCTCTTGCCTTCTTAGCCGCCTCTTTTTCTCCACTGCCACATCTCTACAGTCTTTGTAATGAGTATTGTTCCAGATGAGCTTGTCATTCATCTCCTTCAGGGAATCCATCTTCCTTTTAAACATGTCCATTTCCGCAATGGGCTTGTCATGTTCTGCCACGAGAGTTGCATCATAATCTTGACGCTCTTTCAAACTTCTGGTAAGAGTGAACACTTCAGAGGCCAAATATTTGTTCCTCCTAATCAATCCTTCAGTTAAGCAGACGGAATGATACATATTCTTGAAAGGCATAAGGGATTAGCTTATAAGAGATGACGGAAGAAAAAAGCTCAAATTCTGTATAAAAGAGATTCTAGACTACTCACTGGGCATAATCGAATAGTTTATTAGATCAGATTATTATTGGATATCCGATAAAGTTTCGGATTTGAATTCGGATGCCTTCTTTAAATTTCTACCGGATTCGGATTTGGATTTGGATAGCGGTTTTGCTAATCGGATTCGGATGTATACTCGTGTATACGAGCCGAATTTGATCCGTTTACAGGTCTACCTTGGACTAAGGGTGTCAATTGTGTAACGAAACCGTTTAACCGTACCGAACCGCACCGTTCCGTTTAAAATTTGGTACAGTATGTACTGAAACCAAATTTCTTCCGTACGGTTCTGGTTTTAGGTACTCAAACCGTCGGTATGTACCAAAACTATACCAAATTAAGGAAAATAAATGCAATTTTATAATTAACACACTTTACCTTTACCTTAGTTTTTCATTTCATCCTTCACTCCTCTTCTTAGATTTACTTGCTTTGTCTCTGTTAATGTCAGATTATATGGAGTGTTTGATCGCAATTTCATTAGGATCTTAATGAACTAATAACAAAAGTGGCATGGATTCGTTCACACTAAAATTGTATCGCCCTAGAATCCTAGATACCGTGTTTAAACAGTTTTCTTGCACCGATTTAATACCGAAACCGTACCGTACCTTGTAAATTCGATAGGGTACGGTTCTCGTTTTCGATATTCAAAATTGGTACCATACCAAATTACCGAAACCGTACCAATTGACACCCTTACCTCAAACACCATAAGGTGTAAATGGGGTAATGTTTTCGGTGGTGTAAGCCTTGGTGAGCCTTGCAATCATAACGAAGAGAATGACAATTATATGAATGCTTGTAGCGACGTAGTTGAACCGCCATGAGCCTTCAATTCATACTGAGGGTGTCAAGAATACAGACGATGATGATTACCAGCATGGCAATCGGTTTAAGGTGACCGTTGTTTTCACCGAGTGTTTCTTCATTATTAATCCTCTTTCACTACTTTCGCTACTCCCACCAATTCTCTCTTTTTGACTCTCATTCAATTGCGAATTACCACCAAATTTCGCAATTTGTGAAGTTTTGAGTTTAACTTACTTTAAATTTTTTTTCTGTGAGTGAAAATCAAATAACCGTCGCTAGTTCGTAGTGAACAGCCAAGTTCAGCTCAAGCTGCCGGTACCTCACACGATTCAATGCTTTTTAATACTAGAAGACCATTTGATCCCGTGAATCTTCATTGACTTGTACGCTGGTTCTTGAATTCTTCCATCTTAATCTTTTGCTTCAACAAGAGTAAATGATCCATTTAACCGATCCTTCAGCACTAAATGATTCATTTAATTTATTAATTTTTTTTGTGTGAACTTTTTTATTGAGGAAAAGCCAGTGCTATAGAGATACAATGGTCGAGCCTTTAGTGCATCCAGTCCGTTCAATCGCTAGATGTATGACATATGGATGGGCAAAAAATGAACTGTTGGATCGTAACATGCTTTAAAATATCTGACAATCTAGATCACTAAAATATTTAGTTTCAAGGAAAAATCTTTAAACATTATATTTGCGAAACAAGAAAAGAACTAGGGAAAATGAAAAAAATTGCATGCATGCAGGATGCATGTTGGGATCTGAAAAATTAGGTTCAGAATTCCTATTCAAAACCATTCAATTCTTTAGGTTTGCAGATAAACACATAAAAAAAAAACTGAGTCAATTATAGAATGGCGGATGAAAGTTCAAATCTCTCACTATGCAGCACCGGAAAAAATGGCGTTGAAGATGGCCGGTATCATTGTTGTTTGTCTCTGACTGGGTTATGGATAATATTATTGATGCTATTTATAAGCAAAATTCTTTCTCAGAATGGTGTTGCAATGTGAAGAAAGAAAATATCCCTAATCAAAGGGTCGAGTCAAAATGACCATTAATTCTTTCATTCTACCATAATTATGATACCTAAGCTGCAGAGAACATGGTACCTGCATCAGTCAAAACTTACGAGCAACCATCTAATATTAAAAGAAAGTGATAAAATGAAAGGGGAAAATGATAATTAGTTTACTCCCATATCTCATTTCTCAACATACTGAATATCAAGTGGAGAAACTGAATTATTCATGGATAAAAATAAGAAATTTCAATAGAAAGATATTTTCAAGAGATAGACGGAAAAAATAATGGAGCTATATGTTGGGTTTCAAAAAATAAATTTCTCAAAATAATAGAAATTCAAGTTCACATGATCATGAATTCATTAGATTGGCATTGAAAATGTGAAACCTGTGTTAAACGACAGGGCTGAGTAATAGCAATTAACCTTCTACCGGAAAAATAAATAAATAATCTTTCCTGAAACAAATTATGTAAGTATATCCAAAATCATCTAACTCATTTGAGTTTCGAATAAACCCATGAATTAGAAATGATTCAAAATTGGTTTCAAAGCTCCATCGAATAACAAGAATGCTCCTTTAACGGCATATTATTTTTGTCATACTAGATTAAAGGCACATATATTTAAGTTGTTTAATCCTTACTCATTTTTCAAATGAAAACTTGACTTGAGAAATGGGTATGGGGTTGGTTTCTACCTCGCCTTTTTTTTTTTTTTTTTTTTTTTTTTTTTTGTGAAAATTTGAAAACTTAATTATATTAAAGAGTCAAAGCTAGGAGACCCGGAGAACATAGACATATCAATCATAAACAATGGTGGAACATTCCACCAAGACTTAGATAAAGAGAGAGAGCGTGCTCCCATTGCAAGAAAATTTGTAAAAACATTAGATGACCTAGAGATATAATTAAAAACACCCAATGAAAACTTGAAGAAATCCTCAAATCCAATCCAAAGATAAAGGAAGACCTTGCAAGGAGAGAATCATGGGCGTTAAATCAGAATTGACTTGGATCATCTCCACCCCCGATGACCTTTCTAAAAGTAAATCATCCCGTATGACAAGAAGTTTCATTGTTGTACCTGACCATCTAAGGAAATGTGAGAGTCCTTCACAATAAATGTTAGATTTCGGTAGTTGGGGCATGTTAGATTCAATAAATGCTTGTAAATAGTTTTATTTATTTTTTCCTTTAGTTTGTGAGTGATTTGTGCGAATCGTTGCAAACGATTACGCGTTTTGACTCTCAGAGACACCCGCGGGCACTCGCGAGAACCAAATTTGGGGCTTTTTGATTGAGACCGAATTGGGACGAATTGTTTATACCTCTAGGACCTTATTAATGTTAATTAAATGTTCCCAAAGTTTCGTTTCGGTTCAACTTCAAATCAGTGGTGAAATAATGTTTTTTCGCCGAAACTAGGTTGAGAACGACGGATTTGAAACCATATGACAGATTGGGTTTTGTAGAATGATTTTGGGTCTCTTTTGAAACCCAATTGGTTTCTAATTAATATATATTATTTCTCTTATATGATTAGGATTATTTTGAGTATAACTACCAACTCTTGAGAGTGAATTTGTGACTTTGAGGCACGAAATCAAGTTGAAAGATGAGGAATAAACTAAACATGTCTTGTATGTTTAAGTATTGTTATTTTCATTATATTTGTGATATAAATTGTTTTAGTTGATATCTATCATGATATGCTTGTGTGTGACTTTGTGCGAACGGAAGGTAAGATTATATGATTGTGTATTATTCTTTCTTTGGAATCTTATATTATCGATATGAGAATGATATGAAAATGTATGAGAATGAATGACATTGAATGAGACTATTCCTCTTATTCTATTTACCAGCTAGAGTTGTGGGTTCACCCATTACCCTAGTGACCTTATGTAATTGCATCTAGACCTAAGTACATGAATGTTAAGTGTCTAGAAGTGTTGGGCTAGGTATCCTTATGAGTGCTACTACTCTTCCGGTAGGGGTATTAAAGCCAGTTAACCCGTGATGCTAGTGGTTGGGTCCTGTGGGTCAAGCAAGCCTACTATCATCATAGTTTGGTAGGGTTGCATATAATAGATAAGGACTTCTAGGAGCTCAATACCAGTAACCAACCCGTGAGAGGACATGGAGAACATCCTGTCCATTATATGTGGATGACCATTGGGTTAAGAAATGGGATCCAACAGATGCCTCTTGTTGAGGATACCACTTATAGGTGGGAAGGTTATTGAACCAAAAGGGCACTAGGCATGAGGGGAGATATCTGGACCATATGTAGTACGAGACTGTATGACCTTGCATTGAGCCCAAGGTCCGACATGTCGACTTGTATTACCGTGTCGGTGCTTGGTGACACCACCAACACAATGACATAGGTCGACATGTCGGGTGACTTTTTGAGGGGGTTCGATGAAAAATCAACCCCCTGTTTCAAAGGGCATTTTGGGTAATTTTGGCCTGAAATTTGACATGGAGCCTAATTTGAGGCCAATAAACATATTGGAAGTGTTATTTGACCTAAAACATTGCCTAAACTAATGTTCTTAATCAACCCATGTCCGACTGTATGCGGGCGAAAGCCCCGAAACTAGAAATCTGAAAACTCATATAAACCAAATCATCTAAAGTCTACAATTCATTATATAAGTACATAGAGTCATCCAATCATATAAAATATAAATTCTCCAACTCTCCTTTCCAAGTATTGTGGATCGAACTCTATTTGATTGTGTTGTTTCCAATGATCCCCCAACAAATTCACATACTGATCCCATCTCATACGATACTAATAGTGCTCTAGATAATCATCAATTGCAGCTCTATAGTTGTCATCTTCCGCTTCCAAGAGAACTCCCATGTGAGGGAAGTGAGAATAAGGCCAAGGAAGGTGTTGCATGCCTGATGATGCTATTGATGGTGCCAATGAATGTGACTATGAAGTCATGGACTCCTCAATAGACATTGGTCTCCTCGAGAGACCATGGTCATAGTAAGTATCGCGGCTATCGCCTTGTGAGTGCCCACAATACGAAGTACTAGAGGTGATACTCATACCCATACCATACTGTCCATGTGAAGAAGGGACACCATAAATATCGGTAGGCCAATAACATGATGTGGAGCCTACGGACTCATCTAAGCTCATGGAACCCATCGGTCCTATTAAGTTGCCCGCCGGATCCAAAGGATTAACATAAGAACCATAGGATCCGTAATCGTAAGAACTGTAAGATCCATGCGAGAGGGTGACATCATCATAACCACCTTTGTGCTATTGCTGGTTCCCATGGCCCTTCCCCTTCCGGTGGTGGCTCGGCCTCGTATCAGGATATTCACGACCACGATGTTGATCACCACCATGATCATAATCCTGGGTGGCATGTGTGAAATGAGTCTTCCCAGTGTATCTGAGTAGGGGTTGCTATGTCTCTAGTAGTGGAACATGCAAACACTCTTCAAGGCCACCACCACCACCATCATCATCATCATCATCCCTCGCAGTCTGACTAGGAGGGAGTGTGTCATTTGGATCATCATCCTGCGTGCCTGGTGCCATCATCCAATCCTCATCAACAGAAGCAGCTGCCTTTGCATGTGCCTGACCCTCTCGAGAGGCCATAAACTCATCCACATCAACCCTTGCAGCTCGAGGTAGCTCTGGGTCAGGCCTCCTTCCAGGTTGGTCCAACATCGGCTCACCCCTGTCCAACATCTACTGAGTGAGGGGATCTTGGTCATCTACGACCACCTCAAATATATCATCGAGATCGATGTACTGCCTACTATTCTTAGCCTGCTCCCTGACATGTTGTATCTTCAACCTCATATTATAGTGACAAAACACCAGATCATTTAGGCGTTGGCTTCCCAACCGATTCCTCCTCTTGGAGTGGATCATGTTGAATGTACTCCAATTTCTCTCACATCCAGAGGCAAAGCAAGTCTGAGACAAGATCCTGATCGCCAATTGATAAGCATGCATTTATCATTATTTATTTGATTTAATTTTCCATACTTAGTTAATTAAAAGAGAGCTAATTGATTATTTTTGTGTATTTTTCAAGAATAAGGTGATTTTGGTTATTAGAGATAATGTGGAGCAAAGTTGGCAAATAAATGTAGATATTTGAGGATTTTAAATCATGAGATCCAATCTTGCTGCCCAATAAATCATGAATGCTAAGATCCAACTTAATTCATGCAAGGAGAGCATGAGTCTTAGCCAAATTGGAAACAGGTGGAGGTCTAAGGAACAAAATTGGCAATAAGATCTCAAAATTGGGTAAACAAACCTACCTTGAGTATTTTGGACATATCTCTCTCATGAACTCGGATTTTGGTGATTCAAGATGATGTGGAAAGATAACAAAAATATCTACAAATATTTACTTTTGAATTTTTCCAGAATCCGAACAAATAAAGGTCTAATTGAAGGGTAAAGAGGACAAATCCATGGTGTACGGGATACATAAAAGAGAAGCCAGCCTTAGAGAAGAAAGGAAGACGGCGAACACGGATCTTGGCTCTCATCTCTCTCATTTCTCGAGAAGAAGACCACATCTCTCTCTCTTTCTAAATGTCATCTTGTTTTATGGACTTTGTTATAATGAGTAGCTAGTTCATTTTCTTTGGAATGTAGATGAACCATGCTTATTTCATTAATTTGATTGTTCCATATCTTCTAGTTGATTGTGTTTGAGTCTAGCCAAAGATGTTCTATAGCTCAACAAACTAAGTGTGCCAAGCTTCGATGAAGGACGATAGTCTTGCGAAGATAGGGCATACCTAGGAAGACCATCCTTAATTTGCTTTGAAGTGTAGAGTTATATCGGTTAGTGAAAAGCATTGGGGATTCAAAATCCCAAAGATCTAATTCACATATTCATAGTTTATTGCATTAATTAATAGATTTAATTTAAATTTAGATTTTTTTTGAATTTAATGTTAGTAACTTAGCCTTTTAGTTCCCCATAGTTCGACCCCGTACTTTCTGCTAGCTAGATTAGTATAGGATTTTATTTTTGATTGGTTAGCGACATGATCACCAATCTTCGAAGGTTTGATGCACTGTTGCCATAGAGATACCACCACTCAACTGCATTATCACAAAAACATTAAGTTAGAAACTCATAACTTTAATAATTAACATCAAATCAACTTATCTATAATAATAATAATAATAATAATGGATTTATACATCTAAGGATCTAACTATCTAAGTATCTAACTTGGATCACTGGTTTCTCTGCCCTGTACAACAACATTGTCACTAAAAGACCCAAATGCATCCCTAAACAACTTGATCTGCAATAATACAATCATTAGTATTGATTGGTTAACAAAATTCTTTAAAACAATAAATACAAATTCTAATCGTTAAAATTCCCGATGTCTCACCTCGTAGTGGCAAAATGATTAGAGCATCGGATCTGGCTCCAACCTTGAAATCACCTGTAATAGGGCATCCAACAAATTTGTGTCCAACCCTAAATGTTCACTATATTGATATTTAGGGTTTAAAAAATAGGCTACATAATTAAAAAAGCTTACAATTAGTACTTAGAGGCTTAGAGCTAGGATTGAATGGATTACAAATACCTACAAGGCTACAACTACAAGTCAACAATCCACAATATTTACTTACCGGCCCTATGCAGGGGATGCATCCAGATGAACCGTCCATCATGCATCCACAATATCCAAGAAAACCCAGTGCCCTCTAGGGTTTGCTGCCTGTATAGCAACCTTCATATGCTCAAGGGATGCATACAAGTGGGGCATAGTGGTTCCCCTCAAGGAAGAGTCCACCATACGCAAGACCTTTACAATAGGCTCTAAGGTCTGCAACACCACAATAACACTTCTCCATAACTCATCAGATGATATTGTGTTATCTGCCTTGCGCCCGTTGGTCGTGCTCATTAACTAGAACTCACAAACTCATTAAGTCAATAGATAGTAGATAACTAGATACAAGATAATCATAGACTTATAGTATAATAATTTATAAGATGAAATAGTAGATAGTTATCTTACTTGGATCCAACCTAATCAAACCACTCCTGGGATGCAAACATGGATCTGAGGCCCGACTTCTTCTCTTGCATACTGCTCAAGGCGACAAAATTTGTCGCGAATCTTGTCGGACCAGGTCTCACCAACTCACCTCCACATGATCTCCTCATCATGGCCAAAGCAGTGTTATGATTGTAAATGAAGTTGGTTACCCATCTAACCCTTTCAACTATGTTGTGGACAATGCTAATTGTTCCAATGTCCTTCAACGTTAGGTCAATAGAATGAGCTGCACAAGGTGCCCAAAAAAGATGATAATCAAGTGAACTCATCAACACTTCACCGGCCTTCTTGAAGTTGGAGCCATTGTCAGTGACAATTTGCACCACATTCGTCCTACCAACCTCATCTATCACATCTTGTAGGAGACCCATGATATATTTATGGTCTTTTACATGACCATTAGCATCCACTGATTTCAAGAAAATGGTTCTCCTGTCACAGTATACCATAGGGTTGATGATGGACTTTCTCATCGGGCCGGTCCATATTGTTTATATACTGCTGTAGCTCTTCCTTCTCCTCCTGAAGGAGGGTGGTCATCAACTTTGTAGGGTTGGGACCCTTATATCCAGGGCCTGCATCTGCAATAGTATCAATCATTTGCCTGTAGTATGGACCATGCGTTGTGTTTGCTGGGATGTTACTGTAATACATCCACTTTGATATTGTTTTTTTTTACCTTTTTGGCCATACCTTTCCATGCACCAGAAATCTTGGGTTGCTTGGCCCCCTTCTTCCTAAATATATCAGGATCCTGCTCCATGATCGGGTCCCAACGGCGTGGATAATCAGATGTTGCTAGACCTGATATACGAGGGGCTCACAGACTCTATGATCTGCCAAACATGCCAAATACACCACCCCTCCCCCTAGATTCAAAATGTCTCGCCCCTATAGTCCTTGAGGGACAAGCTCCTGAAGCTCTAGCTCTAGCCATATCCTGCTTTTGATGGTGCAATCGTCTGCTTTTTGCCATGGCCCGCCACATGTCCCTCTCCTCCTAATCTCTCTCCACATCAATCGGATCAGCATCCCTATCATCATCTTAATCATCTCCATATGATGACGATCCCCACACTGCATCATCTAGTGCTTTGTTGACTCTCCTCCGATCATCTTTCTTCTTCCCCTTTGCTTTTTGTAAATCCCTAAGTGCCTTCACTACATCTGAATGGGCCTCTGTGCACGTCGTCACATCCTTTGAACTCCCAGTGATGTGATCCTTGAACCTGTTGATGCCACCTGAGTAGATTCTCTTCCCACAAAAATTGCACTGTGTTTTATTTTTATCTCTATCAATAGCCATACAATATTGCAATACTAGGTCAGTCCTCCTTCCTGCTGCTGGTCTCTGAGACTATCCTAGTGGCTATGACTGTCCCTGTCCACCCTAGGACGAGCCAACTCCCCTCTGACTCCCACTAGCAGACATGATGACTGTTGCATTCAAAATGATGGCATAACCGCATAAGTCAACAACACCAAAATAATTTTCTCTACACAAATAAACAATCATGTATGAATATTGCATGTATGATGTAAATATGTAATCATGTACCTAAGTATAACTGTATAAGTATATAACTGTTAAGTATTAACTACTAAGTATTAAGTATTAACTAGCAATTCTTCATCTTATTTTTAAATACAAAATGAATTTTTACAATTTTCTCGACAAAAAATATAGGTTACCCATATCAAAACCAGCGACGAAGCCATAGGGGCAACACAACCAACAGTTGAGAAATACTTACATAATTATTCCATAATTTTCAAAACATTTTCCCCCATTTTCCCCTCTCTTTTTTTCATTTTTTCATAATTATTGATATTTTTATTAATTTTTTAATATTTTTGAAAAATAAAGTAATTATTTATTGGGTGAAAAATATTTCGACTCCGTGAGTCCGTAGATTGGCTTACGGAGTTCCATATATGTTTTTTCTATCATCATACAATACTTATATCACTTAAAAAGTAATAATTTTTAGTGTTCAAACTATAGTTTTTTACTCACAAAAATAAAAAAATAAACTACTTTGTGAAAAAAATTCGAATCCATGAGATCCTAGATCGGCTCACGGTATTCAACATACTTTAATTTTATAATTATCCAACATCATTATAGCATGCATTTTATCAAAAATTAGTTGGAGAAGAATGATTACATGTTTGATGAAAAAACTCCCAGATCTGTGAGAAACCCCTCATGATCAACAGAAACAATGTGATATCCAGCAATAACGAAGCAAGATGTACTCGTAGATGTCGAAGATTGGACCAAAATATGATGAAAAGTGCAAAAAATAAGAGAGAAAGGCTCTAGAGAAGTTTGGAGAGGAGAGAGAAATTAAAAAATATCAAAGAGAAATTCGGTTGAAAATTCGATCGAATCTCCCTCTTATCATTGACATTGGCGATATATTGTCGACAAAAGGTATAAATCGTGTCAATGGGGGGTGTCGTGTCGCCCCCCAGCGACACAGTGATATATCGCCAACACACTGCACCATGATTGGGCCTAGGTTATCCCCGACACGCGCCAAATGTCATACCAAACGGTGATGTGAGAGGTGACTTATTCCCCAACCACAGCTTGATGGACTTTACCTAATAACCATGGAGAACCCAATAGACGTCTCTTGTTGAGGGAGAGTGGCCAATACCACTCAAAGAAGATTGGTGATATACTTAATGCATATCCATCATAGAGACTTTATGATAGAGTTATGAGCATAATATCATAATCATGCATCATTTTATTTATGTCATCAATTACATTGTTATTCTATGAATATGATGTAAAAACTATAATCGAATGCATAACATGAATGTTTAGTTGACCTCACTAAGTTCTGTGGACTTATTCTTTTATATGTGTTCTTTAGATTTCTCTATAGGTTATGAGGACTCCTTTCAAATGGAGGATTCATCGCAAGGAGGCTATTTGGAAGGAGTAGTTGAAGAGGAAGTGGAAGCGCACGAAGCTTCGTGCTCGTGCTAGGACTGCTCCTACGTAGTTGGCTTTTAATAGTAGATATATCTCCATATTTGGGAACTCTCTTGTGTCATTTATGACACTTTTCTACAGTTACACTTTGATTTCATTTGAGAGAGGCAAGGGTATCTTTTACCAAGATTTTTAAACATTTTTTGCTACAAACTCTCTTCCTTTGTTTGAACTCTAATGTTTATGTCTTTTGATTTGAGTTGATGATTGTAATTGATATTTCATATTTCATAATTTGATATTTGAACTTGATTTATTCTTTTGTCCTTTTGATTATACTATATCATATGTTGTATGGAGTTGTCACTGAACCTTGGTCCTGCAGTGTATCATCCCACGGTTATTCACTATTCAGTATGACTGAATCCAAGCTGGGTCGGGTGTGACAAATGGACTATTCAGTTTACATTCAAAATAATAAAAGCAATTTTAACGAAATATTTTGAACTGCTATTTATCAACATAATAGAATATTTTCTTTTTAAAATACCATATACATGCATACATTTTTATTGCTAAAGTGAACAAACAATTACCTATAATCACGTACCCCTCCATTCTTGTACATCTCCAATTGTATATACTATTACTAAAATTATAAAACAATCTAAGGCATTACATGAAAATGGCAATTATGCCGATCTTGAGGTGTTGATTTAAATTGGACTTTACCGCTTTGGCATGTGATAGGGCTGCAACTGGGCCGGGCTGGACCGGGCTTTTGCAATCCCAAGTCCAACCCTATATGTTCTAATATGAGTCCATTCCTGCCCTGACCCTAGTTTAGGGCCAAGGATTATTGGCCCTGGCCCTAAGCCCTACAGGGCCAAGCCAAGCCCATTCCCGCCCTAATTGGCTATAATTGGGCCGGGTCCGGATGGGTTGGCCCTGATTGACCCTGTCCCTGGCCCTAATTGGCCCTGACCCTAATTAGCATTGTCCCTGGCCTTGATTGACCCTATCTTGGCCCAATTATAAGCCAAACCTTAATTGGTCATATTCTTGGACCTAAAATAACAAATGTAAATTCATAAAATAAAAATATCATAAGTAAACTAATAATAAAATTCATAGAAATATAAGATAATTCAAGTTCATACAAAATGATAAAATGGTCAATAAGTTGATAGTGTTGCTTTAAGCATAAATAAATCCATACTCTATAATTCTATATTGATCTCTGAAAGTCTCTCACTGCTTTGATGATGGAAATTGAAAACCTCTCCCATTACTTTGGTGATGGAAATTGAAAACCCCTCCCATTGATATCCTTATTCAACAAAAAAAAAATCATATTCAAAACTTTGTTAACAAGTAAATCAACGATAATTTAGTATTTATATTTTTTTTCGTAGTTAAAGAAAATTATATTTTAATTACAAACATAGCTATCTGTCTTTAATAAGTTAGTTTTTTTTTTTTTTTTGAAAAATCACATTAGAGGCAAAAGAAAGATGTCAATATTCATGATGAGAAGTTGGGGTGTAGATTTGTTAGATATTAATTCTCTATATACTAGCTTTTATTATTTATAATATAGTATCTCGCCTTAGTCCCAAAAAAAAAATCAATGATTTTTGGAACTGAAACTGACTTAATTTGAAAAATAAAAATTATCTTAAAAATAATATAAAAAGTGAACTCATAGTCTAATATTATCAAAATGATTGAAGGTCAAAGTCGAGACTTATAGTTATATCAATGTTAATGTGAAGATTAGGGTAAAAATCTAATACATGATTAGGGTCAAATTAACATTAAGACTAAAGCCAAAATTAGGGTCAAGATCGGACCAAAATCAGGTGGATGCTTACTACATTGGTAATGAAGATATAATTTATTTTTATTAATTTTTTTACAAAACATGATCATGTTTTTAAAATTTGACAGGTGTCAAATATTCACCCATGTGGATTATAATTAATTCCTCTCCATATGGGTGGAGGGTCCAGACTCAAATCAAGGCCAAAATCATGGGCCTAGATCAAGGCCAAGATTAGGGTATCAGGGCCAAGATTAGGCCTAGATCAGGGTCGAATCAGAGCCAGAATCAGGGTCAGAATCAGGGCCAAAATCAGGGTCAAAATCGGGCCAAAATTAAGGCCAAGATCAGGGCCAAAATCAGGGCTAGAATCAGGGCCAAAATCAGGGACGGGCCGGGATGGGCTGGGCGGGCCAGAGAGTAATCCCAGGCCCGCCGTTGGCCCTAGTTCAGGGCTAGAATATTTTGGCCCTAACCCGCCCTAAGAGCCAAAATCTTTAGCCCAAGCCCTATTCAAGCTCAGGGCGGGTCAAGGCCGCCAGGGCCAAACTTGCACCCCTAGCATGTGAACTACCATATAAGAAAGAAAGAAAGAAAAAATCGTACAATATTTTATTGAAGGAAATAAAGATCTATAATGGGAAGGAAATAGAGTCATCTCACTCCTATCAATATATCTTGGAGAAGAAAACAATAAAAATTGAAAAACAGAGTCCTAATATAAGAAGGAAACAAATGTATTTGATTATATAAAATATTTGCAAAGACTTTTTCTTATAGCACTATCTATTTAGTAGGGGTGTAAATGGACCGGATAGTGGTAATACCATATCCACACCCTATTATATTTGGACAAATTCGGATAATATTCTATCAATTTTCAAACGTATTCAGTCGGATTCGGATAATAATTGGATAGTTATTTTCTTAAGTAGATACTTCTAAATGGACATGAATATAGGTTGAATATAAGTTTTGACTACCTATTTACATCTTTACTATTTTATTTGTGAGGGCTAGGTCTGAAATTTAGAATTTAATAACTTTGGTAGAAATTTAGTAGAAAATCTAGAAAATAGTTACATATCACAAGGTAAAAAATTTATAAAATAAGAAAAATAAATCTAAATAAGTAACTTAATCGGATAATAATCGGTAAGAAATGAGTATACCATATCCGCATCTTATTAGTAATAGGACGGATTCGGATACCCTTAAATGGATGCGGATGCGAATTTAAAAGCGGATTTCAGTTATCCATTTATACCCCTACTATTTAGCATATAAAGCACAACAAGTCTTGGCCAATTAAAAATTAAAAAGACTAATAGTATGATATAATAGTATGATTAAGTTGACTCAAATCTATAGGGTCCAAATAAAAATTACCTAAAAATAAAAAGACTCGGCCAATTCAACCCTTTTGAGGTATTGATTGGTTGTGTAACTTGTGTTGGACAGTTGGACTTTGCTTGTGTGTCTCTTGCTTCATCTTTTTTGGCACAACAAGTCTCTCTTGCTTCTTCTTAACTAGACTGAGAGGGGGTTGACACAAAAAACTCTTTCTCTGTGAAACCCTATTTTTCTCCACTCTGAAATCTATCGCTCTCTCCACCTCTTCTACTTCTTCTTCCTCACTCTTCTTTTTTTACTGGTTTTTTCTTTCGCTTTCTTTCTTTCTTTCTCTTTCTCTATTCTCTCTTCCCTCTCCTGTTTCTCAGTCTCTGTTTTCTCCTATTCCTTCCTCCTCACCTTCTCATCTTCTCTTTTTCTTGGTTTTGTTTTCTTATTTTCTGGTTTTTATCCATTGAACCCCTCTCATCTACCTTCTCATCTTCTCTGGTTTTTCGTTTTCATTTTCTTTTTGTCTGGTTTTATCCATCGCCCCTATTCTCATTTTCCTTCTCATCTTCTCTGGGTTTTCGTTTTTTTTCTGGTTTTTATCCATTGCCCCTATTCTCTCCATTTCTTAGCACACTTCTCTTCATTCGTTTCAAAGCTTCGGGGTAAAAAAAAAAAAAAAAACAGACCGGTGGTAGATGCAAGTTTTGGTTGTGTATTCTGCAGATTTGGTGTTTTTTATACCAGATTTTGTTCGTCTTCTACTGATGGTGGTATCCTTTGCCAGGGGCGGACCTATGAAGGGGCCGGAGGGGGCCATGCCCCCCCCCCCCGGATTTTTTAAAATCTTATGCATATTCCTTTAATTCCTATAATTTTTCCGGTTTTTTCTCTTCCCGCATGTGAAATGTCACTATTTGCCCCCCCCCCCAATATTGTGAACAATTTTTAAAGATAAAATGATGGGTATAAATGTTATTCTTAATAAAAAAACTAATTCATCAATCCCTATTTATTCTCCCCTCTCTTCTCTCTCATATTTTCTTCCTATTTATTCTCTTTTGTTTCTATAAATGTGGGTTAAAGGAATTTTAAAAAAAAAAATCTTATTAGGTATTCAAAAATCAAAATATTATTTCTAATTAAAAACTAACTCTTCAATCCCTATTTATTCTCCTATCTCCTCTATCATCTTTTTTTCCTATTTATTCTCTCCCTTTCTATAAACGTAGCTTAAGAAAATTTGGAAAAAAATCTACTCTCAAAATTATGTCTCTTTCTCTTGCTCAATTTATTTATTGTTTTTGTTTTTCTCTTTTCTTTTTTTGTTATTCTTTTTAATTTGATTTTATATTCTATGTTTCTTTATTTCTTTTGTAATTTTTGTTATTTGATTTTGTATTGTGAATAAAATGTCTATAGTTAGTAGGTAACTAACTACCATTGATTTGCATCTCTTACCTAAAATTTTTTTTTGGTTTACATCTCCTACCAAAGAAAATTTTGGTTTGCATCTAACTTTTTAGGGTTGAAGTCATGTGTATATTTTTTTTTATAATGTTGCTTTGAATTTACCTATATTTTGTCTAAAAAAATTATCATTATCAATAATTTATCATTTTTTCAAATATGTGTGGGCCCCACAAAATATATGTGGGTCTATTCTTTAATTTAATAAAATAGTTTAGAGGTGGGACTCCAAATGAGAAGGTTATCTGGCTTTCATTTTTCGCCCCCCCCCCCACTATTGCATCCTGGGTCCGCTACTGTCCTTTGTGGTTTCAAGATGGGAGTTCCGAAACAAGATCAGGTGCTTTTTGCTTCAACAATTGAGTTGGCACCTTTGTGGTGTGTTCTGTCGTCGCCTTTGTGGCATGCTCTATTGTCGCCTTTGAGGCATGTGGTATGTAAGCCCTTGTGGCGTGCTCTGTTTTCGCCCTTGAGGCGTGTGGTATGTAAGCCCTTGTGGCGTGATTATGTCTGCGTTGGTGTCCTCCTTTGTGGTGTGTCTCCTCAGGCGGTGATGGTAGTTATGTTTATCATACCCATTATGTTTTTTTGGCTCTGTGGTTGTCACAACCAATTTTCTGAGGGTTTATTGGGCTCGGCCCATCCCTTAGGTTTTTTTTTTTTTCCTTTTATTTGGTGTTTGTGTATGTGTTTTCTTTCAATTATGAATGAAATGTTTGATTTTTGACCAAAAAAAAAAAAAAAAAAACTAGACTGAGAGATATAAATAAAAGTGTGACTGTGTAAGTGCATATAAATCGATTAGTTTGTTTGTTTATGAAAATAAATTTCAATTAATAAATCTCTTGTTAACCTCCTCCCACTTTTAAACCCAATTCACTGATGTTTCCGTTGCTACTTTCTAATTCTTAAAATTCTTAATCTTGATGTGGGACGGAGTGAAAGAATGCAAAGAAAACTCTGTTTTTGATAAGTAGGTTGCTTACCTTGATGGGTAAGTCTTATGTATTTATAGATAAACATGGTTGTTGTACAAGATTCGTTTACAATATTCAAATTTGAATTCAAAATTAAAAACTTGAATTCAAATTTAAAAAACTTAAATTCAAAACTTGAATTCAAAACTTGAATTCAAAAATCAAATTCAAACCATAACAGATCCGTTATGGTCTTTCATCCCCCCTCAAACTCTGCATTGGCAGGTGCAAGAGTTTGTCTCTATGCTTGAAGAAAGCTTGTGATGTTAAACCCTTAGTAAACACATCTGCAATTTGATCATCTGACGAACAAAGTGCACTTTTATGGTGTTGTTCTGAACCAAGTCTCGGACAAAATGATAGTCCACTTCTATATGTTTTGTGCGAGCATGTAGCACTAGATTTGCAGCCATTTGTGTTGCAGACACATTATCACAATAAATGTCCATTCCTCTTGGAAGTTGTACTTGCAAATCACGTAGAACATAAGAAAGCCATAGTAACTCGATGCTGTGACAAAGAAGGGATTTGTACTCAGCTTCCGTACTTGATCTAGATATTGTAGATTGTTTCTTGGAAGACCATGATAACAAATTATCCCCAAGAAAAGTGCAAAACCCACTAGTTGATCGGCGTGTGTCTGGACATCCTGCCCAATATGCATCAGTGTAAGCAGCTATGAAAGAAAGTTGGGTTGGTTTCAAGAGAACACCAGCACCAATAGTGTGCTTGACATAAAGTAAAATACGTTTTGCTGCTTGTAGATGATCTTCTGTGGGAGATTGCATGAACTGACACACATGATTGACTGCATAGGAGATATCTGGTCTAGTGATCGTCAGACATTGTAAGGCTCCTACATATTGTCTGTAAGGTGTTGGATCAGGTAGAGGATAACTCCGTTGTTGATGATAACTTTGTTCCAACTGCAATTGGGGTTGTGCATGGCTTTGAAGTCTCCATTCCTATAGACTTTAATAAATCAATGGAGTATTTACTTTGAGTGAGTAAAAGACCATCTGAACTTCGATTAGCCTCAATTCCCAAGAAGTAATGCAAGTGTCCCAAATATGTCATTGCAAATTCTTTGCTCAGGCTTTGAATAACCTCTTGAATTGCAGCTTCATTGGCTCCTGTCAATATTATATCATCTACATATAACAACAATACTATCATTGTACCTCGGGTTTTGCGTGTAAACATGGAAGAATCTGCGACGCTTTGCTTGAAACCTTCTCCTTGTAGGTATGTTTTGAATCTGTGAAACCAAGCTCGTGGAGCTTGCTTGAAACCATAAATTGCTTTTTGTAGATGACAAATATGTGTTGATTTAGATGTGGAAACAAACCCCTGTGGTTGTTCCATGTAAACATCTTCTGCTAAGTTGCCATTCAAGAAAGCATTTTTCACATCAAGTTGATGTATTGGCCATGACTTTGAGAGTGCAATGATTAATACTATCTGAATGGTGGCTGGCTTTACAACTGGACTAAATGTTTCATGAAAGTCCACTCCTGCCTGCTGATTGAACCCCTTGGCAATTAAGCGTGCCTTATATCTCTCAATGGAACCATCACTTTTTGTCTTGATCCTGTACACCCACTTACAGCCTACAATATTCATACCCTTGGAATAAGGCACCAAGTTCCAAGTCTGATTGTCTATCAAGGCTTTGTATTCTTTTTGCATTGCATCTATCCACTTTGGGTCTTTTGAGGCTGATTTGTAGGTTTTAGGTTCAGTTGGGATGTTGGAGATGGTGGTAAGAAAGGTTTGAGGTATTGGGTGTCTAATAGTGAGTAAAGAGAGAGGGGTTTTTGGTTTGGTGGAATTTGTTTTACTCCTAGTAATCATAGGATGAGATGGTTGGGGTTGTGGTTGGTCTATTGTTGGTGGGGATTGATTAACATCTTGGGTTGGATTTGCCATTGATATGACTGGTGATGATGTTGTAGGGGTTGTTTGTGATGGTTGGTTGTTTGAAATAGGTGAAGAAGAATGAGAAGTGAGTGGAGGCACATTTGGTGGGGTGTGTGGGATGAAAACAGGTAGAAAAATAAGTTCAACTGGTGGTTTGTTTGATGATTGGTGTGATGGGGGATTTGAAAAGGGAAATTCTTTTTCTTCAAAAATAACATGTCCGGATAAATATACCTTGCCGTTGTCCTTATCTAAGCATCTATAACCCTTGTGATAGAGATCAGAACCAAGAAAGACACAAGCCTTGGACTTTGGCGATAATTTGTCTTCTTTGTAGGGTGTCAAGTTGGGGTAACAAAGGCAGCCAAAAACTCTCAATAAACAATAACTGGGTTTGAAGCCAAACAAGGTGCTTCATGAGGAGACTTTCCCCCGCAATACCGGTGTAGGTAACCGGTTTATTAAATAGACAAGCAAGCAAAGAAAGGCTTCTAACCAATATTCTTTAGGCATGTGAGCTTGGAATAGAAGGGATAAACCCATCTCTCGTAATGTGTCCGTGTTTTCTTTCTAAAACTCCATTTTGTTCTGAGTATGAGGACATGAAATCCTAGATACAATGCCACATTCATCAAGATAGTTTTTGAAAGCTCCCCTTGTTAACTCTAAGGCTCCATCACTTTGAAAAAATTTAATAGAAGTAGAAAGCAAGTTTTCAACCATATTTTTTAAAATGCTTGAAACAATAAATTGCATCAGATTTAAATCGCAAAGGATAGAAGACCAAGTAAATCGACTGAAATCATCAACAAAAATAATATATGAATTGAATCCACTAATTGACAAAGTTTTAGTGGGACCCCACAAATCACAATGAATAAGCTGTAATGATCGAGTAGTTCTACTAACTGAAATAGAAAAGGGTAATTTGTGATGCTTGCCAAGTTGGCAAGCGTCACAAATTTTATTGGATCTAAGTGTGTCAAAAGAATTAAATAAGACATTATTTCTCAAATGAGTAAGTACTGCAGAAGAAGGATGACCAAGCCGGCAATGCCAAATATCAGAAGGAGCTTTATTTCCATAAAGAGCCAAAGGAGGCACAACATTAGCCGAGAAGGAATACAATTTATCTTTGACTGACCCTTCAAGAGAGTGATGCCCGACTCCAAATCCTTAACACGAAAACCCCATGGAAAAAATTCAACAGAACAATTATTGTCAGATGTAAGTTGAGAAATGGAAATTAAATTCTTTGACAATTGGGGAACGATGAGTATGTCATTAAGAGATAAATGATTTGAATTTGTTTTCAAAGTTGAGGAGCCTATATGAGTTATAGGGAGTTTCTTACCATCACCAACTGAAACCTGGTCTTCTCCTTTGTAAGTGGCAAATCGCTGTAGCATGACTGGATCAAATGACATATGGTTGGTAGCACCTGAATCCGGTATCCACTGTGCATCATTCTGTGGTGTAATGTGTTGGGTATTTTGGGTACCATGTAAGCTAGCATAAGGAATGTGAGGTGGTGGATTAGGATTATTTCGGTTCTGGGCATAACGGAAATAGCATCTATTGGCCGAATGGCCTCGCTTAACACATATTTGACATTTGAAGGAATTAGTATTAAAGGTGTTTTGGTTTGGTCGGTTATAGGAATTTTGAGATCTTGGAGAGCCATTTGATGAATTTCGGAAGTCAGATCTAGGTGGGTTTCGGTTGTTGGGTGGATAGGAATTAATACTATTATTAGGCGGATTAAATTTAGGCTGATCTGTAACAAGTAATGTAGTAGGGGAATGGGAATCAGTTAAGATTGATTGAGTGTTCTCATAGCCACGGCGTAACCGTGCTCATGAGTAAGTAGTTTGGCTCTTAGGTCGGTAAAGGTAATGGGTGGGGTAATATTTTCCACAGTGATGATGAAAGTGAGATAACCCAAACCAAGACCATTTAATGTATATGCTATCAAGTCAGAGTCATTTACCTTGTCATTGATTGCCGCTAAGGAATCAGCGATGGACTTAATTTTGTGAAGATAGTCCGTAATTGTGCTCATTCCCTTATTGATCATCTCGCAATTCATCGTGAAGATAAGTCCTTCGAGCAAAGGGACTCGTTGTTGGAAAAGTTGTGCAAGAGAATCCCATACATCTTTCGCTGTTTGAAGGCCAAGAATATGAGAAGAAAGAGAAGGTGTGAGGGTGGCATTGATGCATGCTCGAACAAAATGATCATTCTTTCTCCAGGTTTGAAATGCTGAATTCGGTGTTTGAGTTCCTCCAGTAGTAATAGTTTGATTTGGCATCGATCCAGTACCATCAAAATGATCCATAAGATCACAGGTAATAAAAATTGATTCTAATTGTTCTCTCCACATGAGATAATTTTCTCCATCAAGCTTGACAGAAACAAGGTTGGAGAGATTGGTAATAGGGAATGGAGTATTAGTAGTGGCCATTGAAAATGTTTTGGAGAGAAAAAAAAATCTCAAAACCTTAGTTCTAATACCATGAAAGAATGCAAAGAAAACTCTGTTTTTAATAAGTAGGTTGCTTAGCTTGATGGGTAAGTCTTATGTATTTATAAATAAACATGACTTTTGTACAAGATTCGTTTACAATATCAAATTGAATTCAAAATTAAAAACTGAATTCAAAATTAAAAACTTGAATTCAAATTTAAAAAACTTAAATTCAAAACTTAAATTAAACAAAATCAAATTCAAACCATAACAGAGCCGTTATAGTTTTTCACGGAGGAAGATGATGACCGAGTTGCCTTACAATTCCTAGAACCCTTCAAGCCCTTCGTTTTTGTTAGAGGATGGAAAGAAGAGGTGAGCAGAGAAGGGGTGAGGAGGAGTTCAACAGGCACTTGGCGGAAATTCCTAGCGCAAGGTCTTCCTTCAATGATGATCAATATTTTCAAAGACAACCAACGCAACCAATGCTCTACGGCAACACCAATGTTAACACCGTTAGTGGCAATTCGTCTGAGCAGTCTCAGTATTATTCCCCTGTTTTTCCTCCCATTAGTGGTGATAGCTCTGGTGTTTCCTTACTCCCTAATTCTTTGCCTGTGGATACTTTATTGGGTCAGGGTTTTTCTTCTTTGCCTCATCATCAACGTCAAATTTATTTGGATTATGAGTTGCAGCGCTTGAGGGCGGAGAAGCAAGCTATTCAGGCTCGAGAGACTTTGGTTCTGCGTCTTCGTGCTGAAAGTTATACAGCTTCTGAAGTGAATCCTATCTCTATCCGTGACGAACCCAGTAAGCAATTCTTTCATGGGGCAAGGGATTTGGCTTCCTCTGCTGCTGCTGCTGTATCTTGTTGCCGTTACCAGCCCATGGTAGCGTGCAGCTCCCGAAACTATGTTACAGTGATTATACCAATCGGCGGTGCATTTTTTCGGGTGGGGTGTTGGGTAGTTTCCGGTGGTTATCTTGGTCATTTGACAAATGAAGTTAACACTCGTCCATCGGAGAGTGCTCCCCTGACGCTTTAAGCCAGTAAAGGGAGCCAATGCCATTTTAGCCTTAAGGACCCTGATTTAATTTTTTCAAGAATAAATTGATCTATTCATCTTCTCTCATCTTCTCTCATCTTCTCTCATTTTTTCATTTTTTTTTTTTTTTTTATTTTTTATTTTGATTTGTTTGTTGTCATTACCTAGTCTAGTCTGGATTTACGTGAGCACTTCTACTGTTTCAGGACAATCTGCTGGAAGAGTGTGCTCAAACATGAGAGGAGCACATATTATGAGGCCTACTTCTCTCAAGCCTCCTGTGGCCAGTGCTAGTGCTTTTGGGAGCCCAGAAGGATCATCCGAGGAAGAGGATAACTTGGCTGACAATTCTGAACTGGACACAGGAGATGCTGTAAGTTCATCATGCGCTCTTTGCATAGTTAATCTTGCACACACATACACCTGTACTTGTTAGCAGTCTCCCAGCTTTTAAGAAATATATTCAATGCAGTTTTTTGCTATTTGCTTTCAGTCATCCAAGGAGGTTTAATAAACGCAAATCCTAGTCGGTGGTTCTCAGGAATGGAAACCTTCTGAATTTTTGGGGTTTTAATTATATCAAAAGGGTGGGAAGTTCAAGAACGAAATTCAGATTACTTGAAACATGTAAGATAGGATTTATAGGCAGAGTCATTGTTGTGACCGACTCTAGGCAGCAAGGTGTTTAAGTGGAGTTCGACTTCAGTGCTGTGCAATTAATGCGCTGCAAACAGTCGAGAGCAAGATCTCGACTGTCTATTTCTCAAAAGTATGAAAATACACTCTTCGGAAGTGGATGGTCGAGATCTTGATCTAGACTGTTTGCTGCAGTAATTGCGCAGCACCCAAGCAACTTCAGTTTAAGTGGGAGGAAAGATTCAAGCCGAAACCTGGATGCCTATGTGCCACCATAGCACTTTGACCACTAGATGATGTCTACGCAACCATGGACCAGGTAATATGACCAGTTTGAGAGTAGGTAGTATATATATTGCTACTCTACTTTCAGTCAGCACAACAAAACAAATGGATATTAACTCAAAACTCAGGATTGGAACTCAAATAAGCGACACAGAATTCCATCTACTAAGTTGATTGTCTAGTTGGAGACGTAAATGTCAGAATATCATGATAGAAGGAAGTAAAAATGGTCACTTCAATGGAACATTCTGACAGAATCTCTCACTAATGTAAACTGCTTCCAGGAGCAGTGCACGGCCTAGGGATACTTTCTCAAGCCCTATGACCCCCAGTCAAACCGGGGGTATTTTGATCAGTTTAACAATTTTCAGGGAGTCCATGGTTAGTGTACCTTTAGGGCCACCGGCCACCGGCCACCTTGTTATTAGGACCCTAGATCTATTTTTTTTTTTGTTTGAGTCATTATTTTGTGAATTATTGAAGAGTCCTTCTAGGTATGATTCTTAAGCTGTGAAGGAATCCCCTAGTTTCAGTCTATGTCTTGCTATGATTCCATGTTTACTCTTAGAATCCAAATTGGATCCCTCTAGATTGAGATATGATAAAATCCTTATTTGAGTTAAAGGTCTTTAGTCAAGCAAGAGTCTTATGTAGGATTAGTTTGCAATTTAGAAACCCTAGTTCTTCTCTAACCCTAAAATTTCAAAACCATAAGTGATAAAGCTCACCCATAACCAACCCATTCCCTTCAACTGTATGGTATTCTAAATCCTAATTGACTGTTGGTTCTATTGAAGAGGGTCCTTGAGTAAAGCCTAAATCTAGGGCATTACCTCAATCAGTCAAACCTTGGATCCTAGTTCACATCACTCATAGTTGCCAAATTAGCTTGGTAAGATGTGGAGAAGGATATAGAAGTGCAGAAGAGGCAACCCCAAATTATTTACTAGTATATCCATGAATGAGGGCAACTCAAAAACATATCATCTTGTCTCTGAAAGATGGTGTCATTGATGGCTCCCTTTAGCAGATGGGGAGGACAGGGTTCCCTACATTGGAAACGTGATGGATATTGGTTTTTGAGTAGTTTCCGTTGCATTGTCTGCGTTGTGGAGAAGACTACGCTGTCAGCTCAGCCATCTCTGACTTCACTATTTTGTATTTAGTTGTTAGATTACATCTACCTACAATTACTGTTGTACTTCACATATCAACATATATACGAACTATACTTCTTACGTGGTATCATGTTATTCCTTGGGCCTTTGCCCTTGTTTCTTTCCTAGGATGGCGTCTCTGCCATTGTCTTCTCCTACTGCGTTTTCCCCAAATTTTGCCCTTATTCCATCTATGTTGCAGCCGCCTTACCCATCAACCTTAACTCTTCCAACTTTCTGCTCTGGAAAGCTCAATTTGTTCCTTTGTTGAAGGGTTATGATCTCGTGGGTTACTTGGATGGTTCGTATATGAAGCCCCCTGCAAGTCAAGAATCTGCACCAACGATTCAAGATCCTGCTGTTGGATCTTCGATTTCACCTCTTGTTGGAGCTCCAAGATTAGTTGATCTTGAGTTGGCTCGTCGCTTCTGTTTCTGAGAGGATTCTACCTCACATAGTTGCTTCCAAACTTTGCATGAGGCCTGGGAGAAATTGAATCGAGTGTTCTCCTCTGGTTCACGTACTCAAATTCTTGAGTTGAACAAATTATTTGCAATTTAGAGAGGGTCAAGCTCAATTGCTATTCTTTCTATCGCAGACACTTTAGCTGCTGCGAATTCACTAATACCTGATGAGAATTTGGTGCTCACGACTCTTCGCGGACTCCGTGAAGACTTTCATGACTTCTGCACCTCAGTTTTACTTCGAGTTGATTCGGTTTCTTGTGATGACCTTCAAGGTCTTTTCTTGACACAAGAGATGCATATGCGAGCCTCTGCTTCTCAGTCAGTTTCTCCAATTATTTCAGCTAATGTTGCTGTAAGAAATCCCTCTAATCGATCCTCGGTTTCTTTAAACAATTTTGTTCAATCTGGTGGTTCTGAGGTATCACAGAGAGGTAGATCTGGTTCTTTTGGAAATGGAAGAAGACCGTGGAATAGAAGATATTATAGGAGGAATGGTTGCAATGGAAGTGAAAATTCTTCTCGGTTCAGAAATTCTAGTAATTTGTATGATTCCAGTGAGTTTGCTTCTCCGGTTGCACAAGGTAATCCAGGTAATTTTTCATCAAACAATAGTATGAATGCTCCTTTTATGAACGAACCTCGGGTTACCTGCCAATTGTGTCATGCTAATGGGCACGTGAGTGCTCAGTGCCCACAAAGATTCAATCATGCTTATGTGGGTAAGCTTGCCTGCTCTGCTGTTTGCTCATCTAGTTCTTCGTATGATTCTTCTCTGTGGATATTAGATACTGGCTCTAATAGTCATATTATTGCAGATCTTGCCCATCTTGCAGTGCAAGAACCCTATATTGGTTCTCAAAATATAGTTGTAGGTAAGAGATACCTTACTCATTTCTCATGTTGGGAGTATGTCTGTTAGATGTCTGAATTCTTGTTTTAAGCTTTAGCTAAATTGTGCACGATCAAGCTGCCCTGAAAGCATTCGCGCCTTCCTGCTGTACAGCCACCCGTGGCGGGGGTCAAAGTAGTCAAAACAGTCCATTCTGGGTGGGAAGGCGAGAATCCCAGCTTTCTTCCTTGACCAGTGGATAGTGGATATAGGACTCTTCTCTCCACGCGCAAGCAAAGGTTTTTTTTCCTCCTTGGAAAGGAGTGCTGTTTGTACCAAGAATTAGATGCAATTTGTTGTCAGTTTCAAGGTTTTGTCAAGAAAATAATGTGTATTTTGTTTTCTACTCAAACTCGTCTGTTGTAAAGGATCGCCTGAATCACAGGGAGCTGATTAGAGGCCAGATTTTTAATGGTTTGTATGGAGTTCGGTTTGAGTCAGACATCATTGCTGATCAAGCGTCTGATCAGTCAGTTCAGCATCTAGGTAGAACTTCACTTTCTGCTGCTTCTAATAATGTCAGTGCATTTGTTGCTTCAGCTGTTACTTGGCACAGAAGGTTGGGACATCCAACTTCAGCTTGTGCCTTAAATGTTTTGAGACAATTTGGAATTGTTGGTAGTGGTCCTTTACCTTAATGTAATGCTTGTAAATGTTCAATGATCCATAGGTTACCTTTTAGGACTTCAACTAGTATTAGCAGAGGTCCTTTAGATATCATACACACTGATTTGTGGAACCTGCCCCTTTTACCTCTTATGATGGTTTTAAGTATTACATTGTGTTTGTTGATCAATTTTCCAAGTACACATGGATTTTCCCATTGAAGAATAAATCAGATGTGTTGCAATTCTTGAGATATAAAGTCTTGGTTGAAAATCATTTTAAAACTAGATTCTGTACACTACAGACTGATGGAGGCACAGAGTTTCGAATGTTGTTTGGTTGTCTTGCTGAACATGGTATTCACACCAGGTATCTTGTCCCTACACACACCTCAAAATGTTATTGCTTAGAGGAAACATAGACATGTACTTGAATCTGGTTTAGCCTTATTGTTTCAAGCTGGTCTTCCTCATCATTTTTGGACTGCAGCTGTACAAGCTGCTGTGTTTCTTTTGAATAGGATACCCATTCAAGTGTTGTCTAACAGATCTCCTTTAGAGGTGTTATTTGGAATCAAACCAGAGTATGCTTTGTCAAAGGTGTTTGGATGTTTGTGTCATCCTTGGCAAGGCGTTGTGCTGCCACAAAGCTTCATCCAAGGTCCAAACCATGTATTTTATTGGTTATCTTGCGTTATGATCCAGAGTTAGGGAAAACTTATAAGTCTCGGCATGTGGTTTTTGTAGAAGATCAGTTTCCTTATGCTGCCTTAAAGAATTCTGCTTCCCAGTGTTCTGCTGTAACATGGTTTCAATCTTCAAGTCTTGCTTCATCACCGTTGCTTGTGCCGAATTTAAATTTTGTTGTTGATTGTAATATGGGCTCTTATTTGCAAAGGGCGTGTAATAGTGTTGAAAGCATGGACTGAGGTTTTCTAATTAGAATAGGATTTTGTTTCCTAATAAGTCTAGGGTTAGTTTTTTATTTCTATTGTTTTGCATTTCCTTTTCCTACTTAGTGTGGGACTTAACTAGATTGTAACTATAAATACCCTATTGGGGTCTATGAATCATATATTTTACAACAGGGTATCACAAGCCTAATTTCGATTAGGGAAGAAAGAGGGAACTAGAAAAACCTTCTTTCTCTTGATTTTCCTCACTGTCACTGCCGCTGCCTCCACCTCTTCAATCATACCACCACCACCGCTGTTGCTGCTTCCTGGACCCATTCCAGCAATTTCTCTTCTTCTCACCTGCTGCTCTTCCGCCTCTGTATACCTGAAACCATCACCGTCATCCCTTATGTAAGAGAGAATCAAACCTATTTTATGTCTTTTAATCCCTCTAGAACCTTTCGCCTGACCTAACCAGACCTTGTGAATGTTCTAGACCCATTGATGTCTCTTAAAGGATGTTTCTAAGATCATGGCAGATTTCCTTTGATTCATAGGGGGTGGTTTCATAAATTTAGTTCTAGGGGCTGTATCGTAAATTTGAATAGTTCTGGGGTTGTTTTGCAAATTCGAATAGTTCCAGGGATTTTTTCCGCAAATTCATATAGTTTCAAGGACTTTTTTTGTAAATTCAAAAACTTTCAGGGTTTTTTTTTGTAAATTTGAAAACTTTTAGGAAGCTCTATGTAAATTCGAATAGTCATATGGAGTTTTATGCAAATTCAAATCTTACTAGGGGTTTGTTTGTAAATTTAAATAGTTCCAGGGAGCTATTTGTAAATTTGAGTGATTTCTTCTTGCAATGGCTGATCCCATATCTCCCTCCCTTGTCTGGTACATCTGAAGAGTGATGCAGAATTGAAGACATTTACGAAAGAAGAAGCCCATTGGGTTAGGCCCATCAAAGGCCTAAAGTTGTCACTTGAATCAGCCCATGGCTTTCATGGGCTAGGGCTATTTTAGTGGGTTTAAGTTAGCCCACATATGTTGAACTTCATAGTCTAGACCTAAGCCTAAATCTAGTTTTTGGAAAGTCAATAAAAGGGGCTTTAGTTTGAAAATAAGAGAACTCATTGTCAAAGGAGTTCTCCTTTGTCAAGAGTTAGGTAGTAGTTGAGTTATTAATAGGTAGGTGGTGTTAGCTAGTGGTTAGATGTTGCCATTAATGTTTATGTCTCTTTAGAATGCTATATAAAGAGACTTATGTAAGTGGTGAAAAACAACTTGTGAAATGAAATCAAATTGCTTGCTAGCATTCCTCCTCTTGGAGAACCCTTGTGTTTGATCAAGGTAGATTGGTGTTCGATCCAATCGATCCACCTTGCGGTGAGAAGCCCGGGTGTTACACGTTACTTTGTTGTCCTTATTATTCTCTTAATTCTCTTATATTGTTTCATCCATTCTTCTTTATAGCATACTGCTGTTTTGAAAACCTAGTTAGTCCTTGTTCTTAAACCAATATCCTTGTTCTACCACTTCGGTTTTCAGCCTTCCATTATATCTGAATTTTATCTATCTTAAGTCTATCAAATCTGAAGTTGATTCCCTGTGAAAGGTCCTATTTGGCTACTGTTTTGATCATTCAAATACACTACATTAAAGAGTCTCCCATGTCTTCCATTCATAGGGATCGTGAGTTTTCTCCGCTTTAGATGACCACTGGGAAACTTAATGGGACAAATTATCTTAGATGGTCTTGTTCAGTTTCCCTTGTTGTTGATGCTCGTGGTCTTATTGGCCATCTTGATGGGATTTCTACCAAACCTTCTACACCTGGTCTGCAACTTTCCAAGTGGTATACAGATGAATGTTTGGTTATGGATTTTCTCATCACTCCATTGAATCAAGTATAGCAGAGAGTTATCTCTTCCTTCCTTATGCACAACTATTTGGAAAATTGCTAAAGATACATACTGTGGAGTAGGTAATGATGCATAATGCTTTGAATTAGACGGAAAATCAATCAGTTACAACAAAAGGACCATACTCTTTCTCAGTGGTTAGTACTATAACACTCTTCGGAGATATTACCTGACTTTAGATTTCTGTGGGAAGTTTACACCAAAGAATGCTGAAGATGCTATTGCCTATCAACAATGGGAAGATAAACTGAGAGTTTATGATTTTTTAACAGGATTGAATATAGAATTTGATCAAATTTGCACACAGATCCTTTCTAGAGAGCCTTTCCCTTCTCTGGCTCAAGCTTATGCCATGGTAAATACATAGGATAGTCGAAGGGCTGTTATGGTACACATTCAGACATCTGATAGATCTGCATTAGTGGTTGGTTTTGGCAATAATAAATCTAGTTCTGGTGATTTTCGACCTTCAGTAAAGTGTGAGTATTGTGGAAAAGAGCGTCATATAAAGGATAAGTGTTGGAAGTTGCATGGACGTCCAACAAATTCCCGTGGAGGGGGTAGGAATGGAACCAAGGGCAGCAATTAAGCATTTGCAAATCAAGTCAGTTCTGACACCCTGAGTACTCCAACACTTCTTTCCTTAGATGAGCTCCAGCACCTTCGCCAATTGACGTCCAGACTTGACTCATCTTCTTTAGTACCGACTTCTAGTGCGAGTATTGCCTCTGTTATTGTTCCCTTTGTTGATCCTAATTCCCTACAGGTACTTTTGGTTGTCATAATGTCAATTTGACTTATCCCTCCTGGATAATCGACTCTGGGGCAACCGACCATATGACAGGCTCATCTACTTTGTTTCATATTTATTCATCTGTTCCTTTTGCTTAGGATGCTCGAACGGTTAATGGGTCTCTCTCCCCTATCTCTAGAAATGATCTATTATCTGTTCGCCTTCTCTTGCCTTATCTAATGTCTTGCATGTTCCTAAGTTTTCAACTAGTTTTTTATCTATTAGTAACCTTACTCATGATATGAACTGCAAAATAACTTTTTTTCCTTCTCATTGTGTGAATTAGGACCTACAAACAGGGCTTACGATTGGCAGTGGTAGATAGAAAGGGGGGCTTTACTTGATGGATGGGTCCCTATCAGCTCTTTTTACGGTCTCTAGTTCCACTTCTCCTCCACTTTGTACCTTAAAGCAGTGATATCTTCGTCTTGGTCACGTTCCTTTACCTATTTTTCCTAAGTTATTTCCTGATCTGATTAAAAGATGTAATTTGAATGATTTTTATTGTGAGGCATGTATTTTGGCCAAACAGACTAGGTATGTTTACCCTATTCATCGTAGTAAAATCCCTTTTTCAGTCATTCACTCTGATGTGTGGGGTCCTTCTCGGACCGTGTCTTTATCTGGTTATAGGTGGTTTGTTACCTTTATTGACTGTTGCACTAAGACCACATGGGTTTACTTCCCAAAAAAGTGACGTTTTCTCGTGTTTTCAAAATTTTCATAATATAATTAGGACTCAGTTTGGGGCGATAGTCAAAATCCTTTGTACGGTTAAAAGAACTAAGTACTTAGGTGGAACATTCCCTTTTTACTTAGTAAACCATGGCTTTATACACCAGACTAGTTGCGTCGACACTCCACCTCAAAATGGAGTTGCCGAATGCAAGAATAGACAATCTACTTGAGGTAGAACGTTCCCTCATGTTTTCTTTGCATGTGCCTCATTGGTTTTTGGGGTGACGCGGCTCTTACTGTGGTATATATAATTAATCGAATGTCTTCCCAAGTCTTCGACCAACGTTGTCCCCTTGAGGTTCTTTTAGGGACAACAACCTTTACACTGCCAATTTTTGGTTGTGTTGCTTTTGTTCGGAACCACCATGTTCATGGAAAGTTGGATCCTTGTGAGTTAAAAGTGCATTTTTTTGGATTATCCTCCTACACAGAAGGGGTATAAGTGTTATCATCCTAGTTCTCGTCGTTTTTTCGTCTTTATGGATGTTGTGTTCCAGAAACAAATTCCTTATTTTTCCCCTACACCTCTTTAGGGGGAGAGTTTTAGTGAAGAGGTTCCATTGTTGATTCCTCTTTTCGATATTTCTTTTGAGATTCTTGCAGATGATCCTCCTTTAGAAGATGGAGTGACCGGACAGAAACAGCTAGTGGATGATATACATGAGGAGGCTAGACCTCTGAAGACCTATCAAAGAAAGCAACAAGTGACCCCTTTTGAACCAAGCAAGTTTAAAGCTTTGGTTCCTGGCCCTGAACAATCCGTTCCTCCAGGTGAGTTTGTCTTTGACCCTTCTTCTAATCCTACTTTGGACTTACCAATTGCATTAAGAAAGCAACCTCAAACTTGCACCAAACATCCTATTTCCAATTATGTTTCATATTGATCCCTATCTCTAGAATTTCGAAGTTTTCCTCTTTGTCCTCTACTTCTGTTCCTAACACTTGGCAAGAAGCATTATCTAACTCAAACTGGAAGGAAGCTATGGATGAGGAAATGCAAGCTCTGGAGAAAAACAAAACGTGGGACTTGGTGACTTTGCCCATAAGAAAGCAAACTATTGGGTGCGAATGAGTGTTTGTGATCAAGCACAAGGCAGATGGGAGTGTTGAAAGGTACTAGGCAAGATTGGTGGCCAAAGGCTTCACTCAGATTTATGGCATTGACTACCATGAGACATTTGCCCCTGTTGCCAAGATGAACACAATTTGTACTATTATTTCATGTGCAATTAATAAAGGATGGAGTTTACAACAATTAGATGTAAAGAATGCCTTTTTGCATGGAGAACTCCAAGAGGAGGTATATATGGATGTACCACCTGGCTATTCTACTACCGACACTTATGGGAAAGTGTGCAAGTTAAAAAGGCTTTAACTCCAAGAGCGTGGTTTGGAAGGTTCCATAAAGCAATGATATCTAATGGCTATAAGTAGAGCAATGTAGACCACACGTTGTTTATTAAAAGAGATGGTTCCCACACTACTATACTTTTAGTATATGTGGATAATATTGTGATCATAGGCATTAGTGAGGATGAGATTTCAGCATTGAAGACTTTTTTGGGAACCGAATTTGAGATCAAAGACATGGGAAAACTCAGATATTTCCTATGTTTAGAGTTAGAATATT
Organism: Hakea prostrata; assembly: GCF_041222555.1. Taxonomy (NCBI): domain Eukaryota; kingdom Viridiplantae; phylum Streptophyta; class Magnoliopsida; order Proteales; family Proteaceae; genus Hakea; species Hakea prostrata. The sequence goes on along the minus strand of NC_142601.1, from coordinate 48,077,622 downwards.
CTGCTAGCAGTGTATCTCTATCCCAGAAGAAGTATGCATTGGATCTTCTGGAGAAAACTGGGATGCTAGGATGTAAGCCTGCTGAGATTCTTATTGAGCCTAACCTACACTTGAAGGCAAAGAAAGGAGAACCAATTGACAAGATATGATATCAACAATTAGTGGGAAAGTTAATCTATCTATCTCACACTAGACCTGACATCACATTTGCAGTTAGTCTTGTTAGCTAGTATATGCACGATCCTTACTCCTCACACTTGGATACGATATAATCGGATCTTGAGATACTTGAAGGCCACTCTAGGAAAAGGGATTTTAATTTCAGTTCATGGACATTTGAAGATTGAGGCATATACAGATGCAGACTGGGCAGGATGTCCAGATGGTAGGTGGTCTATCTCTTGGTATTGTGTGCATGTGGGAGGTAACCTTATGACTTTGAGAAGCAAGAAACAGGTTGTGGTTGTGCAGTCCAGTGTCGAGGTTGCGTTTAGGGCAATTTCTCAAGGCATTTGTGAGGTACTATGGTTTTAAAGGGTTGCTTCAGGAGTTTGGGATAGATTTGGAGGTTCCTATACAGTTATACTCAGATGGTAAGTCAACGATCAACATAGTTCACAACCCAGTACAACATGACAGGACTAAGCATGTGGAGATTGACAGACATTTCATCAAAGAGAAGGTTGAGGCTGGGTTGATCCATATCACCTTTATTACTTCAAACGAGCAACGGGCTGATGTGCTCACAAAGAGCTTGAGCATGAAGATATTCAATTACATTATGAGCAAGTTAGGCATAATAAATATCTATGCTCAAACTTGAGGGGCAGTGTTGAAAGCATGGACTGAGGTTTTCTAATTAGAATAGGATTTTGTTTCCTAATAAGTCTAGAGTTAGTTTTTTATTTCTATTTGTCTTGCATTTCCTTTTCCTACTTAGTGTAGGACTTAACTAGATTGTAACTATAAATGCCCTATTGGGGGTCTATGAATCATATACTTTTCTGAGCAATTCTTCACATTATAACAAATATTGATATTAATAGTTGATTAATTCCCAATCCCTCTAATGGACCAATGGGTCCTATTAGTGCTGATGGGCCTATGGGCTTTCCAACAAATAGGTTAAGAGCTACGACTTTGTTTGAGGATGAGCCTTCTATTTTCATTGAACTACGTCACTTAGTTAATAGTGAGCCAGCTTCAGTTGACACGGAGCTACATCAAGTGGGTGTTTTGGTTAATTCGGCTTCAACTCCTTCTATGCCAAACACGCCTCATGGTTTTGACTTGAACCCATGGGCATCTACATCTTTAAGTCCAAATAGATTGGACTTGGATGCTAATTCTTCACCGACTCTACAACTAAGTGTTGGTATAGCTCAAGATTTGTTTACTGTTGAATCGACCCAGGTTAAGCCTAAAGTTTCAATTCATCCTTTGATGACTCCAGGGTCTTTAAAACCTAATTTAAGAATGAATTTCTTAGCATTTTGTGAAGATGAGGAAGTACCCTTTACCTATATTCAAGCTGCAAAATCTTCTTGTTGGAGGCAGGCTATACATGAAGAATTTAATGCTTTAGTTCAGGATGGTACTTGGGTGTTGGTTCCTTTTAACAAAACACAAAATGTTATCAGATGTAAATGGGTCTTTCGTATCAAACAAAACCCTGATGGCACTATAGAGAGGTACAAGGCACTCCTAGTTGCCAAAGGATTTCACCACTGCCAGGGTATGAATTCATTAATACTTATAGCCCTGTGGTCAAACACACTACTATATGACTTTTTCTCTCTCTTTCTGTCACCAACAATTGGCCGATACGTCAATTAGACGTGTCTAATGCATTTTTGCATGGTGATTTAGAAGAATATGTCTATATGGAGCAACCTAGTGGTTTTGTCGATCTAGACTATCCTATGCATGCCTACCATCTAAAGAAGTCTTTGTACGGTGTAAAGTGAGCTCCACGGGCCTGGTACCCCAAACTCACTACTTTCATCATTTCTCATGGGTTTGTCGGGTCTCACACTGATACATCTCTATTCTACTATAAGACTTCATGAGTGACATTATACTTTCTCATTTATGTGGATGACATCCTTGTTACTGGAAATAATCTAGAAGCTATTTCCTCTTTACTAAAGGCTTTAGCCATGGCATTTGCAATCAAAGATCTCGGTGATCTTCATTATTTCTTGGGTATCAAAGGAAAAAACCCCCCCCCCCCCCCTTTTTCTTTCCCCACCCCCAAAAATATCCCATTTTGTAGAAATAAACGATTGTAGTAGAATGGCTTATTGATCCATAATCTCAAGCCCTTTATTTATAATTAAGTGGAAAGTAGAATATTACAAGGAATAGAATTCTATATGAATACAAACTCTAACTTAACTCCTATACAAACTCTTATTAGACTCCTAATAGAATCCAACACTCCCCCTCAAGTTGAGGCATAGATATTACTCATGCCTAACTTGCCTACAATAGGAAGGAAATCTCTTTCTTTCAATCCCTTAGTGAAAACATCTGCTAATTGGTCTTCAGATCTTACAAAAGGCATGCAGATAAGCCCTTGTTCCAACTTTCCTTTGACAAAAAACCTGTCAATTTCAATGTGCTTAGTTCGATCATGTTGCACTGGATTATTAGCAATACTAATAGCAGCCTTGTTGTCACAATATAACATCATGGGGTTTGGAACTTGGACTCCAATATCTTGCAGCAAGCCTTTCAACCATAGTAGCTCACAAACTCCACGAACCATAGCCCTATATTCAGCTTCAGTACTAGATAAAGCTACCACATTCTGTTTCTTACTTCTCCAAGTAACTAGATTACCTCCAATAAAGGTACAGTAACCTGAAATTGACTTCCTGTCTGGAGATCCAACCCAGTCTGCATCAGTGTATGCTTCTACTTTTAGATTATCAGTGGGTGACAAAAGTATTCCTTTTCCAGGAGTTCCCTTCAAATACTGTAGTATTCTGATAACAGCCTTCATATGAGCTAAATATGGATCATGCATGAATTGACTCACTATACCTACATCATAAGCAATGTCTGGCCTGGTGTGAGACAAGTAGATAAGCTTCCCTACCAGCCTTTGGTATCTTCCTTTGTCCACTGGTTCTCCCTCTTTTTCTTTAAGTTTAGCTCCAGCTTCAATAGGGGTATCAACTACTTTACACCCCAACATTCCCACTTCTGATAATAGATCTAGGACATACTTTCTTTGGGATAGGAATATACCTTTATTTGATCGAGCCACCTCAATCCCTAAGAAATACTGTAACTTCCCTAGATCTTTAATTTCAAACTCTTTGCCAAGATAGTTCTTCAACTTTTGAATTTCTTCACCATCATTCCCTGTGATGACAATATCGTCTACATAGACAATGAGAAGTGTGATGTTAGTACTTGACTTCTTGACAAATAGTGTATGATCAGCATTGCTTTGCTTGTACCCAATAGAAGTCATTGCCTTCTGAAGGCGTCCAAACCAGCATCTAGGAGACTGTTTTAACCCATATATTGACCTCTTCAACCGACAGACTTTCCCTGCAGTATTGTCATCGGAAAAACCATGTGGGATTTCCATATAGACCTCTTCTGCTAACTCCCCATGTAAGAAGGCATTCTTTACGTCTAGTTGGTGCAAGTTCCAGTGTTTGTTCACAGCTACAGACAACAGAACTCTGACAGTATTTAGTTTCGCAACTGGGGCAAAGGTCTCCTGATAATCAATCCCATAGGTCTGGGTAAACCCCTTTGCAACTAGTCTAGCTTTCAACTTGTTGACTGATCCATCCATATTTTGTTTAACCACAAATACCCATTTGCAGCCCACTGGTTTTTTTTCTGGAGGAAGTGTAACCAGCTCCCAAGTGTCATTTTTCTTCATTGCCTGCATTTCCTCTACCATAGCTTCCTTCCATCTCTTATCAGCATAGGCTTCCTGCCAACTTTTAGGAACAGATACAGATGACAGAGAGGATATAAAAGCACGGTAGGAGTCAGACAAAGAGTTATAAGAAACATATTTAGCTATGGGATGTTGAGTACAAGATCTGACCCCTTTTCTAACAACAATAGGAAGATCAGAAGAAGGTACCTCAGTAGAATCTGATTCTGGAGCAGGAGACTAAAGTGGTAACGTATCCCCTTTCTCCACCTGCTTTAGCCGGTTGTATTTCTTCCTCTGATAAGTCTGCACCTCTTTATTTTGGTCAATCTGGTTTTGAAAGACCCCAACAGTGTGTCTCACAGGAGTGGTCTCCCCTTGGCTAGGTTCTTCACATGGTTCAGAAATTGAAGGGGGAGGATTAGAGTCCTCAGGTATACTGGCCGAAGTCTCCCCCTGGTCAGGAAACTCTTCTGGGACTCTTAAATTGTGTTGGTGTGTGAAAGGAAGATCTAGAGTCGGAAAGAACACCTCTCCTCTAGGACTCTCCCCCTGGAGAGGTGTATAGTAAGGGCAAAACTCATGAAAAAGTACATCCATGGATACAATGGTTTTCTTGGAGGGAGGATGATAACATTTGTACCCTTTCCCGAGTAGCAGAATACCCCAAAAATATGCAGCGTAGGCTGCGGGGAGCCAACTTACTCTGGTGGGCTGTGATTCTGGCATAACACACGCATCCAAAAACCTTTGGGGAAATAACAAAAGAAGAGGCTCCTAGAAGAATCTCATTAGGACATTTAAAACCAAGTATCCTACTGGGCATCCTATTCATAAGGTAAGAAGCAGTGAGAATAGCATCACTCCAGTACTGGTCAGGTACATTCATAGCAATCATAATAGAACGGGCTATCTCTAAGAGATGCCGATTTTTCCTTTCGGCCACCCCATTTTGGGCAGCCGTATCAACGCAACTAGTCTGATGTATTATGCCAGAGTCAGAGAGATATCTTTGAAATTCACCATCAATATACTCTGTGCCATTGTCACTGCGAAGGATCTTCACAGTGGCATTGAATTGAGTTTTAATCATATTATGAAAATCACGAAAACATCGGAAAACTTCATTTTTTTGTTTTAAAAGATAAATCCATGTAGAACGAGAGTGACAATCAATAAAAGTAACAAAGTACCTATGGCCAGTGATAGACACACGTCGGCAGGGACCCCACACATCAGTATGAATTAACATAAAAGGAATATTTTTTCTATTATGAAGAGAAGGTAAATAAGTAGAACGAGTCTGCTTCGCAAAAATGCAGGCTTCACAAAAAAAATCATCCTCATTACAAGAAGAAACTAAATCAGTAAATATTTTCTTAAGAGTTCCTAGAGAGGGGTGACCTAGCCTACGGTGCCACTGATGAAGGTCTGATATTACCGACTGGACCTGATTAGAAGATGTAGTCAGAGCAGAAGTAGATCCTTCAATCGGCTCGAGCAAATAAAGTCCATTGTCTATTTTACCACGTCCAATCTCCTTCCCCATTACCAGATCCTGAAAGACACAATAAGATGGGAAAAATGTCACTTTACAATTTAAGTCATGTGTAAGACTGCTGATAGAGAGCAAGTTAGTAGAGAAAGAGGGAACATGTAAAACTTTAGACAAAGACAGGGATGGAGAATGTTGAATGGTCCCTTTTCCAGCAATGGAAGAATAGGAGCCATCAGCAATTCGAACTTTATCCTTTCCAGAAGTTGGAGAATATTGTAAGAAAAAAGAGGATAAACCTGTCATATGATCTGTGGCTCCGGTATCAATAATCCAAGGAGTAGAAATTGAAGAAACTTGGAAGCTTGTAAAAGTTTTACCTTAAGTAGCAAGGTAGGAGTTGGTTTGATTAGTAGACGAAGCAGTGGTAGAGGCTGTACCGGCAGTAGAAGATTGCAGAATACATCGCAAAGAAGTTAACTCCTCCTGTGAGAGACCAACATCTGCAGAGGGTGCTGTGGAAACTGTCTCAGAGATATGAGCTTTCGATTTTCCTTTTTTTTGTGCTCTTTTTTCTCCAAAATCAGCAGGCTTCCCATGGAGTTTCCAACAATTTTCCTTAGTATGATAGGGTTTGTGACAGTGCTCACACTTGACAATCTCCTTAGCCGGATCAGATTTAGTGCGAACAGACTGTAAAGCTGATTTCTCCAAAATAGGAGTATGAAGCATGGCTAATCGACGACTTTCCTCACACTGAACAAGAGCATAAGACTGTTCTAGTGTAGGAAAGGGAGAACGACTTAAGACTTGTACTCTGATCTGATCGTACTCCACGTTCAAACCTGCCAAGAAGTCATATACTCGAATCTTATCAATGTGCTTCTTATAAGTCGCCACATCATCTGGATTAGTGGGGTGATAATCCCCATAATGATCCAACTCTTGCCAAAGAGATCGCAACTCAGCATAATAGTGGGCCACAGTCAGTTCCTTTTGGGTAGTCTCATGAAGCTTCTTTCGTAGCTCATAAACCTGTGCATCATTCCCCAACTGTCCATATGTTTCAGTAGTAGCCTTCCAGATTTGGGCAGCAGTATCAAGTAATAGATATCCACGGGCAATATTTGGAATCATGGAATTCAAGAGAAAGGACATAATAAGAGAGTCATTCGAGATCCATTTTTCCCCGGGAAACGCCTTGTGGTAGAAGGTTTGATAGTGGTGCCCGTAATGTATCCAACAAGTCCTCTTCCAGCAATAGTTAAGTAAGCAGATCGTGACCAAATCAAATAATTTGTCCCATCAAATCTTACCGAAAGAGGATGAAAATTTGGGTAATGTTCAGGGCCGGTGGGAGCAGTAGTACCATCGATAGTTGCCATGTTGAAAAAATTGTCTGCAGTTCTTCAGTCACCTTGTGAAAAAAAACTAAAACGTCGCACAATGCAATAGCCAAACAATGATATGATCAAATCTCCTTTTTTTTTTTTTTTTTTTCTCTCTCTCTCTCTCTCTACTAAAACAAATAAACTCTGAAAAATATGAACCCTTGAAACATCATATATATATATATATATATATATATATATATTTTTTTTTTTTTTTTTTTTTTAAAATAGGATTGGTTCAGGTGGGCTTAATTATGGGAACAAAATATGGTTCAGAAATATGGTCTGGTTTGGTCCAGGCTTAATGGGTTTTGGAAGGGCCAGCTTAATGGGTTTTAGAAGGGCAGCTTAAGAAGGGAGACGGGATTTAGAAGGGGTTACCTGGTTCGATGGCAGAGGTGGGTGAATAAGACTCGGTTGATGACTGATGGCTGAAGACGATGATGGCAGCGATGGCGGCTATGGCTGAAGGCAGCGATGGCTGAAGGAGTCTGGTTCCAGAATATCGTTTCAGAAAGCAGAATTTCTTGCGATGGCTGAAGGAGTCTGGTTCCAGAAATTCAGAATATCGTTCCAAAAAAAAGAACTGCGATGGTGATGGAGTGCAGCGGATCTTTTTTCTCTTTTTCTTTTTCTTCTTTTCTGTTCTTGGTGTTGTCGATTTGAATGCAGCGGTACTGAATATCAGCCAGAGAGGGCGATGAGTTTCGATGGTTACTCAATTGGTTTGAAGAATCGATTGGTTTGAAGAACTGCTAGAAAAAAAAAACCGATGGGTTTCGATCCTTTTCTACGACAGAGATAGCAAGAGAGGCGAGGAGGTAAGTTCGACACTCTTCTCTCTTTTTTTTCTTAATTCCCTAATCGAGATTAGGCTCTGATGCCATGTAGAAATAAACGATTGTAGTAGAATGGCTTATTGATCCATGATCTCAAGCCCTTTATTTATAATTAAGTGGAAAGTAGAATATTACAAGGAATAGAATTCTATATGAATACAAACTCTAACTTAACTCCTATACAAACTCTTATTAGACTCCTAATAGAATCCAACATTCCCCCCCCCCCCCCAAAACTAACAAACAAAACCCCCCCCCCCCCCCCTCCTCCTCCTTCCCCCCTCCCACCCAACCACCCCCCCCCCCCCCCCCCCCCCCACCCACCATACCAAACACTCACCCCTAACTTTTTTTTTTTTTTTCCCTTCCCCCCCCCCCCCCATCCCCCCCCCCCCCCCCCCACCCTTCTTTTTTTTTTAATTCTCCTCCTCCCTCCCCCCCCCCCCCCCCCCCCTCCCCCCCCCTCCCCCCCCCCCCCCCCCCCCCCCCCCCCCCCCCCTTTTTTTTCTGGCCCGGGGCGCCCCCCCCCCCTCCCCCCCCCCCCCCCCCTTTTTTTTTTTTTTTGGCCCCCCCCCCTCTTTCCCCGGGGCCCGCGACCCAAAAACATTTTTTGGCCCCCCCCCCCCCGGCCGGGGTCCCGGGGGTTGCCTCCCGTCCCCCCCGGCCTTTTGTGGGTCTGTTCTTTGCTCGGCCAAATTGGTGCCTTTCTTCCTTCTGCTCCTTTTTGATTTGGTGCGATAATATAGGCACTACATACATGACGGCCAATCCGATTTTTCATGCTAGGACCAAGCATGTGGAGATTGATTTCCACTTTGTATGAGATTTAGCGTCTTCTGGCAGTTTTTTGTGAGGTATGTGTCTACAGTTGATCAGCTCTCTGATATCCTCACCAAAGGTCTTTCTTGTTCAGATTTCTCTTTTTACGAGACAAGCTCATGGTGATGTCCCTGTTACGTTGAGGGGGCGTGTTGAGGAGAAGACTATGCTGCCAACTCAGCCATCTCTGACTTCACTATCTTGTACTTAGTTGTTAGATTACATCTACCTATAAATACTGTTGTACTTCACATATCAACATATATACGAGCTATACTTCTTACCGTCTCTCTCGTTTGTCTGTGTTATGTGTGTAGTATACCATATCCTTACAGTTCTTATGTATATTGTATGCCCTAATGGACTAATGAGTTTGTACTTGAACCTTCTACGTACAGGGATCAGAGGGTAAAAACCACCAGAGTTCTAATACTGAGCAGAAGCCTATAGCTGCCAGCATGATTCAATCCCATAGTGTGTCTGGTGTCCTGCATGGTGTGCAGCCTGACCCTGTAGCAGCCGATATTCTGCGGAAAGAGCCCGAACAGAAAACTTTTTATCGACTTATAATTAGCCCCCCTGGTAATGGTGACTTTCTTTCTCAAATTACTGAAACCTTGTAATATGCGACTGTAGGTTATGCAAACCTCCATCTGTTTTTATATCCATGTGGCTATGCAAAATGTAAAATGTTGTATAATTTTGTCACCAAGGGGATATTGTTTATTTTTCATTTGGTTTGAGTGCACAGAAGCAGTTGCACATATGTAGCACAGAAATATTTGGAAAAAAAAAAAAAGGAAAAGAGCAAATAAGATTGCAGAGGTATTGGATGATCCATCAAGGTCTGATATTGATCCTTAAAATAATACTTAATAGGCTTTTATTGAATATCCAATTATGAGAAGAGGTAGTCTCTGCTCTCTTCTGCTTCCAATGGAACAAGACAATGAGCAGTTCACCAGTGGAGCTCGAAAGGTAATGTGTCTGACAAGAAGTGGAAATATCTAAGTGTTTCTCATCTGAAGGCATCCAAGAAAGTATAGTTTTTGAGTTTTTTCTTCCATGTTATCTAGACCATCATGAAAATTATTATTAGGTTACTTTGGGATTGAAATCTTTCTGGGACTTTATTTATTTATTTGGGAATCTGTTATCAATATTAGAGGTTCCATCCCCTGATGAAGTGGAGGCTTGCCTGGTACTTCAAGAATGCCTTGAGTTGCGGGACAGTTATGTGTTCAGGGAAATGGTTGATCCTTGGGAGAAAGAAAATGCAACTGATATCAGCACACCAAAGCCAGATCCCAATCCATTTTCTTATACACCTGAAGAAAAATCCGATGTAAGTTTATTGCAATTTGTTGGAAATCTCATAAATGGCGGCTTCTTCAGTTCCCATGTAACCTGATATTAGAATTTGTTATTCTCATCGGTTGGTTCCCTCCCTACACCCCAATAGCATTATTTTCAGATGGAAGATGGTGTTGTTCATGTCTACGCGAATAAAGATTGTGAGATGCTGGCCCAATCTTTTTATTTATTGAGTAATCTGGTTACTTACTGTGATTAAGGAGTGCCTTCTGTGAATTCATACCATGCTTCAATTCTTTGTTCGTTTTAAGCGTCCGAGAAACTTTTTCCTGTTGCTGATGCTACAACATTTTTCACCAATCTGGATCATATCCTTCAAATAGAAGCTGCAGGAAACATTCGATCGTTGTGTCATCGTCGATTAGGTCTTATGGAACAAGTAATTACTTTGTTGATTCCCCTCACCCACCCCCTAGTGAAAAAAATGGTTCTTTTGAAGTTCTTGATTACTTAAAACAACTGTTTTCATTATTATTAATGTTATATATCATTTGATTCATCTATTTCTCTGTCCAGAAATTTGATTTTCATTTGAGGCTTAATGAGGTTAGTGAGGACCGTGCTCAGAAAAGTGCACCACACAGGGACTTCTATAATGTTAGGAAAGTAGACACTCATGTTCATCACTCAGCATGTATGAACCAGTTACATCTACTGAATTTTATCAAGTCAAAGTTGAGAGAAGAGCCTGATGAGGTAATAAACACCATTTGCTTCTGCGATGATATAATTCTTTATCCTAGGATAGGTCTTGAGAACTGAATAGTTGTGAACTCATAACACTTATTACTCTCTTGAGACGATTAACATTCCCTTGCACCTTGACGATATGTGAACCCAAAGGCACTCCATATACGAGCTTATCTTTATCTTTATCTTGGATTAAAGCAAAGCTGCACTTTTATTAAACTGAAGCGCTGCTATGTCACATCCTTTTGGTTCAGGTCGTAATATTCCGAGATGGGACGCATATGACATTGAAAGAAGTTTTTGAAAGTTTGCATTTGACAGGGTTTGATAAAATTGCCCTTTATTCTCGGAAGAACTTTTCCCCCCCAAATTTGCTAAATTATTCTGTTTTGAGAACTTTCTGCCTTTTCTTTGGAGCAGGAATGACCTGAGTGTTGATCTTTTGGATGTCCATGCTGACAAGAGTACATTTCATCGCTTTGACAAGTTCAATCTCAAATACAATCCTTGTGGTCAAAGTAGGCTCCGAGAGATCTTCCTTAAGCAAGATAATCTTATCCAAGGTATTCCCTGTTTAGTTTGTTTTCTTATCTTCATGATTTTGTTGAGAAGGTGGACACTGTATCAACAATTTTGTTGAATTCAGTTTAGTTATTTGTTTTATGTGTTCCTTCGTGGGCTCAATATTCCGTCTCATACCACATTATTGATTTTTTTTTTTGGGGTGGGGGGGGAACAACAACAAGAAAGCAAAGGGCACAACGATATTGAAGCCAACAAAGCCCCACACAGAAATCAAGACAAAGAAAAAACGAACTAGGCACTAAAAGCCAAGACCACTGATCCCAGATAAACACAAGGAATGATGCTCTCTCTTCTATTTTCCTTCTTCTTTGTCCTTGAAGACTTGAGCTCAACAATTAAGTCTTTGTCAAGGTGGTGGCACCCTTTGGTAGAAGGGTTGCTTCTCCTGTGATCCTGAAGCAAAGTAGAAGGCTTATCAATGTAGGAAGAACTCACAGGCTGCACACATTTATCACTATCCATAATCATCAAAATAGGGTTAAGATTAGAATTCTGGACCACAAACAAAGGGGAGGAATAGAGGGATGGGTAGAAGGGGGAATAAAAGGATGGGTCAAGCCCAAAAGATGTGGTAAAGAGGGGGAGATTTGGGTTGGTCCTCAGCCAAGTGGTGGGGAAGGTAAGGGGCTGGGGGGGGGGGGACGAGTGGGCTGGGTGAGAAGAAAGGGGGGGGGGGTGGGGGAAGGGTTGGCCCATTGACAGATGGGCTGGGCCAGAAAGTAATGCAGGGTCCAACAGGGAGAAGAGGAAGGCTTGGGTGAGACATCCTTTGCCTTCTAGTATTGGCTGATTTGGTTGCAAGACTGATGCTTATTTCGAAATTTAGAAACAAAAGTTGATTCTCTTGCTAAACCATCTTTCTTTCTTTGTATGTATGCATGTTTTTTCTATCTTTGTTGGTTCAACGGTGATAGCATGTTTTACGTAATCTGTTACCTTCATTCAAACAGGTCGTTTTCTTGCTGAGTTGACAAAACAAGTATTCTCAAGTCTTGCTGCTAGTAAATACCAGGTGCATTTAATTCATTCTTTTTTCTTCTTCTTAATTATGCTTCTTTCATTATGCTGTTTGGGCTTTTTAACTTTACAAACTCTTGGTTGGTTCTTCAATTTAATTGCGGTTTGGACATCATGTTTGGATACTATATGTCATGCACATGAACTATACAAGTCATTGTCAAAGCAGCAAGTGGATAGGCATAAAACCAGCTGTTGAGAAACACTATGTTGGTAGAATGGCTTTATTGTGATCAGTGTGATCTCAAGTCCTCATTTTATAATAAAGTGGAAAGAACACTATTACATAAATACCCTTACTTGAGTAACAAGAAATAGAAATTTACATGAACACAAACTCTAATAGAATTGAACTCCTAGTAGAACTCAACCAACCCTCCCCCTCAAGTTGAGGCATAAATATTAGTCATGCCCAACTTGCCTACAATAGGAAGGAAATCTCTTTCTTTCAAACCTTAGTGAAAACATCTGCCACTTGGTCTCCAGACCTCACAAAAGGCATACAGATAAGCCCTTGTTCCAGCTTTCCTTTGACAAAAAACCTGTCAATTTCAATGTGCTTAGTTCGATCATGTTGCACTGGATTATTAGCAATACTAATAGTAGCCTTGTTGTCACAATATAGCATCACAGGGTTTGGAACTTGGACTCCAATATCTTGTAGCAAGCCTTTCAACCATAGTGGCTCACAAACTCCCTGAACCCTAGCTCTATATTCAGCTTCGGTACTGGATAAGCTACCACATTCCGTTTCTTACTTCTCCAAGTAACTAGATTACCTCCGACAAAGGTACAGTAATCTGAAATTGACTTCCTGTCTGGAGATCTAGCCCAATCTGCATCAGTGTATGCTTTTACTCTTAGATTATCAATGGGTGACAAAAGTATTCCTTTTCCAGGAGTTCCCTTCAAATACTGTAGTATTCTGGTAACAACCTTCATATGAGCAAAATATGGATCATGCATGCATGAATTGGTTCACTATCCCCACGGCATAAGCAATGTCTGGCTTGGCGTGGGATAAGTAAATAAGCTTCCCTACTAGCCTTTGGTATCTTCCTTTGTCCACTGGTTCTCCCTCTTTTTCTTTATGTTTAGCTTTAGCTTCAATAGGGGTATCAACTGCTTTGCACCCAACATTCCCACTTCTGATAATAAATTTAGGACATACTTTCTTTGGGATAGGAATATACCCTTCTTTGATCGAGCCACCTCAGTCCCTAAGAAGTACTGTAACTTCCCTAGATCTTTAATCTCAAACTCTTTGCTAAGAAAGTCCTTCAACCTTTGAATTTCTTCACCATCATTCCCTGTGATGACAATATCGTCTACATAAACAATGAGAAGTGCGATGTTAAATCTGACTTCTTAACAAATAGTGTATGATCAACATTGCTTCGCTTGTATCCAATAGAAGTCATTGCCTTCAGGAGGCGTCCAAACCAGCATCTAGGAGACTGTTTTAACCCATAAATTGACCTCTTCAACCGACAAACTTTCCTTGTAGTATTGTCATCGGAGAAACCATGTGGGATTTCCATATAGACTTCTTCCTCTAACTCCCCACGTAAGAAGGCATTCTTTACGTCTAGTTGATGCAAGTTCCAGTCTTTGTTCACAGCTCCAAATAACATAACTCTGACAGTGTTCAATTTTGTAATAGGGGCAAAAGTCTCCTGATAATCAATCCCATAGGTCTGGGTAAACCCCTTTGCAACTAGTCTAGCCTTCAACTTGTTGAATAATCCATCTATATTTTGTTTAACCACAAACACCCATTTGCAACCCACTGATTTTTTTCTTCGAGGAAGTGTAACTAGCTCCTAAGTATCATTTTTCTTCATTGCTTACATTTCCTCTACCATAGCTGCCTTCCATCTCTTATTAACATAGGCTTCTTGCCAACTTTTAGGAAGAAATATAGATGATAAAGAGGATATAAAAGCACGGTAAGAGTCAAACAAAGAGTCATAAAAGACATTTAGCAATGGGATGCTGAGTGCAAGAACTGACTCCTTTTCTAACAGTAATAAGAAGATCAGAAGAAGATACCTTAAGGGGAACAGTAGAATCTGATTATAGAGCAAGAGATTGAAGTGGTAACGTGTCACCTTTCTCCACCTGCTTTAGTCGGTTGTAATTCTTCCTCTGATAAGGTTGCACCTCTTTATTTTGGTCAATTTTGTTTTGAAATACCTCAATAGTGTGCCTCACAGGAGTGGTCTCCCCCTAACCAGGTTCTTCACATGGTTAAAAAAATGGAGGGGGGGGGATTAGAGTCTTCAGGTATAATGGTTGAAGTCTCCCCCTGGTTAGGAAACACTTCTTGAACTCCCAAGTTGTGTTATGGTGGTGTGATAGAAAACTTTAGAGTTGGAAATAACACCTCTCCTCTAGGATTCTCCCCTTGGAGAGGTGTATAGTAAGGGCAAGACTCATTAAAAATGACATCCATAGAGACAATGGTTTTCCTTGAAGGAGGATGATAACATTTGTACCCTTTCTGAGTAGCAAAATGCCCTAGAAAAATGCAGCGTAGGCCACGGGGAGCCAGCTTACTTTAGTGGGCTGTGATTTTGGCATAACAAACACATCCAAAAACCTTTTGGGGGAATAATAAAAGAAGAGGTTCCTTGGAGAAGCTCATTAGGACATTTAAAACCAAATATCCTACTGGGAATCCTATTCATAAGGTAAGATGCAGTGAGTATAGCATCACTCCAATATTGGTCAGGGACATTCATAGCAATCATAAGTGAACGGGCTATCTCTAAAAGATGCCAATTCTTCCTTTTAGCAACCCCATTTTGAGCAGCGGTATCAACACAACTGGTTTGGTGTTTTATGCCAGAGTTAGAGAGATATCGCTGAAACCATCAATATACTTTGTGCCATTGTCACTGTGAAAGATCTTCACAGTGGCATTTAATTGAGTTTTAATCATATTATGAAAATCACAAAAACATCGAAAAACTTCATTTTTTTGTTTTAAAAGATAAATCCATGTGGAACGAGAGTGACAATCAATAAAAGTAACAAAGTACCTATGGCCAGTAATAGACACGCTCGTAAGGGCCCCACACATCAGTATGAATGAGTCCAAAAGAAATAGATTTTTTTTTATTATGAAGAGAAGGTAAATAAGTAGAACGAGCCTCCTTCGCAAAATGCAGGCTTCATAAAAAAATTCATCATTTTTACAAGAAGAAACTAAATCGGGAAATACTTTCTCAAGAGTTTCTAGAGGGGGGTGACCTAGCCTACGGTGCCATTGCTGAACGTCATATTACCGAATGGACCTGATTAGGAGATGCAATCAGAGTAGAAGTAGATCCTCTAATTGGCTCCAACAGATAAAGTCCATTGTCTAGTTTACCACATCCAATCTCCTTCTCCATTACCAGATCCTGGAAGACACAATAAGATGGGAAAAAAGTTACTTTACAATTCAAGTCATGTGTAAGACAACTAATAGAGAGCAAGTTAGTAGAGAAAGAGGGAACATACAAAACTTTAGACAGAGAAAGTGATAGAGAATGCTGAATGCTGAAACCATCAGCAATTCGAACTTTATCTTTTCCAAAAGTTGGAGCATAATGTAAGAAAAAAGAGGATGAACCTGTTGTATGATCTGTGGCTCCTGTATTAATGATTCAGGGAGCAAAAACTAAAGAAACATTGTAGCCTATAAAAGTTTTACCTGAAGTAGCAAGGTAGGAGTTGGTATAGGTAGTGGAGGAGTAGTAGAGGCTGTACCGGCAGTAGAAGACTGCAGAATACGTCGCAGAGTAGCTAACTCCTCCTATGAAAAACCAATGTCTTCAAAGGGTGTCGTGGAAACTGTCGCAGAAAGATTAGCTTTCGATTTCCCCTTTCTTTGTGCTCTTTTTTGCTTAAAATTAGCAGGCTTCCCATGGAGCTTCCAACAATTGGCGTTGATATGATATGGTTTGTAACAATGCTCACACTTGACAATCTCCTTAGCCGAATTAGATTTAGTGCTAACAAACTGTAAGGCTGATTTTCCACAATAGGAGCATGAAGCATGGCTAATTGACGGCTTTCCTCACACTGAACAAGGGCATAAGACTGTTCAAGTGTAGGAAAGGGAGAACGACTTAATACTTGCATTCTGATCTGATCATACTCCACATTTAAACCTGCTAAGAAGTCATATACCCGAATCTTATCAACGTGCTTCCTATAAGTAGTCACATCATCTGGATTAGTAGGGTGATAATCCCCATAATGATTCAACTCCTGCCAAAGAGATCGCAACTTAGCATAATATTGGGCCACAGTCATTTCCTTTTGGGTAATCTTATGAAGCTTATTTCGTAGCTCATAAACCTGTGCATCATTCCCCAACTGTCCATATGTTTCAGTAGTAGCCTTTCAGATTTGGGCTGCAATATCAAGTAATAGGTATCCACGGGCAATATTTGGATTCATGGAATTCAAAAGGAAGGACATAATAAGAGACTCATTTGAGATCCATTTATCCTGTGAAACACTTGTGGTAGTAGGTTTGATAATGGTGCCCGTAATGTGTCCAACAAGTCCTTAACAAGTCCTCTTCCGGCAATAGTCAGGTAAGCAGATCGAGACCAGATCAAATAATTTGTTCCATCAAATCGTACCGAAAGAGGATGAAGAGTAGGGTAATGTTTGGAGGCAGTGGGAGCAGTAGTACCATCGTTAGTTGCCATGTTGAAAAAATTGGCTGCAGTTCTTCAGTTGTCACCCTTCAACAATAACTGAAATGTCGCATAATGTAATAGCCAAACCCCAATTCAAAAGGTGCATATAAACACCATGTTGCTTTCTTTCTTTAGGAACACCATGTTTCTTTCTTTCTTCTTCTTTCTTTCTCCCTTTTTTTTTTTTTTAATAATGGAAAATTACAAATAAGTCCCTGAAAAATCTGAATTTGCAATTATGCCCCTGAAACCATGCAAATTATACGTAAGTCCCTAAAAATGTGTAAATTTGCAAATAAGCCCCTGAAAATTTTGTGAATTTGCAATTAGGTCCCTAAAACTATGCAAAATTACACATAAGTCCCTGAAACTTTGTAAAATTGAAAATAGGTCCTTGAAAATGTGCAATTTTACAAAAAAAATCCATGAAAGAATGTAAATTTACAAACTAAACCCCTCAAACATCGTATTTATGTTTTCTGTTTTTTGGTTGGGCTAATCGAATTGCAAGCTAATCTGGTCTTCAGGAGCATCTCTTTCAGATGAAGGACGAGGGAAAAAAATGAAGGAATAACTCACTGTAGGTGTACGAGCAGCGGCAGTTGTAAGAGCAGCGGCAGTTGCAAGAGTAGTTCCAGTTGCAGAAGCAGTGGTTGCAAGAGCAGCAACAACGTGGAACCGAGACGGAACTGAATACCCTATTCGAACCGAGACAGAACTGAATCAAAATTCTTCTTCTCGTCTTCTTTCCTTTTTTTTCCTGTTCTTATTCTTCCCTAGTTGAACCAACTCCGCCAGTGTTTTGCTGTTGGTCCCAAGCCCGGGTAAAGGAGGAGGGTTGGTGCGTCAGGTCAGCAGCCGGCACCGGAAAAATCTAGCCAAACCTTTTTTCATGGATTCGACCTTATATGATAAAAGCTATGCTAGGGCGTTCCGCGACAAAAGAAGCGACGCGCTACACTATGGCCCTAGTGTAGTGATAAGTGGGCAAGGTTTAGCTAGGGCGTTCCCTGTAAGCGACGCGTCGCATCGGCGCCCGGATGCGGTGATAAGTAGGCAAGGGTTCCTGCGCCGTGGACGAGTGCGGGTAAAGAAGCTAGTCCATAAGCGTAGGATTAGATTGGCATCTTGGAACATAGGATCTTTAACTGGTAAGAGCTTAGAATTGATAGATGTTATGAGGAGAAGAAGGATTAATGTAGCTTGCATCCAATAGACTAGATGGAGGGGTAAAAAATCCAAAGAGTTGGATGACTTTAAACTTTGGTATACTGGGGATAAAACAAATAAAAATGGAGTGGGTATAATAGTGGATAAAGATTTAAAAAATGATGTGGTGGACGTTAAAAGAGTGGGTGATAGGATTATTGCTATCAAGCTTGTAATGGAGAAAGAGTTCATAAATATAATTTGTGCATATGCACCTCAAGTAGGATTAGATGAAAGTCTAAAGCTAGAATTTTGGGAAAATATGGATGGATTAATGCAAGGAATTCGTCAAGGAGAAAAGATTATCATAGGAGGTGATTTAAATGTACATATTGGAAAAGATCAAAGAGGATATGAGAGTGTTCATGGAGGATATGGTTTTGGAGAAAGGAATGAGGAGGGGATTTCAATTTTGGATTTTGCTACTGCTTTTGACCTATCTATTATAAGTACTTACTTCAAAAAGAGAGATGAACATTTAATTACTTTCAAAAGTGGACAGCATAAAAGCCAAATAGATTTCTTCCTAACTAGAAGGACTGATAGATTGTTGTGCAAGGATTGCAAGGTGATACCGGGGGAAAGCTTAACTGCACAACATAGACTTGTGGTCTTGGATATGTGCTTAGTCCCAAGAACACATAAAAGGTCCAAGGTAAACTATCCCAGAATAAGATGGTGGAATTTGAAAGGAGAGTACTCTAAATCCTTCGTTAATGAAGTAGTCAAACAAGGAAAATGGGATTTTAAAGGGGATACCAATGCAATGTGGAATGAGATGGTTATGTGTATTAAGAAGGTGGCTAAAGATGTTTTAGGTGAATCAAAAGGAAAGATCCATTCTTATAGAGAGACGTGGTGGTGGGATAGTGAGGTTCAAGCTGCCATTAGGAATAAAAAAGCTAGTTTTAAGACATGGCAAAGAACTAAGGATGTTGAGGATCTTCAAAGGTATAGGTTGGATAGAAATGAAGCTAAGAAAATTGCGGGAAAAACAAGGGAAAGGAAGTATGAAGAGTTATACAATAAGTTGGGCACAAAGGAAGGGGAAAAATCTATTTATAAGATAAGCTAAGGTGAGGGATAGGAAGAGTAGAGATCTTGACCATGTTAGATGTATTAAAAATGGAGATGGTAAAGTATTAGTTTGTGAGGAGGATATTAAGAAAAGATGGGAAACCTATTTCTCTAGTTTACTAAATGAGCATTCTTCAAGCACTTATGTTTTGGACGATTACACTTTTCACCAAAGCACCAATGTCCGAACTTATATACGTAGAATTTCGATGTCCGAAGTAAAAGAAGCTTTAAGGAGGATGAAACTTGGCAAGACATAAGGTCCTGATGAAATCCCAATTGAAGTATGGAAGAGCTTAGGAACCCATGGACTAGTTTGGTTGACTAAGTTGTTTAATAAGATTATAAGCACAGGGAAAAATGCCGATGATTGGAGGAGAAGTGTTGTGGTTCCAATTTACAAAAATAAAGGAGATATCCAAAGTTGTAATAACTATAGGGGCATTAAATTGATGAGCCATACGATGAAATTATGGGAGAGAATAATTGAAACCCGTTTGAGACACTTAACTATAGTTACGGAGAACCAATTTGGGTTTATGCCGGGAAGATCTACAACGGAGGCTATTTACTTAATTAGGAGACTTATGGAAAGGTATAGAGAATGTAGGAAAGATCTTCATATGGTATTTATTGACCTAGAAAAAGCTTATGATAGAGTCCCTAGAGAGTTAATTTGGCAAGTACTAGAGAAAAGAAGTGTTGTAAGTAAATATATAGATATAGTGAAGGATATGTATGATGGTTCGATGACTAGTGTTAGAACAGTGGGGGGACAAAGTAATGAATTCCCGATAACAGTTGGGCTACATCAAGGGTCAACTTTAAGCCCATATCTATTTGCACTGGTAATGGATGAATTAACCAAAGACATTCAAGATGAGGTCCCCTGGTGTATGCTTTTTGCGGATGATATTGTGTTGATTGATGAGACCCAAGTGGGGATTAATACCAAATTAGAATCATGGAGATTAGCTTTGGAATCAAAAGGCTTTAAACTTAGTAGATCGATGACATAATATTTAGTTTGTAACTTTAGTCATGATCGGGCAAATGATGAGGTGGTGATACTTGACGATAAAGAGATTCCTCAAAGTGATTGTTTTAGGTACCTAGGTTCAATCATAAGTAAAAGAGGTGATTTAGAAGATGAGGTTTCCCAAAGAATTAAAATAGGGTGGATGAAGTGGAGAGGTGCGTCCGGGGTCTTATGTGATCGGTGTATTCCATTAAAGCTTAAAGGAAAATTTTATAGGACTGTTGTTCGACCAGCTATGATGTACGGTGCAGAGTGTTGGGCTGTTAAAAAGAATCATATAGATAAACTCAGTGTAGCAGAAATGAGGATGCTAAGATGGATGAGTGGCAAAACTAAGATGGATAAGATAATAAACGATCATATTAGAGTTGGTTTGGGAGTTGCTCCCATAAGTGATAAGCTTAGGGAAAGTCGTTTGAGGTGGCACGGCCACGTTCAACGGAGACCTATAATTGCTCCTGTACAGAGAAGTGATATAATCATATTGAAGGAACTAGAAGAGCTAGGGGTAGACCTAAGATAACCTTAAGAGAAGTGGTGAGAAAGGATATGTATAGCTTAGGCCTTGTATCTAGCATGGCCTCGAACAGAACTGATTGGAGGGCAAGAATCCATGTAGCCGACCCCATTTAGTTGGGACAAGGCTTATTGTTGTGAATGTTGTTGTTGTATTCTTCCCTAGTTGAACCGAGACGGAACTGAAGAACTGCCAGAAAAAGACGGTAGAACTAAAGAATTGCGATGGGTTTGAAAGAAAAAAAAATCAGAAGAAGAAGGTAGGTCTCTCTTCCCTAATCGAACTTAGGCTATGATGCCATGTTGAGAAACACTATGTTGGTAGAATGGCTTATTGTGATCAGTGTGATCTCAAGCCCTCTATTTAAAATATAGTGGAAAGAACACTATTACATAAATACTCTTACTTGGGTAACAAGAAATAGAAATTTACATGAACACAAACTCTAATAGAAACTCCTAGTAGAACTCAACCAACATCAGCTGTACTGCAAAGGTTCCAAAAATACCTATTCAGAAGGAAAAAGGATATGCATGAAATAATTTTTCTTTTCAAATGAAGTTGCACGAAATAATTCTATGTTCTCAAGTTAGGACTCTAAAGAATGCCAATTTCTTCGTATGGTATAGATTGTTCTCCTTGGTGAATGACTTAAAAAATTAAGGATGTTTTGGCAGATGGCAGAATACAGGATATCAATCTATGGTAGAAAGCAAAGTGAGTGGGATCAACTGGCTAGCTGGATCGTGAATAATGACTTATACAGTGAGAATGTTGTTTGGTTAATTCAGGTATCTACCCGCTTCTCTCAAACTTCACTTTGGACTTTACATTGCTTGTAAATTGGCAAGTTTGATCCATGTATCATAATCTGATATTTTGGCAAATGTGTCTACACACCTCACTTTAATGAGGCTTCCTCAGTGGCCCTCATACCAACTGGTGATTAGGCAGCCATCACAAGCTTCAGATAGGCTGGCCCAAGGAAAAACTTCCTTGAAAAGTACTTTGTAAAAGCCATTAGTTCTTGATGCTTAATTTACTATTTAACATTTTATGTAAAAAAATTGGTCTGCCTCTATTCATATGCATGATGACAAAAGGCTGTAATTGTTGACTGGTGAATTATTTTTTGTGTTATTGTCCCTTTTTTTTACCAATTGAACTTTTTAAACCATGGAATGCTGATGGCCTGATACAAGTGGATGTGGGAGCACTTCCTTTTTCAAATGGATTTTTCTTTACATTTTTTGTTCCTTTTCTTTTGCTTGGGGAGAGAAAGGATCTACAAAAGCATGTGAATTTAAGGGTGTAAGATGGTACAGTATCAGTAAATTTGGTGCAGTTACAAAAAATTAAACCAAAATCATACTGTACTGTTTTCACATCCACATCTGCATACCAGTACGATACAATTTTGGTACATCTTCATTCTCGAGCGCTGTTTTTCTCCCCCTTTTTTCTGGTTTGTTACAATATGCAAATGGTAAAAAATTGGTACAGAAAATGGTACGGTACCGCGTTGGTATGAAAACGGTTATATTCACACAGCTCATTATATACTGTCGGTGTGACACCCGAAACAAATCCATGTCATACCAAAACAGATACCGTTTTTGAAAACTGTGCCGTACCATTTTTTGGAACGGTTCGGTATTGTATGGTTTTATTGGGTCGGTTTTGCTATCCAAATGACACCCTTAGATTTGATTTTGTTACCGTTTTGTTTAGAAGTTGCTTTCTCAGCAGTTATCAGTGATCCATTCTGTATTTTGGTTCTTTCTTTTGAAAATTCTTGATCATTGCTATGCTTTCTCTATAAATTATGTGCTTTCATTGTGGAACTATTTTTTTCCTCCAGATTCCTCGTCTGTACAATGTATACAAGGAAATGGGAATTGTTACATCATTCCAGAACATGCTTGACAACATATTTGTCCCCCTTTTTGAGGTCACTGTCAATCCAGATTCGCACCCTCAATTGCATGTTTTCTTGAAACAGGTTTGTTCCGTGCTGACTTTACCCTGCGTTCCTATTTTGCATATGGTATAGTCCTTGTTATGTTTATCTAATTTTGATGTTTGTTGAGAAGGTTGAGCATTATCAGGAAACTATTAAAGGTTGTAGAACTGGAAAAAACCTACTGTGGACACTTGAAACTCCTTGGTGATGCCTTGATAATGCTTGCAACTCAGCTCTAAGATGATCATCCCTTGCGTTATCCTTGCCCACGCATCCATCTCAGCATCCTTATCTTTGCAGCATCAAGTTTATTTATATGGCACCGCCTCACATCTATAGTTAGCCTTGTACAATATTGCTGGTCTAGTGACAGTACTATAAAATTTTCCTAGCTTAAAGGTGTATACCTATCACACAATATTCTTGTCGTGCCTTTCCATTTCATCCACACTATTACATCGTCATCCTAGCTGCCCTTGTTTACAATTGAACCCAAAGTGGTCACTTTTGCAAGATCCCTCTCATCGATAACCATTTCATTATTTATCTCAAAGTGTTCCTAGAGCGTTAATTTGGCAAGTACTAGAGAAAAGAAGTGTTGTAAGTAAATATGTAGATATAATTAAGGATATGTATGATAGTTCAGTGACAAGTGTAAGAACAGTAAGGGGACAAAGTAATGAATTCCCAATTACAGTTGGGCCATATCAAGGATCAACTCTAAGCCCATATTTCTTTGCACTTGTAATGGACGAATTAACTAAAGACATTCAAGATGAAGTCCCTTGGTGTATGCTTTTTGTTGATGATATTGTGTTGATTGATGAGACTCAAGTGGTGATTAATACCAAGTTAGAATCATGGAGAGTAGCTTTGGAATCAAAAGGCTTTAAACTAAGTAGAACGAAGACAGAATATCTAGTTTGTAACTTTAGTCATGATCAGGCAGACAATGAGGTGGTGATACTTGACGATAAGAAGATTCCTCAGAATGATTGTTTTAGGTACCTAGGTTCAATCATAAGTAAAAGAGGTGATTTAGAGCGTGATGTCTCCCAAAGAATTAAAATAGGGTGGATGAAGTGGAGAGGTGCGTCTGGGGTCTTGTGTGATTGGCGCATTCCATTAAAGCTTAAAAGAAAATTTTATAAGACCGTTGTCTGACCAGCTATGATGTACGGTGTGGAGTGTTGGGTTGTTAAAAAGAATCATATAGATAAACTCAGTGTAGCAGAAATGAGGATGCTAAGATGGACGAGTGGCAAAACTAGGATGGATAAGATAAGGAATGATCATATTAGAGTTGGTTTGGGAGTTGCTCCCATAAGTGATAAGCTTCGAGAAAGTCGTTTGAGGTGGCACGGCCACGTTCAACAGAGACCTATAAATGCCCCTGTACGGAGAAGTGATATAATCCAGATTGAAGGAACTAGAAGAGCTAGGAGTAGACCTAAGATAACCTTAAGAGAAGTGGTGAGAAAGGATATTCATAGCTTAGGCCTTGTATCTAGCATGGCTTTGAACGGAACTGATTGGAAGGCAAGAATCCATGTAGCCGACCCCATTTAGTTGGGACAAGGCTTATTGTTGTTGTTGTTGTTGTAAGGTTACACACTATATATTCTCAATCTTGTTCTACTTATTTTCAAACCTTTTGATTTGAAGGTTGCCCTCCAGAAATAAACTTTGGTATTAATCCCTGTTTCTGTCTCTTCTTCCAAAACAATGTCATTTGCAAAGATCATACACCACGGGATCTCACCTTGTATGCCTCTAGTTAAGTCAACAATTAGCACAGACGATAAGGGAGTAAAGGGGGCTGTGGCCTCCAAATACCTTTTGATCTCTATGGATCCCATATGTTTTAACCTTAGACAAATATTTAAAGAAAATAAACTATTTGAAGGCCAAGTCCAGCCTCTTATTTATTTTTATTTTTTTTGGGTTGGGGGGGGGGTGTTGGGAACCTATTAAGGAGGTTATCTCGAGGCTATCAGCGAGACACTGTTGAGTACAGACCTTACCCTATCTAAAGCCTTTACTAGATCAAGCAAATTAATGGTTATATCATCTGTAGAATTTCTAATTTCTGGGTGGAGAACTGTTGAGGATACTAAATAAGATTTACTTTGTTTGCATCTTGAACAATTTAAGTGAAGGGAAAAACCTGAAAATTTGTGCTTTGGTTAGGCGGCTGACCTTGGGCTCTGATCCTTGGATCTGCAAAATCCAGACATCGATTTGTGTTTCATTCCATTTGATGTCGGGACAAAAAAGGGTAGTACCTCCAAGTTTCATGTAGATTGAACTAGCGATGAGAGAGATCAGTATATAAGAAGAGAAGTGGATTCGCTTTCAAAAGTTGCAGGTTTGCAGGGTATGAGGTTTCGATGGTTTAGAAGATTTTTATTTATTTATTATTATTTTTTAATGTAGTTACATTCATATCTTTCATCCATAGTTTCATATTGGTAGACCACTATTTATTAGATATAATAGTCAGTTACTGATGTTATTTGATTTTTCAGGTTGTTGGGTTAGATTTGGTGGACGATGAAAGTAAATCTGAAAGACAACCAGCAAAACACATGCCAACACCAGCTCAGTGGACCAACAAATTTAATCCTGCTTTCTCATACTATGTATACTACTGTTATGCTAACCTTTACACCCTAAATAAGGTATGTTATCTAGAACTTACTGTTTTTTAATATTTAGGGTGTTTTCTAGAACTTACAGATTTTTTAATTTATTTACTATTATTCTTTTTAAATGGCGGAGATTGTGGTTACTATTCTTTCTTTGGTGGATGACAAATAAAAATAGGGTCAGATATGGATCATCTCTTCCTATGGCCATTGGCATACATACATGTGGTTTGGGACCTTTTCTGCTGCTTTCAGCCAGATCCCACATGTTCATATTTTGACATCATTGAAAATAGTGACCCCATTTAAATGAAATGATATGATATTTCTTCCTGAAATGACTGTTCTTCCTTCTTTAGCTGTTTTACACTGTGTCCACCTTACATACATAGGTTCTCAAGAAGTTTTCTGGATTTGTTCCTGCATTTGTTACCCCATTTCATTTGAAAACTTCGTATAAAAATGTCTTAATAGAAGGGTAATCCTAAGTAGTGTTGGTTTTAATATTTGTGCTCTCTTTTCTTAAAATGTAGGGGGATTGTCATTTTTGAATAGGAAGGAGTATCATTACAATCATTTAATCTTATTTTCCTCAAATATCCTGTGTTGGATCAATTGAATTCTTTCTCTCTGGTTGGGCACAAATGCATGCCTTTGCTTTTTTGCAATTCCGACATGGTGGGACATCTTCTACCAGTGACTTGAGTAGCCACTACTAATGATGCAATTATTTCTGTATGAGCTGATCTACTTCAATTGAAATGTGTGACATTTGTAATTAATCTTTTTTATCAGCTTCGTGAATCAAAGGGGATGACAACAATGAAATTTCGACCACATTCAGGAGAGGTAACTCTTGATAGTTCGGCATAAAAATTTGTTTAATCACATAAGGATGTGTCTCATTGAGCTGTTATTTTCAGGCTGGTGACATTGATCATCTTGCTGCAACTTTTCTTACGGCTCACAATATTGCTCATGGAATAACTATGGAAAAGTCTCCTGTCCTACAATATCTGTATTATCTTGCACAGGTAATAGAGAAGATAAAGGGGAGATTGAACGCTGACATTTATTTCATGTTATTTGGAAGACTTATGGCTTCAGAATATTTCATTGCCTCTGATGACATTTTTCATTGATCAGATTGGGCTGGCAATGTCTCCTCTATGCAACAATTCCTTGTTTCTAAAATATCATCAGAACCCTTTTCGGAAGTTTTTCCGTCGGGGCCTCAATGTCTCTCTTTCAACAGATGATCCTCTACAATTTCACTTAACAAATGAACCCTTGGTGGAAGAATATGGTACAGCAGCTTCTGTGAGTCCCTTTCCTCTTTTTTCTCTTCTTTTTTTTTTTTTTTAAATTTTTTATTCTTTTATTGGAAATAGATGTTATTCTTTTTATTCATGGGTACTAATCATTTCACTTACAGCAATGGGAATTAAGTTCGTGTGATTTGTGTGAGATTGCTCGTAATTCAGTATACCAATCAGGGTTTTCACATGCACGAAAGGTAAATTAATTAGACCTTACTGCCTTCGTTACATATGAAGTTACTGATCGAAAAACGTTAAAAATAATATGAAGTAAGTTTTTTTTTTTTTTTTTGTGGGTGAATTACACAAAACATAAATTGCATTGCAAGTGCCTACGAATTTGAGATATTAGAAAAGCTTATTGATCGGTTACAAGTTTAAATATGATGCTTTTTCTTTTCAAGTTGAGTTCCAAACTTTCTGACAAGAGTTTTTGAGCTCTTGATGTCTTGTGTCAGTCACATTGGCTTGGGAACTCATACTACAAGAGAGGCCATGATGGAAATGATATTTACAAAACAAATGTGCCTCATATCCGGGTGGAATTTCGTGAAATGGTATGTGGTCAACTTTGGCACTGTGTATATTGTGATGGATCGTTCATCTCAGAACAGAAAATAATATGAAGTAAGTTTCAATGACTACATGGGTTATGCCAATGCAGATCTGGAGAGAGGAAATGCAACAGGTTTACCTGGGAAAGGCCAATATTCCAAGAGTAGTGTATCAGTGAAGTCATATGCACCATTCTTCCATGATTATTCTCTCTCCTGGTAAGACCTTCATTAGCTTCTTTAGGTTATCCTGCCATTCTTTTTAAATTGCTTGTCACAGAAGGATTTATAGTGCCATTCTATGATCTCACTGAGATCCTTTTCCCCCATTTTTTGGTTGTGTGAAACAATTTAGTGTTATACCTAAATGATACGATCCTTCGGTTTAGTTACATTGTTATAGATTGGTGGGACCTTGTTATTTGCTTTTTTTGATATAATTCAACCAAATGGATGGCACTACAGAGATTATTCAAACTGCTAAGTTTTAACAGCATCCATTCTTCGCCTACATCTTTATATCTGCAGGTTTGGGAGGTGGAAGTCCTGAACCCTTTTCATCTTACTTGCCACTGCATTTCCAGGTGATATACAAATTGACTGGCAATCTTGGAGGTGCTAAAGAGGGAGAGAAGTTGCAAATGATTGTCTCCTTGATGAATTGTTACCTGAACCTTACCTTACCCATATGCTTTTGTACCCCAATTTTTTAATCTTGTAAATAGGAGTATTACTGTATCTATCTATGAGGACTGTGACTCAAGATTATATGCGGTTTTTAGTAGGGAGTAGTTGGCAAATGACATGTAATGCATGTTCCAGTACTTGTTAAGTAATATAACTATCTACCAAAAAAAAAAAAAACTCTCTTGCACCCTTGAAAAAGGTTTTATTAATAGTTTTATACGTTGATTAGGTATATATTAAATTAGAATAATAAAAAATATAAAATTCTAAATATTAACATTAAATTGTGTTTCAATGACTTAGTGATTTAACATGATTATTACCATGTTATTTTCATATATTAGGTGGTTCAAATTGAACCACACGTTAGATTCAAAATTAACAAAAGGTTACATTAGATGCATTCTTTCGATTATATGTAATTATATATGATTATATATGATTCGAATTGGAACAAGGAAATTTAGGGCTATCAAGGATAGTGACAGGGTGAACCCACTCCAACTCAATCCTATTAATTAGGGACAACCATGACAGGAATGAGCTTGGTTTGGTTAGTTAGGGCTTGGGGTCAGGGACATGAAATTTAGACCCTGAATTAGGGTTAGGGTTAAAATGGACTTAGCTAAGAACATGGAAGGCTAGGATTGGGATTGCAAAAATGCAACCATGGTGTCCATCTTGTGCTTGCCGACATATTTGGATCGAAATTTCGAGTGCTCGCTGATGTGGGGTGATCTCGAAACCCCCGGCGGACATCGATTATTTAATTTTCGGCGATATATCGCCAACTTCTCGGCGATATACTGCCGACGGTCGAAAAAGTCGACATGTCGCCTCTGCTTTGATGCTCTGCGGCTCTGCCTGACGAGGTATGTCGGTGGTTATCGTCACCGTCCCACGCAAGAAATAGAAGATCCACGATAGAGAAGACACTGCCGTGAGCCCAAATACACCCGAAACAAGAAACCCCATCAGCACTATTCCGATGACGAACGCTGCAGGGACCAAAATAGGACTGAAGATCACAAACAATGGTGTTATCAAAGCTAAACCGATGATGGTGATGGTCAAGGTTATACCGGCCAAGGTGAGCAGAAAACTGCCAATGGGGAAGACCGTGATGAACACTGACTAGAGGTAGAAGGACTCTTCTCAAGAATGCGAGTCTTGACTCTTGATGCCTTGGCTGATATATCTTGGCACCCAAGTCGACGACGACGACACCCAAATCTCTCGCATCCAACTTCCAAGTTCCAACATCAACACAGAATTCACTCCACTCCACTCCAGGGCCAGGGCAGCTCTCTTCGATTTTCTCGCTCTGGGTCTCTCTTTCTGTATTTCTCTCTTTTGGCTTTTGAATCTGAGTTTTTGAAAGAACTCAAGAAGACGATGGCATTAAAAAATAGATTTTTTTGGTAAAAGTTGAAAAGTGATTGATTGTTGCTTGTTTTGTTGCCACGATCTTTTGTTTAATAAAATATAAATTAAAGGTAAAGGCATTTAATGCCACTGACACACCACTCAGTATACTGAAATGAAAATTTTCTTTTGGTTACAAATTTGCAAGTTTCAAACACAAGTCGGGCGACATGTCGCCCGTGGATCCCACGTGCCACGGCCACGCACACACGCCACCGGCGGCATCCGTGGAACCTTGGTTGCAACCCTATTGTCCATGTTTGCTTGCAAAGATTTGGATCAACCAGAAATCAAACTCCACAATCACCATATATACCAAGTTTAGACATGCAGAGTATAAGGACTCCTTTTCTTTTTCTCAAGTTTATAAATTTAGTCAAAGTCTAGGGTTGGAAAAGGGACGGGGTGAGGCGGGCTTTTTCAGACCCAATCACAAACCTAAAGGCTTATAGGTAAGTTCATTATTACCCATAACCCCACTTCCAAGTCCACTATCCCATGCAAACTGTAAATGACTAAGCCTATGATATGTATGCATAATACAATCAATTTTACTTTTTGCAATGATACATAATGAATGGCTAGGGAGCGCAGGATGGAGCGGATACACAGTAATGGTCATCTTTAGTATTATAGTAATGGAAAAATGGACAATGCAAATGAAATAGAGGCGATTTTGGTGACAATTCTCGAAAGGGAGTGGAAAATGCTACATTAATGAATATTGAGATCAACGAAATATGGTGCAATATTCCTGAGTTGTTAAACTTTTTGCCTGTACCCGCTATACCTTGGCCTCTTCGTAGTATTAATAGTCTAGTTGCAGTGAGTGCTATAACAAAAATTGTTAAACTTTCTAACTTTGAATACCCCAGCTCCAGGAAGTATATGTTAATCTAGCTAAGTATAAAGCAAACAGTTCAAATGATAGGTTGGAATCACAACCTCTAGGTTGTAATTGCTTTTAATTAAGTATTTCAGTTAAAAAATAATAAAAAAAAGGGTTCATTATTACCCTAATCCTAATTTAGGGCCTAAAATCCTTATCCCTAACTCTAAGTCCTAACAAGACAAGCTCACCCCTCTCCCACCCTAATGTCCCTAACCCAATTGGGATGGAACAAATTGACCATATCCCTGTCCCTATGTCATTGTCCTTGTCCTTAATTGGCCTTGACCATAGCATTAGAATAGCAACTTTAATATTAAAATTATCTTAACGAAGTTGAAATTGAGTTGCCATATTAAACAATGATACTTCCAAAATCCATAATTATATTAATTTAAAATATAAAAAAAAAAAAAAAAATCCAAGCTATTATTATTAAATATAATAGATAATATCTTATAGAACTTCCCTAATCTCGCCCCTTGTTCAATCTAAACTTTTTTATATAAATTAAAATAACCAATAATAACTTCCAAGCTTTTCAATATCCTTGATAAATTTGACATCAATAATATCTCTATATGAATAATTACTAAAAATAACTCTTATAATTTAACCTATTGTAAAATTTGTATTACCTGGTATATTAAAAGGTAAAGAAGCAATATGATTTTCAAAAATTATGTTAAATCTTATAAAAAAGAAAAAGAAATCTATATTTATTGTCTTGCCCCGAAAAACCAGGGTCATGATTACGATTATAATTAGGAATGAGTCGGGCCGGGCTAGGCGGGATAAACACTAATCCCATATAAAAGCATGTACTTCTCTTTCGTGGCAAATCTTTTCATGTCCTTCTATTTATTTGAAATGCCTTGAGTTTTCTATTATTTATTAATTTTTTACCTATTTTTTATTGGGTATTTTTGATATTTTGATTATTAATAGAAAATTAATATTTCTTACTTTTAGAAAAACTTCTTAAAAATACTTAAAAAGGAAAATCTTCTCCTAAATCCTACCCTCACTCCAAGATTTTGTTTCCATTTTCCTATTATAGTTTAATCACCTCCCAAATCCTTTTACTGTTGACCAAAATTAAGGTTTGTTTCCTTTTATTTTATTTAGTAATTGCTTCAAAATTTTCTTTTTGGTAGAAGTAGTAATTGCTTAAATGGTAATGCAATATAGTGTCAATAAGAATGTTGTATTATTTTAGAATATGGTCATTTTTGTAATAATGTAACCGAAAATGGTAAAGTTTTCTTATTCTTGCAAAAATAGAATAAGAAAAGGAATACCATAATATCTGATATTTTTTGAAAAGGCAATACAATTTTTGTGCAAAAAAAAAAAAAGGAAAGAAAGTAAAATATGATTTTTTATTAAGATTTTTTTTTAATTTTTTTTTTAGAATTAGTAATTACTTAAATGGTAATGGAATATAGTTTGAATAGGAATCTTGGTGTTGTTGTAGAATATGATATATTTTCTTAATAATGTAATGAAGTATGAAAAAAAATTTCATTCTTACCCCGGAAAAAAAAAAAGAATATTGTAATATCTTATACTTTTTGAAAAGGCAATACGATTTTGGTAAAAAAGGCACTAAAATATGAATTTTTTTTTTTTTTTTTTGGTATGCTTTTTATTAAGATATCATCCTTTTCACTCCCTTTTACTTAAAAAAAAGGAGAAAAGAAAATTTCTTTTGTTCCCTACCCATACACCACCAGAGATGACAGTTTCTCCAATGGATCGCCAGAGAAGCAATTCTACCTAGAGCACGACGTCAGCAAGGATGAGATTCTTGAAGATTTCGGTACAGGTTCACTTCTTCTCCTTCGGTCTTCACTGATTCATTGTTTCTTCTGTACTGTTGCTTATACTTGTTGTTCATCCATTACATAGAAATTTATATGTGCCATTGTTTATTATGTGCATCCTAGGAATAACGTTGTGTTCTATGCAAGCCACGAACTAAAAGAGGAAGTGTTGAATATATTACAAGGAGGATAGAGAACAACGCTCGGAAGAACTATGGTATCTATAGAGGTGGTAAAGAAACGAAACCATTTTTTCCATCTAACAATTAAATTTGGGGATTCCAATAAACCTATTGGATGTTTTAATTCTTTACAGCTTACTACTTATCAGTGAGTAAGTTGCATTTCCTTTTTAGAGTCTCAAATCTCTATTGTTCTTAACTGACAGCAATCATATCCTCTCTGATATATTTATTGACTTAATTTTTAGCTTTAGATCGATATCAATAGAGGATATCTTTGTTAATATCGAACAATGAGAAAATGTTTTCGTTTAGGCTTTATTTGTTCGTATGATAATTTTTAGGTTTGCAGATGTTTATTTCCTCAATTCTTGTTCAAAATTGTTAATCACACATTTTGATTGTAATTGCATTGTTTTTTTACCATTCTAGATCGCTGGGAGTTGATCATCTCGAATTTTAGACTTCTTTCCTTGAGTTCTACCAATTTATTTTATTTTGTTTGATCCGTCTATGTAATTGGAATAGTTTTATTTTTATCAATTTAGCATAATTTTTTCCTTGCTTAATTTTTTGGTAGGTTAATGTTTGGTTGGAAATTTGGAGCATTTTATTAATTATTTGAAATATTGAGAAAAACTTATGATCATGGGTTTATTCAAGTAGGTGCTTAGTAACACATATCTTTTATTCCCTATCCATACACCACCATGTGAGCCTCACTCTAATCTCTGCCAACTCTAATCTCCGCCATGCTCTCAGATTTGACGATAATGAGGTGAAGGACTATTTGGTGACAAGAGTTTCTCTAATGGGTCACTAAAGATGAATGTTCCCAGAGAAGCAACTTTGCCTAGAGCATGGATTAGCAAGGAAGTTCTTGTTGTTCATTTCTTCTCTTTCAATCTTCACTAATTCATTGTTTCTTATGTATTGTTATTTTCCAGATTCTGAATGCTTGCTTAAGTTTTCATTGCTTGAATAATTTGCTTCAATGGAATTCCTAGGTTGATGCTTTGAATTTGGTACTAAGAAGGATGCGTCTCAACTGAAGTTATTATTAGAAAAATCTGCAAAGTGAAGTAAAAAATGTGACTCTCTATTGCATGTTTTGCATATAGTTTAGTCTCCAATTTTGTTTCTTAAACTGTTTGTCATATATTTGTTGAAAATATGATCCTAATAAAAGGCGTTTTAATTGCAATATTTTATTCCAAAAATTTGAACTGATGGCAGAGTACATGTTTGATTTTCCAATTGGAAGGGGTTTCTTACATAGGTCCTACTGATTATAAGTATGTAAAGCATTGACTTTTTACCATCTAATAAGTAACCATGCTCAATCATTTTTTATTATTTTTTCTACAGAGGAAACTGGTTGATGAATCAATAGCTTCCCTTCAAATTATTGTTTTTCTTGCTTATTTTTGTGGATTTTTACATTTTCGAGTCATGATCTTTCACTTGAATAATTTCATATGTTGCCTATTCCTGAAAGGTATTTGTCTTCAAATATTTTGGTATAAACTTTCTTATAAATTATTTCTTAGGCTGTTGTTTTCATGTATCGTCTTGAATGTCATGATTGAGTTATGTTTCATTCTTTTCTTCCCTAAAGCTTCATGAGGCCATTGCTCATGAAGGGTCTCAAGATTTCAAAAAAGGCACCATAATCCAAGAACCATCTACAACATGTGCACTCAAAAGCCCCCTCTTGATTATTCCCATTAGCTTTATAACTAGTACATTGAATCCTTCAAATAATGCATTACTTAAATGATGTACTTTTCCCCCTGATATGGAGAAAATAAAATCGAACTGGGTTCATCCTTGGTTTGACCCTCGACCCCGGTCGGGACGAAAGGAATCGACTCGCTTCCGAGCGGGCCAGGTTCAAAAGATAGCTTGCTGAGGAAGTAAACTAACTCAGTAACAAGCACGCCCTAATCTGCTATGTTCGGGATAGACTAATCGTCAAAGAGACGGGTAGCAGCACTTGCGGCAGATGCTTATCGCTATTATATGGATAACTACCACAAAACAGTCGTATCGACGAAGGAGTTATCTATTAGCCAAACCTAATACGGATCTATCCATTAAGATCTGATGGCTATCCAAAGAAGGCTCAAATACATCCAATGAAGGAGATTCGAAGGTACACTCTATATAAGACATAACCTACCCACAAGGTAGGAGGACATATACAATTTGAATCGTATTCTCGTTATTCATTCCTTAGCTCTGTGATCAAGCAGAGTCGTTTATGATTAAGTTCATCAACTAACTTAGCCTTCGGAGGTGGACTCCCGATCCCAGCGGTCGGGCCACATCTGGATGTTCGTTTTGCAGATCATACGCAGGAGATCTAAGGGCTGAGCAGATTTTGGACGCATCACCCCCCAACTTTTTGATTCTATGAAATCCATGTATTTCATTGGAAAACCTATTGTGTAACTTCCTCTTCTCCAAGCCACAAGGAGAATGCATAGAATACCAAAACTCGATCAATCTTCTCTAACTTGCATAGATCTAAGGTTCTCTCTTAGTCTCTCTATCTCCAACTCACATACAACAAAGAGTCTTTTAGATCTTCTTAATCAAAAGTGAGTTTCTCAACTAATATTGTATCAAATTTCAAGGTCTCCATGAACCTATTTTTAGCTTCTTTTGTTTTAAGGTTAACATAGAAGTCTGAAAGATTTCAGCAATGAGATTTGCCTCCCTTTACAATCTTTATTTATCTTAGGGCAAGAGCACCCTCTTCAATCTTTGTTCATGGGCAAGAGCACCCAACCAATCTTTGTTCATGGGCAAGAGTGCCCAAAATCAATTCTAATCTACCTAGACTAGAATTGGAGACAAATTAATACAATAGATGGTTAGAGATTACCTAACAAGGGGTGTGACACTTTACTCCTTGTGTAAGTGTGATGCAATGAGGAATGAACGCCCAAATGCTATGATTTGTGCCACCAATAACCTTCCAATAAAAAGTCTTCAATCACCTCAAGCTTTGCTCCAATGAGCTTGCTTAAACACCTTGGTATGTTCTTCAAGGGTGGAGTAAGGGTGAGAGGCAAAACAAGTGTTTTCTTGTAATTTGAGAGCTTGAGATTGCTTTGGGGAGTAGTTGATCAAGTGTGAGGTTCAAGCTCTAAAATGGGGTATGGGCTTATATAAATGGCCTTTGAGTGCCTTAGCCCAACCCCCAACGGATAGAAACCGGATAGATTTTAGTCCAAATTTTAGTCCAGACGGACATCCATCTGACTCAGACGGACATCCGTCTGAAAATATAGCCGTTTGAAAAATATAGCCATTGTAGATTTTTTACCAGAAGGATGACCAATAGGGTTAATGAGTCCGTAGTCCGAGTTGGTCGGTGCCATAGGATACGATGACTCTAGTGGGAAGGATACCGGAAAGGTTCGCGAGAGGCGAGGAATGGAAGTATCTAATCCTAACTTGATATAACTAAGTAGATGACTTGCATTGGCCTAAGAATAACCCTGACATGCGCCAGTACTCATACCAATAGTGGTGAGGGATAGTGTTGACCTAAAACCCAGCATGGAATGTCCGAGAGGGATGTAGGACCCAATTACCACTGGAAAACCCAAGATACCGAGATTGTGAAATCTAGCCCTAGCCTAACCCCGGACCCG
Organism: Hakea prostrata; assembly: GCF_041222555.1. Classification (NCBI taxonomy): domain Eukaryota; kingdom Viridiplantae; phylum Streptophyta; class Magnoliopsida; order Proteales; family Proteaceae; genus Hakea; species Hakea prostrata. The sequence continues at coordinate 48,041,805 of NC_142601.1, read as the reverse complement.
ACCAGGAACCTTTGATATTTGTAGGTCCGAAGACTCGGAGTGGAAGAAGGAGAGACTTGTGGGCCCTCTCAGTTGAAGATTTGGTGCTAGATTCTGAGCCCATCGACATTGATAGTGATGCCCCTTACTTGGATACATTGTCAGTGTTCATTGAGAAATTGCACTTAGAAGAAGGGAAGCTTAGTTGAAGTACTTGATGCACTTCCGGTCTTGTTTCGAAGGTATTTCTCTAATCTAGACTTGTTGATTGACTTGTAGGAGAAAACCCAACTCAATTTGGATCATTCTAGCCTTCCAATTCCCTGTTTGAAGTTGTTGTCACTGCTTGGTTGACTGACCCAGTCGACCAACTGGTTATTAAATACAAAAAATACAAATTTCTTGATTATTTTAAGCCTACTTATTGGGATCTTGTGAATAGAACCCTGTCCTAATCAATTGGACTCCAGAGAACGAGAAGGGAGCTTCCCAAAGCACTTTCTTAGGTTTAGTGAAAATCCTCTTCAAGAATCCTTGCTTCTTCTCTCAAATTCCTCTCTAAGGTATGATTTCTCTCTCTCATCCTCTATCCTACTCTATTCTCTTCTTCTTCTTACTGTTGTAACCTTGGAGTTTGTGCTGCAACCTTGCAACCACCACTCCAAGTGTTCTTCTTTACAAATGTATGATCTCTTTCCATTCTTGCGTATGCTATGCTCTCCTTTTGATTCTTGCATATGCATTTCTTTAATTCTCTTCTTAACTTCTTGTATTCTTGACCTAAACTGAAGTATGAAGTATGTTAGGTCTATTTACTATGCTAGCATATGATCGTAATCCATTGCTTATCAATTCCCCTAGCTAATTCCTTCATTTCGATTGCAAATTCATTTGATTTCAATTGATGCAACGATTCTTGTCTTTAGAACATAGGGTTTCAATTTGGGGATTCCTAATTAGACCATTATATTATGCTAATTACTTGCTAGATAGTGTTCTTATACTGTTGCAATCAATCCCTCTAAGTTTCGGATCGATCCGAGCCCCGAAAGCTAGGTTTCGGATCAAATTTCACTATTCAGCCCCGCCCCGCTCACTTGGTTGACTGCTTGGTCGACTAAGTCAGTCTACCAGTCAGTCAACCAGCTGAGTACAGCAACCTTGTATTTGCTCGATTTGCTTCGTTTGACCACCGATTTAATTGTTTCTTTCTTTAATGTTGCACATATGTTGTCTAGGGTGCAAGCACTGATTTGGGGACTATTCTAAGTGATCCTTGGTATTAGTTTTGATTCGATTAAGGTAAGGATGGTTATTGTCATAATTACATGATTTGTGTGAATCTTGCCGCTATGTTGGAAATGTGGTAGATTTACATTCCTTGAAGTATTTTAAACATCACGTGACTGTTGTAAGTACCTTATGACAGTAGTATCATGTTTACATACTCTTACTTATCATGATTATTATTTCTTGTCAATTTCATATATGATTGATCATGTGATGTTATGACTTATCTTTCAATATGATGAAGTATCATGTATGTATGATATGATGAAACTGAGAATGTGATTGGATAAGTATGATTTGGGATTGGGGAATGTCCTTTTGACATTTTTGTCCTTGGACGTCGGAGGGAATGGTATGGGATGTTCTCCGAAGATGCCCATCAACGCTTTCCCAGATTATTGGATGACATACATAGGACTTGTCTAGATGTGTTGGCTAGGATGTCCTTGTTGTATAAGACCCGAATCGGAAGGGCATTGAGACCGAACGACCCGTGGTAGTTGTGTGATTTGATGGGCGCTCAAGACCGGTGAGTTATATCCGTGAGAGGACATAAATCACATTGCGAATACCCGAAAGGGGCCATTCATTGGTAGGGTTGCAAATACCTAGACTTGAGCTCACGGGCGCTCGAGACCGGTGAGTCATATATGTGAGAGGACGTGAGAGCTTCCCGTCTAGTATTTGTGGATGACCAATAGGGTTGATGAGTCCGTATTTGAGAGAGTCAGATACGTTGACTCTAGTGTGAAGGATACCGGATACCGGAAAGGATCCCGGGATGGGAGGAATGGACATATCCGGATCTGACATGATACAACTGAGTAGATGACTTGCATTGGGCTACGCTTTACCTTGACATGCGCCAATACTTAGACCAATGGTGATGTGAGAGAGCGGTGACCGAAACCCCAGCCATGGATTGTCCGAGATGGATGCAGGACCCATTACCAACCGGTGCTGAGTGACTGAGACTTACCCAAAGAAGTATGGTGCTACGACTTAAAGCATGTCTATCATAGAGACTAGCATATGTAGAGTTAGAATCATATTTGCATCATCTGTTTCATATCATTTTGCGTCATGTTACGTTTTGCATCATATAACTTATGTATTATGAAATAACTGCCTTGCTGAGTTCTCTCGAACTCATTCCTTTTTGTGCAATTGTTTTGTTAGATTACTCTATAGGTATTGAAGAACCTAATGGCTCATCCCTCGAGACGGACCCGGATTCCTCATACTACTCTGAAGGTCTTGGCTACTATGAAGGTCACGGTGAAGATCCTAAGGGTGATTACCCTCCGTACCAGGATTAGCTCAACCTTAGTGTGGGAAAGGCCATGTTTGGTCTCCTATGTTTATACCTATGAGGATATCTTGTATAAAACTGAGGAGACCTTAGTTTAGACTTTTATATTGTTATACTCTTTTAAAGACTTGGATATGTAAACTTTAACTTTAATTGATCTACTTTCCCCTGTGTACTGAGGGAGTGATTTTCGCTCACTTCCTTCCTTTTGATTATATATTTGGTATCGTTTCATTCCACACTCTGATTATCTGTTCTTATCTTATTCATGATTTCTTTTAGTATATGCTTTAACCTTGATTATTATTGTTCATGATTGTGTTATCGTGTATGTGGGAGGCATGGCTGCTCGATACTTGATCCTTGGGACTATAGATCACATACTCGAGTATGCCATATAGGGTACCGGCTGGGTGGATGTGACAAAGATGGTTGAGGGAGAGTGATTCAAGACCTACCTAGAGGAGTATTGTTCTGAAATCCCCGAATTTCTAACCCGTTAGCCCATAGTTTCAAGACCGCAAACTCGGGCCTCGAGTCGGCAACAACTGTGGACCATTCAAGTCGAGCCTGAAGTTTCTAAAGTGGACTTAATGATTGTAGATGAACTTAGTGATGATTTGATAACTCTCATGGAGTTTCAAAGAAGAGAGAAGATTAATCATGATGGTGTTAAAAGGCAATTTTGGCACATCCGTAGACCAACAATGGAGAATCTGATGGACGTGAATAAGGTATCAAATCGAAGATCATCAAAAGACCTTTATAACAAGCCAAAAATCACTGGAATCAGAGTCCGTTTGGGGGTCCAACCATGGACTGGTCGGTTGGGTCGGTTGGGTGAACCAACCCCCACCCGTTTCAAGGCAAAAACGGGATTCTGGGTTTTTTAAACCCTATTTTATGTTTTAACTCACCTATAAATGCATTTTTTTATGCTAGAACGAGGTTGAGGTTGCGGGAAGAGGAGAAACCAAGGAGAAGAGTGGTTTCCATCCTTTCGAAGGTGCTTTGTGACTCGGATCTTCGCGGAAACATTAGGAAATGTTAGGTTTCTTGAATCCTTCTCTTAGACACAGTTTTGTGAGTATTTCTCTTCTCTTCTTTTGAGGGATCTTGAAAAGGAAGCATGTTAGGTTCATTGCTCATTCTTGAATTTTCTTCTTGAGGTTATTCTTTTGTATAAGAGATAATGGTGTGATCCCTTGCGAAGGATTTCGCATTTTGACTCTCCAAGTCGCCTGTTGCTTGTATCTCAAGATATTACGCAAGTATACGTATCGCAATCAAGTAATAAATGATAAGTACAAAATCGATCCCACGGAGAATTATATCCTTAACTTTCAATGTAAAAGTAAAATTGATTTAAATGAAATTAACAAGGTTGATTGGTATTTGTCTAACTAATTAACCAAATGACAGGTAAAGAAAACTAAGGAACTAAAATGTAGATTTGAGCAATGGAAGAAACTTAATGAGTGACAAGTGTGTTAGGAATCAAGTTTCCCTTCCCCTGAATTTTAAAACACAAATACTAAAGCAATACTACAACCCCAAGATAAATCAAGAACTTGGAATGAATGGCAATATGGTATTTTCCAATACACATAAGCTAGCATCCTAAATCAACATCAGCATATTCCTATGAAGAATTGAATTAAGAATGCAATTTAAACCCAATCCAATCAATGGTAATGTGAGGTAATTGGGTATTCCTACCCAACCTACTAATTAACACAACCTAATTAAAGATGATGCTAACTCACACAATTCAACAAACACCTAGACTTCATTAATTTTCCAATTAATGAAATCATAACATTCATTCAAGAAAGATCATTCAAGAACTGAAATTAGTCAATATAACATGCTGAATTCATTAACAATAAAGTGGATTGCAATAAAACTAAAGAACACATGATTAGTTACATATCAAAATTCAGGTTTAGGTACTACTATCATCCCAACACAGCTAAGATTTAGCCCATAACAGAATTCAAATGCATAAAACCAAGTATAGTTGACATGAGACTAGAAAATAAGAAGATAGAGTTATAAAAACAAGAATAAACTAAGGCTTCAATGCTTCCACATGAGCTCCAGCTTTCTTCTTCAGCAAATCAGCAACTCCAGCAGCTCCTTGCTTCCACAAGAGCTCCAGCATTCGTTCTCTACCTCCTTCCTCTCAGCCAAGTCTCTCTTCCACACCTTGGTCGAATCTCTCCCTCTTGTCCTCCTTGCCTCTCTTCTCTTTCTTCCATAAATGTCTTCTATCATTAGGTTAGATTCTGGCCATAGGATTAGAACTTTCCTCCTGAGATCAAGGGCTGAAAACCATCATGTATTTACAAGAATTTAGTCCACTTAAGTTAGCCCTTTTTGGTCAATTCCATTTGAATTGGATATGAGAATATTCTGCTCCGTTGTTGTAGCAATGCAGCAACAACTCTACAACAAAGTTAGAGGACATGTTCTTCTATTATGAATCTTCACCTACATGTTCAAGAGAAAGAGAAACAGTCAAATTCATCCATAAAAAGAAGGGAAATTCATGCAATGGTGACAAAAATGAACTAAATAAAATGCAACATGTTAAGACTAAATAAGACAACACCTAATGAATACTATCACTAAAACAAAGACAAAATACTCCTAAATCAAGCCATCTCAAGTATAAAAGTTATAAATCTTAACTCTATTTCATAGAGTTATCATCGCCCACAGGTGATTTAGGAGAGCCAATTCGGGCCTTTTTGATCTAGATTGAATTGGATAAAATTAAGGACACCCTTATGATATTTCTACTGCCAATTAGACTTTCCCAAGGTTTTGTTTCATTTCAACTTCAAATCAAAGGCGAAATTATAACTTTTAGCCGATTTAGGTTAAAAGGGCGAATTTTAACCTAGTTTTTAGTTTGGGTTTTTGTGGGAAGATTTTCAGATATTTTTCTAAACCCAAATTAACTTATACTTTATTTTTGTTAATCCTCTTGCATGATTAGGTTTAATTATATTTTTGTCAAACTTCTCTTGGGAGGGAATTTTTTATCTTTGGAGAAAGGAATTCAATTGAAAGGTGATGAATAACTAACCATGCTATATTAAATTAATTGTTGTTATTGTAATTTCTTTTGTTAAACATAAATTGCTGTAATTTTTATTTATTATACTATGTTTGTGTGTGACTTTGCACTAAAGGAAAGTAAAGCTATTGTTTCTAATGTTGCTCTTTGCCTTTAAATCTATTAATATTGTTACAAGAATGGAATGGAAATGTATGTGAAGGGAGAGGAGGAATATTATTATTCTCTCTACCTTGTTTTTTTTTACTAGGGTTGTGGGTTCACCCATTACCCTAGTAACCATATGTGGTGGCCATTAAACTCAATTGCATTGTTGATAGGTGTCTAGAAGTATTGGGCTAGGAATCCTTATGAATACTACTACCCTTCCGATAGGGGTATTGAAGCTGGTTAACTCGTGATACTAGTGGTTGGGTCTTATATATCGAGTAGGCCCACTATCATCATAGAGAGGTAGGGTTGCATATAATGATAAGGGCTCCTAGGCGCTCAAGACTGGTAACCAACCTGTGAGAGGACATGGAGAGTATCCTGTCCATTATATGTGGATGACCACTGGGTTAAGGAATGGGATCCAACAGATGCTTCTCGTTGAGGATTCCATTCATAGGTGGGAATGTATTGAACCAATAGAGCACTAGGCGTGAGGGGAGATATCTCGACCATATGTAGTATGAGACCGTATGACCTTGCACTGGGTTTAGGTTTATTCTTGACATGCGTCAGATCTTATACCAATGGTGATGTGAGAGAGTGGTGACCTAATCCCTAACCATGGGTCGATAAGACTTTACCCAACAACCGCGGATAACCCAATAGACTTCTCTTGTTGAGGGAAGAATGACTGAGACTGCCCAAAGAAGATTGGTGTATGACTTAATGCGTGTCTACTTTAGAGATTACATTATAGAGTTAGGAACCTCATATCATCACCATGCATTTGTTCATTTATATTATTAAATACTTGATTGTCTTATGAATTATGACATGGAAATTGGATGAATACATGATGTAAATGTTAGTCATCTTACTGAGTTCTATGAACTCATTTCTTTATTTTGTTTGTTTCTTTAGACTGCTCTACAGATTATGAGGACCCCACTTTCGTTGAGGATCCTTTGTCAAGTGGTTATCAGGATGGAGTATTTGGAGAAGAAGTAGAAGCACATGATGCTTTTTGTTCGTGCCAAGACTGCTCTTATAGAGTTTCTTTTCCTTAGAGTTTCCTTAAATGATTTTCTACTGCAACTTTAAACATTTTTTCTTTTCTTAAAACTCTGGTGTTTAGTTTTGATTGAAGGTTTTGGATACTGTAATCCTTTCTTTTTCATTCTTGATAATTAAATACTTGACTTGCTTTTATTTCCTGTCCATTTAATTGTACTTTATCATACCAGGATTACTCGTACTCTGGTGCTAGTACAACGACACTTGGATATAGAGACTTATACTTTTAGAAAGATTTTATTTAAATTTGAAGAGACATTAGTTTAGATATTAGTTTATTTCTTTTCTTGTACTCTTGAAATTGTTGTAATTACAATTAAATTTGATCTACATTCCGCTGTTGTTATAGATTATTTTTCCGCCATACTCTATATTCGATTTATTCTTTTGGTATCTTATTTCCATACTCTGATTGATTTGTAATCTTTCTATGCATCTTTCTTGATTATTCATTTATAATATTTACATGTTGATTTAGTTTTGATCTCAATTGTATTATTGTAAATGTGGGAGGTTGATTTTCCACGAACTAATCTTTGGGGTTGTGGATCACACACTCGGGTACCGCAGGTAAGGTATTGGCTGAGTGGATGTGATACAACCAATGCTTCCAAACTGGGGAATTTTCAGAAATTAATATCCCTTGGATAGCAACTATCAATAGTGAGTTGGATCTAGATGTATCTGGACATCTGAGTTTCAGATTCTAATTGCTTTTCTCTTGCACGTATATGAGTAGAAACTAGTGAGGTTGGGTGTATTGGGGTCAACTGTTGTTGGGGGAATGAGTACTAGTTTCTATTGTATGATTAATATTGTACACTTTTGCATTTAAATAATTTTTAAGTTTTCTTATTGGTAAGAATGTTTCAAGTTAATACCATATTTAGAGTTAGAACTTATTTTTTTATTTTTTATTTTCCATTTTATTTATTTGGGGTGGGGGATCAGAGGTTGGTCTACGCTAGCTTACATGTACCTCGATTACATATAAGGGGTGTTTGGGGGGAGGGAGGGGAGGGGTGGAGGACTATTTTATATATACGACGTTTTTTTTCTTCTTTTCTTTCCTTTCTCTTTTATGTTGACACTAGTAAATATGCACGCGCAGATGCACGTGGACTTTTTGCTTATATTTTGATTAGATTGAAGATTACTTGAGTATATATTTCTAATGGTAATGCACAGTTGGGCTTAAATAATTTGTAACTTTGTTCTCTTTTCATTTTCTAATATTAATTCTTGTTTCTTGAAGAACATGATAGAATTTATGTAAAAATAATTCTATTCCAATTAAAACGAGTTTCTTTACTCTTTTTTATTATTATTATTATTATTATTTTTATTTATGGGATTGGGGGGAAGGTTTTATTTGTCAAAAGGGTTCAATAAGCATTGTAGTTTGTTAGAAATGTGAGTTTCTTGGCGAAAGACATCACTTTAAAATATGTTAATTCAATTAATCACTTGATGTGTGTTGTCAAATATTTGACATAATAGCATATAATAGTAAATATATTTTGAGGAAAACTAACACCAGGATATTGAAAGTAACATACTTTTAAGATATATTGTATAGTAGGACCTTACCAAGTTATTGAATTACGTTGATAATTAAATCAAATTGTTATTTGATGTTGAAGGCCTTCCCTATTGAAAAAGAGTTAAATGTTTTCAGTTCTGGCCAATTATTAATAACGTTCTCAGTTGTAGTTAAGTACTGACAGTGCAAATTCACGTGGCCATATAAGAGAGAGAAAAGAAATCGAAGAATTAACAAGTTGTTAACACCTCTCTTTCTCTAGCTTCCATTTATGTGTCTCACCGTAAAAATTGTAATCCTAGTCAAATTCAAGAGCACATTTGCCTCATACAAAAATCCAATCAGTGGCTTATTGAAAGCCCTTCTTCGTGCATAATCTTGCATAATTGCATCAAACATTCTTGCTTGGTTGTTAACGTTGGTTGAAGCTGCTTGTGATTTAACGCTAAGCACCAATGACAATAGGTTTCATTGTAGTAATAGAATCATTAAATGACTTTCCAGAAACCCTATCAATGCTTCCAAAATGATGAAGTAACCATCGCCCAAAAGTAATGCTTAACCAAATCCTACTTCTGCAAATTATCATAAGGGGGAACATTATAAACTTAAGACACACTCAATGCTTTGCCAAAATGTTGATAAGGTTGTTTAGCAAAAATTAAATGAGATGTATATATTAAATAATTTAAACCCCCACCCAGACACATACAAAATGGCAAAAAGCTTAACTATGCAAATGATACTCCAACGTCACCAACCGCATGTACTCGTAAACTCTCCAACCAACTCCTGCATACTCACCCAAATCCTGCTTCACCTAATTGGCAATCTTGCCTAAAGTTCTTAGTGGCAGCAGCAAAATGTCGGAAGACAAAAGTTTGTGTAGCAATTTCAGTAGTGGATCCATTTTTCCAAAAAAACATTTCCCTTTGGAATCAAAACCACTCCGAGACGATGATTTTTCTGCACTCCCATTAAATTCCCCATAGCATGCGGGGAGTACTAGGGGAGATTCTAAAATACCGTATCAATAAGAAAGCTAAAATATGAGCCACTTAACCATTGGGTACTAATGACCCACTATGAAAAGAGAAAATACCCAACTGGCGTAAGAAAGAAATGCCTTGATTTCAATCCTACATGTCTCAAGAAGTTAACATATACAACTTGTCATCCCGAAATTCCGAAAGTAGACATCCAACTCATGGTTTAGGTACACAAGTTCCATGAATCTAACAGAAGGAGAATAAAAAATTTTTAAAAAGTTCTTGAACTAAAATTTTCTTACGACGACCTCAATCCCGAATCATATGATTATAAGATGCCTTTCTATCAAAGAATTCAACAAAAAAAGGGGATTCCGCTTTTTCTCGATGAAAATTACAGATAATCATCGTAAAGTTTTATTTAATTGATCTGTTTCCAGAAATGCTCCACATCCAAAATGACTCTATTTTGAAGGAGATACACATGTGAATAAAAATCTAGGTAAAAACCTAACTGGGTTCTTTCCAAAGGTAACAATAAATTCCAGAACCCAAAACCCTAACCAAGTTACCAAGAGGTCCAGCAGCATGTAGGTCCCCTTTTTGAATTTTAAGTTTAGTTCCAGTGGAATTATCTTCATCTTCTTAAATGAAAGAAGTAGGACTCCCCAACCCTTTTTCCTATTGCATCTTCTCTTCTCTTCATTTTCTCTACTTTATGTTCAGGAGTTCTAAGTCCAGTACAATTTCTATCCTCTTGATAAAAGAGATATAACGCTCCAACCACTTTTGTTGTTGCAGTATCCCTCTTTTCTTCTATTTTCCTTCTTTCTTCTTCTAAGGTGGTGAACTGCAGAACACGCAACTCAAACTCATTCATTAGAATCTCCCGTAGTCAATAGGTCCAAGATGTGAAGGTAGAATTAGTAACGTATTTTGATATTGTTTCCAAATCTGATATACCATGATTCTATTTATACTAACACTCTTTATAACGATTTCATTATGTTAGTTCTGTTACGTGAATCTAATCTTTCATTCTTTCATTTTTTCTGTTTTCGTTATCACTTCAATCTGATTTTCCATCAAATAACTATTTTTCAGAACTATCTTTCAGTCTTAAATTTGTAATTCCTTCTTATGGTTTCTCCTCTTTCCTATATCTACTTTCTAGTGGAATATCAAAGTCAACAACCTTTTCAACTCTTGGTTTTCAAGACATAACAGAGATCTAGTGCAAAGGTGCAGCCATTCAAATCATTTATTTCTAACCTACAAGCAGGGTTGGTTGGCTGCATCAAATATGTATTCTCGTATACAACAATAAGCCTTGTCCCAACTAAATGGGGTCGGCTACATGGATTCTTGCCCTCCAATCAGCTCTGTTCGAAGCCATACTAGATACAAGGCCTAAGCTATACATATCATTTCTCACCACTTCTCCTAAGGTTATCTTAGGTCTACCCCTAGTTCTTCTAGTTCCTTCAATATGGATTATATCACTTCTTCGTACAGGAGCATTTATAGGTCTCCGTTGAACGTGGCCGTGCCACCTCAAACGACTTTCTCTAAGCCTAACACTTATGGGAGCAACTCCCAGACCAACTCTAATATGATCGTTTCTTATCTTACATGGTATTACCAGATAGCACATTCGCCCGACCCCATCCTAGTTTTGCCACTCATCCATCTTAGCATCCTCATTTCTGCTACACTGAGTTTTCTATATGATTCTTTTTAACAGCCCAACACTCTGCACCGTACATCATAGCTGGTCGAACAACGGTCCTATAAAATTTTCCTTCAAGCTTTAATGGAATACGCTGATCACATAAGACCCCGAACGCACCTCTCCACTTCATCCACCCTATTTTAATTCTTTGGGAAACCTCATCTTCTAAATCACCTCTTTTACTTATGATTGAACCTAGGTACCTAAAACAATCACTCTGAGGAATCTCTTTATCATCAAGTATCACCAGCTCATCATCTGGCGCCCGATCATGACTAAAGTTACAAACTAAATATTCTGTCTTCGATCTACTAAGTTCAAATATGTATTCTCGTATCATACTGCAAAATAAGCAACAACTTTTTTTTTTTTTTTGGTTAAAAAATAAGCAACAACTTTAAAGGGTCTCTAGATGGCCTCTTGCATCTCACACTAATCTATGACAAATGTTGACTTGGTCAATAATCTTAAACACCATATCCATATAATATGCATACAATGGCCAGGAAAATAAAATTCTAGTCCAATTAGTATATATAAGAGGGTGATTGACATGGATCCGCTGTCTAGGTAAGCAGGAAAAGTAAAAATGTAAATAAGAGTTAACTTCAGATTGCCATAATGGCCAGATGCTATACATGTGAAGCATTATTTACCCAACACCCAGTCTTAGTTCATTACTAAAGGAAAAGGTTTTTTCCTTTCACCATGAGCTGCAGCTCTCTTCATAAAAATGCCACCACATATTCTCAAATATTAGCATCCTGGCTTACATGGAAAACATTGTCCAAGAGGACAATATTGGTAGCACAGTTTCAAGGTTAACATTTGTTGTTCCATTGGCCTAAAATGAAGGTGTTGTCATTGTTGGCAACTTAAGTGGGCTTTGATATGGTACAGCAACACACAAAAAGGTTCCGAGAGAAAGAATCCAATTCAAATAAAGAAAACTCAAGAATCCCGTTTTTGAGGGTCTCTCAAGAATCCCGTTTTTGAGGGTCTCTGTCCAGTTTTGATCAACCTCTTCATCGGATGGTCATCCAGTGTCCGATTGAGCCAATTTTTGGAGGAGGGCTTCACGACTTCTTGATCTTCAAATCCAACGGTGAGATTGTTCATTAAAGATCTCTAAGTTAGTCCGATTTGTACTTCGAAACACTCCTTGTTTAAGTCAGATAGGACTTTGAGTTTGATTCAAACTCTGAGTATAATTAATCTATAAAAGGAGAGCAAACTCTAGCAGAAGAGAGAGGACGTTTTGAGGAGCTTGGGAAGAGCGTGGAGGTCGAACCAGAAGACGTTGGTTGGCTTTGGAGATCTGAAGCTTGGGAATAAGAAGTCTTTTGTTTTGCTGAACAAGAAAGAAAGTGAAAGAGAAGGAAGAAGAAGCAGCAGAAGAAAAGTAGGGAACATGGTTGTATGGTTTTTTTAAAGAGAGAAAAGTAAAAAAGATTGAAAAGAAAAAAAAAGAGTTGGAGAAAAAGAGAAACAAGTATTGTTACTATGCATCTTACACAAGTTGAGGTAACACGTATTCACAAGTTATTGTCTATTATTTTCTAGATTATGTTTAATGATGAAGAACCTAGATCATGAATGTAATTTGGGGAACTTGAATTATTGGTTTACATTGTGACCTAGCAAGTTGGAGCTTGTCTAGGGGGTTGGGGTTGGTGCCCTTGTCTGAATTGCATTTTAGACTATAGCAGGGATTGGTGTTGCTGAACTGTTGTAGCAGTCAAAATATCTAGGAGTGTATTGAGTAATATACAAAACCCTAGGTAGGGTATTACTCCGTGGATGTAGGCAATTTGGCCGAACCACGTAAACTCTGGTGCATTGCGTTTTTTGTTTATTTTTCTTTGTTGCACATATTGGAGTGCCTTGATTGCAGAATGGTGGTACACTGTCTGGTAGACCCAGCCACATTGTGGTGTGTGGTGGACATGTCCTTGTGCAGTTGATAGCTACGAGTGGTACACTGTCTAGTAGACCCAGGCACATTGTGGTGTGTGGTGGACGTGTCCTTGTGCAGTTGATAGCTACGAGAATGTTCTAATTAATCTTGTTTCGAGATTAAAGAAGCTTTACATTGAAGTGAATTTTTGAAGACACTGATTCACCCCCCCTCTCAGTGTCAATCTGGGAATAACAATTGGTATCAGAGCCGGGTTCCCGTGAAGAGAAGTGTAACCACTTCGGGATTTGATCAGAGAGTTTGTAAGAATGGCCACAAGTGAAGGCAGCTCCAAAGACTTTGGGAAAGTTCCTATTTTTTATGGTACAAGATATGTTTTTTGGAAAAGAAGAATGCAGATATACATTGAATCTCTAGGATATGATGTATGGCAGTCTGTGATTAATGGCTATGAGGAACCAGTAGTTCCGCTTATAGACAATGAGGCAAAAAGGGCTTATGCACACAATCTCAGGGCGTTAAATGCTATCATGTCTGGGCTGAATGAAGAAGTCATGGCTAAAGTAATGGACTGTGATACAGCTAAAGAAGTCTGGGGACAGGTTGATAAGCATCTATGAAGGGGACATCAAAGTTAAGAAAGCCAAACTGCAAATCTTCAGAGCACAATTTGAAAGTCTTAAGATGACTGAAGAAGAAGACATAGACAGCTACATGGTCAAAGTAAATGAGGTTGTAAACTCCATCAGAGGAGTTGGAGAAAAAATTGAAAATTCTGTGATATGTCAGAAGATTCTCCAATCTGTGCTTCCTAAATATGACTCCAAAGTCTCGGCCATTGAAGAAGCCAAAGACTTGGATACAATCACTCTTGATGAAGTACATGGAACACTTAAAACCTATGAGATGAGAACTGAAAAGGGCAAGTTCACAGAGAAGGAAGCAGCATTCAAAGCAATGAAGAAGCTAAGGGTCAAAGAAGAAAAAGAATCGAAGACTCGATGATGAACTTATAGCTTACTTAGCTAGAAAGTTTAAGAAAGGAACAGGTAAACACAAGGGAAAAGCACCTTTTAAGTGCTTTAGTTGTGGTGGAATAGGACACTTTGCCTCTAAATGTCCTAAGAGAGGAAACATAGATGAAGAGGAAGATGAAGAGGAAGAGAGGAATGATAGGAAGGGAAAGAAAAAATTCTTACCAAAGAAAAAGAAAAGCCATTTCAAAAGGAGAAGTCTTTTGACTAAGAATGAATGCTACTCCTCTGAAGAAGAATCAGACAAAGACAATGACTCAACTGATGAGGTTTTATAAATGGCTATTGAAGATGATGAATCACCTCAAACTAAAGAAAAGTCTGATGATAATGAAGACACTGAAGGTGAAATTGATTATGTTGGTGAGTTGTACTCTGCCTTGCTTGATCTCAAAAAGGAAAGGAAGAAAAATAGAGAAATAAAGAATCAACTTGAAAATTCTGAGATAACAATCAAGGAGTTGACTGTCACAATTAGTGAATTGGAGCATGTTATAAATGACTCATCATCTTGCCTCTCTCTCTCTCTCAAGTGTAAAGAGTGTGAAGAACTTGAGAAAGAAGTTGGAAGGTTAAGATCAAAACTTGAAGGAGAACAAAAGAGGAGTTATTTAGAAGCTACCACATCATCCACTCCAGTTACATTGAACTTTAAGGACAAGACAGTTGAAAATCAAGTGACAGGGACTACTCATTACTTCTACTTGGGGAAGAGATAATGTACTAGATGAGATCTTGAGTGTTCAAAGGTCACCTCATATTAAAACTGGTCTTGGATACTCAAAGGGGGAATGCTCAAATGTAAATAAGACCAATGGAAATAGAAATACAACAAATCCAATGAGTCTTGATGAGGAGCACCAAAAGAATCCATATATTGGGAAGACCAAGCCAAAGATGAGTAAAGAAGGCTATACTGGAGCTTATCATAAAACATTTAATGGTCAAGGCTTTAATGGGTATTGTCATGGATGCAACAACTTTGGACATAAAGTGACAAACTGTAGAAGACAAAACAAGGTTGTGGCATTCAACAACATAAACAGATTTGCTCCATTGGATAAGGTTAAAATAGAATGCTTCAGGTGTTTCAAGTTAGGACATATTGCAAGGTATTGTTGGACTCCTCTTCCTTCACAGAAGAAGATAAACCTTCCCAAAAAGCTAGCTCAAAGACATGCACAAACAATTCAAAGAAAACCGAGGGAACCTATTGATGTATCAGATAAAGCAGTTTGGGTTGAGAAATGACAAAAAGGAAAAATGATAAATTCCTTGGTAGTTCAAACAGCTTTCAAGGCTCATAGTAGTGAGGCACCTTGGATTCTTGATAGTGGGTGTTCCACACATATGACAGGTGACAAGAATAGGTTCTCAAGCCTTGATGTAGTGAAAGGTGGTTCAGTGAGATTTGGCAACAATGATGGGGCCAAGATTGAAGGTAGAGGCTCAGTTAAGCTGGATGAAGGAAAGTTAAAATCCAATAATGTTCTATATGTGAGTGGGGCTCAAACACAATCTTCTTAGTGTGAGCCAAATCTGTGATGGTGGATATGAAGTTCTTTTCACTAAAGAAGGTTGTGAAATCAAGAAGCCAAAAAATGGCAAAGCAGTGGCTTTAGGAACCAGAACAACCAGAAACTTATATGTCTTATCAAACAGGTGCATGGTGAGTCAAGAGGATGAAAGCTTGTTATGGCATAGGAGATTGGGGCATATAAATTTCAAGAATTTTGCTAAGCTCAGTAAAAGGGAAGTTGTGAGAGATCTTCCAAAGATTAAAAGGCCTTCAAATCATGTATGTGGTCCATGTCAAAAAGGGAAGCAAACTAGAGCCACTTACAAGCCCAAGGAGTATCACATATGTAGCTCCCTTGATTTAATTCACACTGACTTATGTGGTCCTATGAGAACAGAAGCTTTTGGAGGAGAAAGGTACTTCATGCTTTTCATTGATGAATGCACAAGAATGACTTGGGTATCCTTTCTAAAAGAGAAGACACAGGCATTGGACAGCTTTATAGCTTTCAAGAAGCTAGTTGAAAATGAAACAGGGAAGACTATAAAATGCCTAAGATCAGATCAAGGTAAGAAATATACATGGAGAAAGTTTTCAAAATTTTGTAGTGAGCATGGCATAAAAATCCAACATTCAGCTGCTAGGATTCCACAACAAAATGGAGTAGTGGAAAGAAAGAATCGAACTGTTCAAGAGATGGCAAGAACAATTCTCTCTAAAAGTAATATATCAAAAATGTTTTGGAGAGAAGGAGTCTACAGTTCAGTCTACATCTTAAACAGGTGCATGGTGGGACCAAATAAATCAAAAACTCCATATGAAATGTGGTACAAACAGGAAGCCAAACTGTGAAGCATTTTAAGTTTTTGGGTCCAAATGTTTCATCAAGAGAAAGGAAGAAAATTTGGGAAAGTTTGATGACAGAGCTGATGAAGGTATCTTTTTTAGGTATTCTTCTAAGAGCAAGGAATACAGGCGCTTCAACAAAAGACTTCGAAAAGTTGTAGAAAGCTCAGATGTGAAGATAGATGAAAATCTACCTCAGCCCAAATTTATTGCAACTGAGGACTCGACCTTGGACATTGTTGAAGATAATGAAGAGTTTGAAAATGAGACTCCACATGGAGTAGAGTCGGATGAACATGAGTCTGATGTTGAACCAGAAAGAGATGGAAGACCCAAGGATAACAAATGAAACAAAGTGCATCCTCCTGATCAAATCATTGGCACATTAGATGAAGGGATACAAACAAGAAAGCCAAAGAAAAAGAATACTACTTTCTCACTGATATCTCAAGAAGAGCCCAAGTCAGTCCATGAAGCTTGTAAAGATCAAAATTGGGTGAAAGCAATGAATGAAGAGCTTGACCAAATTGAAAAGAACATCACTTGGGAACTAGTTACTAGACCAACTGATAAGAATGTTATTGGCACCAAGTGGGTATTTAGAAATAAAATGAATGAAGAATGGCAAGTTGTCAGAAACAAGGCCAGATTGGTGTGTAAGGGATATGCTCAAGTAGAAGGGATAGATTTTGATGAAACTTTTGCTCCAGTGGCAATGTTGGAATCCATTAGAATGTTCCTAGCTTTGGCAGCCTTTAAGGAGTTTAAAATTTATCAAATGGATGTTAAATTAGCCTTTCTAAATGGTGATTTAGAAGAACAAGTCTACATTGAGCAGCCGGATGGATTTGAAATAGTTGATGATCCAAATATGGTATGCAAACTCAAGAAAGCATTATATGGTTTGAAACAAGCTCCAAGAGCTGAAGATTGTAGTAAATTGATAGTTGTTGTGTATGTGGATGACATCATCTTTGGAGGTCACTGTGATGAAGTCTGTCAAGGTTTTGCAAGGAAGATGAGTACAAAATTTGAAATGTCCATGCTTGGAGAGTTATCCTACTTCTTGGGTTTACAAGTAAATCAAATGGCAAGTGGCATATTCATATCTCAAATAAAGTATGTTAAGGAAATGTTAAAGAAATTTATGATGGAAGATTGCAAACTAGTGGGAACTCCTATGGTGGTTGGATGCAAGTTGAGCTCAAGTGATGAGTCCCCCTCAGTTGATCAAACTCACTATAGATCTATGATTGGGAGTCTCTTATATCTAACAGCATCAAGACCATACATTTTACAAGCAGTGTGTCTTGTGTCAAGGTTTCAAGCAAACCCAAAGGAGACTCATCAACAAGCAGTGAAAAGGATTTTCAGGTACTTAAAAGGGTCTATGGAATATGGGTTATGGTATCCTAAGTCTAAAGACTTCACACTTGCAGCCTTCTCAGATGCAGATTGGGCCGGAAGCATTGATGACAGAAAGAGCACTAGTGGAGGTGCATTCTACTTGGGGAGAAGTTTGGTTGCTTGGCATAGTAAGAAGCAAGATTCTATATCTTTGTTTACAGCAGAAGCTGAATATATAGCAGCTACAACCAGCTGTACTCAAGTGATTTGGATGAAGAGACAAATTTCTGATTTTGGCATCAAATGTGATAAAGCTATAGCTATCAAGTGTGATAACATGAGTGTTATCAATATCTCCAAGAATCCAGTGCAACATTCTAGGACCAAGCATATTGATATAAGATATCACTTTTTGAAAGAAAAAGTGATAAAAGGTGAAGTGAGCTTGGAGTTTGTTCCCACAGAAAATCAAGTGGCTGATATCTTCACAAAACCACTGTCTAAACATAGTTTTGAGAGATTAAGAGTAAAGCTTGGGGTTGTGGCTCCAAGGGGGAGTAAGTGAGAAAATACATAGAACATTATCTCTCCATAGGATAGGAAGGTGCGGTGGGCACTCCTATGGAAGAGTCTATGTAGGGGGAGCTCTATGGTAGGGGGAGCACAAAGCACCCTTTATACTTGTTGACAAAGGGGGAGAGAAAAGAGAAAAGGAAGTTGAGTTGCCAACAATCCCAAAGGGTGAGATTGTTGTTCCATTGGCCTAAAATGAAGGTGTTGTCATTGTTGGCAACTTAAGTGGGCTTTGATATGGTACAGCAACACACAAAAAGGTTCCAAGAGAAAGAAACCAATTCAAATAAAGAAAACTCAAGAATCCCGTTTTTGAGGGTCTCTGTCCAGTTTTGATCAACCTCTTCATCGGATGGTCATCCAGTGTCCGATTGAGCCGATTTTTGGAGGAGAGCTTCACGACTTCTTGATCTTCAAATCCAACGGTGGGATGGTTCACTAAAGATCTCTAAGTTAGTCCGATTTGTACGTCGAAACACTCCTTGTTTAAGTCAGATAGGAACTCTGAGTTTGATTCAAACTCTGAGTTTAATTAATCTATAAAAGGAGAGCAAACTCCAGCAGAAGAGAGAGGACATTTTGAGGAGCTTGGGAAGAGCGTGGAGGTCGAACTAGAAGACGTTGGTTGGCTTTGGAGATCTGAAGCTTGGGAATAAGAAGTCTTTTGTTTTGCTGAACAAGAAAGAAAGTGAAAGAGAAGGAAGAAGAAGCAGCAGAAGAAAAGAAGTGAACATGGTTGTATGGTTTTTTTAAAGAGAGAAAAGTGAAAAAGATTGAAAAGAAAAAAAAAGAGTTGGAGAAAAAGAGAAACAAGTATTGTTACCATACATCTTACACAAGTTGAGGTAACCCGTATTCACAAGTTATTGTCTATTATTTTCTAGATTATGTTTAATGATGAAGAACCTAGATCATGAATGTAATTTGGGGAACTTGAATTGTTGGTTTACATTGTGACCTAACAAGTTGGAGCTTGTCTAGGGGGTTGGGGTTGGCGCCCTTGTCTGAATTGCATTTTAGACTATAGCAGGGATTGGTGTTGTTGGACTGTTGTAGCAGTCAAAATATCTAGGAGTGTATTGAGTAATATACAAACCCTAGGTAGGGTATTACTCTGTGGATGTAGGCAATTTGGCCGAACCACGTAAACTCTGGTGCATTGCGTTTTTTGTTTATTTTTCTTTGTTGCACATATTGGAGTGCCTTGATTGCAGAATGGTGGTACACTGTCTGGTAGACCCAGCTACATTGTGGTGTGTGGTGGACGTGTCCTTGTGCAATTGATAGCTACGAGTGGTACACTGTCTAGTAGACCCAGCCACATTGTAGTGTGTGGTGGACGTGTCCTTGTGCAGTTGATAGCTACGAGAATGTTCTAGTTAATCTTGTTTCAAGATTAAAGAAGTTTTACATTGAAGTGAATTTTTGAAGACACTGATTCACCCCCTCTCAGTGTCAATCTGAGAATAACAACATTCAAAAAGGTTACAGAACAACCCATCCCATAAAAGTACATGAAGGATATATGAAAATGCTTTATAACTAAATTAATGCAAATGAAGAACACGATTAGTAGGTATAATAAGGAGCTGTGCCATATTACTTGATTGAGTTCATAATCATCAAGTCCGTTTGAACCATCAGAAAATTTCCCCGATAGATCCCTCAAGCAGTTTACCTCTGACAACAGTGATAAAGCCACTTCCACGCAGTGGCGGAGCCACGTTGGGACCGGAGGGGGCCATGGCGCCCCCCGGGATTTTTTGAAATTGTAAATATCCTTGTTTCTCTCCTTATTTCTCTATCTTTAAATGTGAAATACCACTATTTGGCCCCCTCCAAAAATTTAAAATAAAGATGATGGGTACAAATGTCATTCGTAATATTTATCTAATGGTTATCATTAAATCTCTAATTTTAAAGAATAAAATGTTAAATTTTAATAAAAAACTAGCTTAAAAACTAACTTTTTTTTTTTGTAGAAAACTTAAAAACTAACTCACGATCCATGAATTTCTCCTTATATATTCTCTCCTATTTTTATTTCTATATATTCTCTCATGAATCTCTTCTTTTATTCCTATTTTTTCTCACACGATCTCACAAAATATTGAAGTAGTTAGCAAATTTTGGAATTTTCCTAAATCTTCTCCACATCAGTTATTCACTCTCTCTTTCTCAAATTATTCCTTTCTCTCTCTCACACATGAATTTTCTATTAATTTACCTAATTTTAATGTAGACTCCACTTTAAAATATAATTATATATTCTGAGATGAGACTTACAGTGGGTCCAACATTGGCCCACATACATTCGCCCCCCCCCAAATGTTCAATCCTGGCTCCGCCCCTGCTTCCACTGCATCTTGTAATCGATTTCTCGAGAACTTAGATGCTCTCTCAGCATGAAGGCAAAATGAGGGAACAATTCAGAAGCTGGATCAGGCTTCTCGTCCACGAGCTTTTCAACATTCCCACATTGATGAATATTATCAAAGTGCATGAAATAAAATGAAAATGGATCTGATTCACAATGAAGGAAATAGAAACCTGACACCATTTATCAAAAAAATATTTCAGCAAGAAGCAGAATGGAGAAGAAATGACTGGAATTGTTTTTGGCAATATCCATAAGTGATGACAACAATCGTCTGTAGCTAAAGGAATTTGGGGCTTTTGTTGGGGTAATCTGGTAATCTTGTATTATTAGTGTTGAACCGAACCGGTTTCTTTTGGTTCATATGGTTCAAGCCTTATTATATTAGGGCATGAGGAATTTTGATTTTGCGATCACAGATTGGCATCAGAGCCATCTCAGTCATGGTCCCTGCTTCGTTTAGGTTTTGTGAAAACAATTAAATCCTAAATTGTGAAGATTGTCTATACGGTTAAGGTTGTCTCAGGTTATTCCAAATTTTCTTTAATTTCTTTCGTCATTTGACATTTCTGTTATATGAATGATGATGTTGTTTGTATAATTTCCATTCAAGTTCAGTCATAAGTATTAACGTATGAAATTGATTCTCATCTCATATGATTGGTATGTGATATGACTCTGATTCGGGATTCTATAAATCTCTGTTATATTTTGTCATATAACTGTTTGTTTGCTCTGTTAAGCTGTTTATAACCTGTTGGGTGACAATCTGAGTATAGGTATATGATTCTGATATGATTTTGGCTTTAATTAATCTCATTTAATCTTGAATTTCTCTTATACTATATCTTTGTCTAATTTTTTCTCGTGTTAGTATTGATCTAATACTTGGTATGTATTGATCTGTGGTGTTAACATCTCGATTATTAGGTCTTGTTTTTATAATTTGTATAAACTGAGATTATTCTTTTTTTGTGATTAATTAATATTGATTATTTAACACTTTGTTAGAATAATCTTCATTTTTCAGAATTGATTAATCAGTATTGTGAATTGGATTCTTATATACTGATTAGTGTTTTGGACCGGGTTCAAAGTGGAGCCCCGAAAAGGGTTTAAGTCTACCGGGGGAGGATACACCTCCCAAAGGTGGTTAGTGTTATAACCACAGGGCTCTAGTAGAGCTGTAGGACTAGGGAGGGACCCTAGTTACCTAAGTTTGGATACTCCTATGGGGAGTTCCAGGGGTAGACATTGAGAAGTTCGATGGCACTTGGGGACTTTGGGATTTGGAAGAGGAAGGTTCGAGCCTTAATGGCTCAACAAAGCTCCTAAGATCAATTGATGACCCGGATGCTTTCTTTGAAAGTATTGATCCAGTCTTGAGGATCTGAAGTGATGGAGAATGCAATTGGTTGCATGCTCGGAACATCACAGATGGGGTCATCGGGTGTCTTGATGATGAAGACAACACCCCTATAAAAGTCCGGAACAAGCTTGAGCAGATATACCGAGAAGAAGAATCTAGGTAACAAAATTTATTTGAAGGAGAGGTTGTATGGGTTTAAGATGGACCCTACAACTACCCTTGACAAGAACCTAGATATATTTAAGAAGCTTATTCAAGACTTAGCCAATACAGGTGAAAAGACTAAATTGGAAAATCAGGACTTGTCTATTATCCTATTGAATTCATTACATAATGATTACCTTGTTGTGAAGAACTCAATCAAATATGCATGTCAAAACATTTCCCTAGAACAATTGATTGATGCCTTAAAGAATAGGGAGTCCGAACTATTGGCTTCGGTAAGACTAACGGGCGGTGGGAAAACCTGTTTGTAAAGGGCAAGGGCTCTTACAAACAAGGGAGACCAAAAGGAAAAGGGAAAGTAATTGAAAGCCATGAGTCTAACAATAAGAATAATAATGGGAACAACAAGTCTGATACAAACCTCAAGAGATGCTTCTTTTGCAAGAAAGTAGGACATTTTAAGAAAAACTGTTTTGCTTATAAGAGAAAAATGAAGGAATTGGAGAATACCCATTCCGATATGCCTGGACCCAAGAATGGTCAAGCCAATGTCTATGAAGACATCGGTGAGGTGCTTACCATTTCGAGGTTAGTAGGCAAGAAGGATGGATTTTAGATTCAGGTTGTACATATCACATGTGTCCACACTTACACCGGTTTACACACTTGTCCGAGTTGAATAATGCCAAAGTTATGATGGGTAATGATGATTTATGTGATGTAGTTGGTATTGGTTCTGTTGAATTGTTAAATCACAATAAATCTGTTTTTACATTACATGATGTTAGATACATACCTGACTTAAAGAGAAACTTGATTTCAATTAGTAGCCTTGACAAGTCTTTGGGTTTGTAACTTGTATCTCTGGGGGTAGTCTTTCCGTATCTAAGGGATCTCATGTATGTTTAAAGGGCATTTCTCGATCTGGTTTGTATGTTTTTGATGGTAGTACATTCCTTAATAATATCTCCAATACTTGTTGTCCGTCAAGTGAATCAAATATCACTAGTGTGTGGCATGCTAGGCTAGGACACATAAGCAATAAAGGAATGCAAGCTCTAAGTAAACAAGGCCTGTTTGGCAAGGATGTCATTGATAACTTAGAGTTTTGTGAGTCATGTGTCTTGGGTAAGCGAGCACCGGTTAAGCTTTGGAGCTGGGTCTCACTTATCTGGGGATATATTAGAATATGTACATGCTGATTTGTGGGGACCTGCTTGATCTTGTCTTATGGTAGAAACTCTTATTTCTTATCCCTTGTTGATGACTACTCTAGGAAAGTGTGGATCTTCTTATTGAAGACCAAGGATGAGACTTTTGAAAAGTTCAAGTATTGGGTTGCTTTGGTAGAAAACTTGAGTGATAGGAAAGTCAAAACATTAAGGACTCGACAATGGATTAGAATTTGTTAATGAAATGTTTAATGGATTTTGTAATGATAAAGGGATTCAAAGGCATAGGATTTGTTAAATACACCCCTCAAGAAAATGGTATTGCTTGAAAGAATGAATAGGACAATTTTAAACAAGACTAGATGTATGCTCATCGGTTCGGGGGTACCTAAGGGTTTCTCGGGGTGAAGGCATTACAACACTGTTCACCTAATCAATAGGAGTCCCTCTGTTACCTTAGGGTTTAAAACCCCCGAGGAAATGTGGTGGGGTAAACCTCCCGAGTCTTAGTTACCTCGGGGTATTTGGGTGTGAATCCTTTGCTCATCGAGTATTGGAAAATTATAACCCGGGAGTAAAAAGAGCATCTTTCTAGGTTATCCCGAGGGGGTGAAAGGATACAAGCTATGGGATAGGACTGTGCTCGGTGTTAAGACCTTTATTAGTAGGGATGTTCTCTTTAGGGAGAGTGTGTTCCCTTGTCTTTCCATTGACAATACCAACTTGAATCCACTTGATCAAAGAATGACAGACTTCACTCAATTTGATTTAGGGCGGGCTGATGTTTTCTTAAGTCCCGCTTCGGACTCTTGATTCTAGTATACCAAAAGTACCCTTGACTTCCCCTCAACCTAGCTCGGTAATAAAGAGTCCGAGGTTGTAGTTTCGAGAGTGAGAGTGGGCCATTGCCCTCTCCCCGATTCTTCTACTGGTGAGGTGGAAGAAGTTCCCGATCCGAGTAGTTACCAATTGGCCGGGGATAGAGTTAGGAGAATGATTAGGCCACCTAGAAGGTTTGTAGCCAACTTTGCACATGAGACTGATATTTCTCTCTCGATATTGGGTTAGAAGAACCTAGTTCCTATGAAGAAGCTTTGGGTTCCAAAGATAAAGATTTATGGGTTCAAGCCATTAATGATGAATTAGATTCATTAAATAAGAACCAGGTTTGGGAATTAGTTCGAAGCCCAAGGATCAAAGGTTATTACCTTGTAAGTGGATATTTAAAATTAAAGATGATGGAATTGATAATTCCAAAAGATATAAGGCCAGACTTGTTGCAAAAGGTTTTGTTCAAAGAGAAGGGGTGGATTATGATGAAATTTTCTCTCCGGTTGCCAAGTATAAGACTATAAGGTTGTTGTTGTCCCTTGTTGCTCGTAACAAAATGACAATAGAGCAATTGGACGTGAAAACCGCCTTTCTTCATGGCAATTTAGAAGAAAGGATATATATGCAACTACCTTTAGGCATCTCGGCAAATGGAGATGAATCACAAGCTTGCTTGTTGAAAAAATCTCTCTATGGACTTAAACAGGCTCCTAGGCAATGGAATAAACGTTTTGATTCATTTGTGTTGAGTGTAGGGTTTAAGAAAAGTGTTTATGACAGTTGCCTATATTTTCTCATTTCAGATTCTGTTGTGTTATATCTTATACTTTATGTTGATGATATATTGATTGCTTGTGTTGATTCTAGTCTTATTCAAGATGTTAAGAACAAGCTGAAATCTGAATTTGAGATGAAGGAACTTGGGACAGCCAAGAAAATTTTAGGGATTGAGATTCATAGGGATAAGGGGGAGGATACTATGTTCATTGGTCAGAGGTTATATTTATTGAAAGTGCTTGAGAAGTTTAACATGCTTGATTGTAAACATGTAAATGTTCCTTTAGCTTCACATTTTAAACTCTCAAATGATCATTGTCCTAAGAATAATTTTGAAAAAGATGAAATGTCAAAGATCCCTTATTCTAGTCTTTTAGGTTCTCTTATGTATCTTATGATATGTACTAGACCCGATATTGCTCATGCTTGTTAGTGTATTGAGTAGGTTTATGTCTAACCCTGGTAAAGAACATTGGCTTGCTCTTAAGTGGCTTTTAAGGTATTTGAAAGGTATTGTTCATAAAGGTCTAGTGTTCAAGTCCACACCTGGTGATCTTATTCTTGAAGGATATACTGACTCAGATTATGCTAGTAATATAGATAACAGGAAATCATTATCTTCTTATTTCTTTCTGTTATCTGGTAATTGCATCAGTTGGAAGGTGCAACAACAGCCTATAGTTGCTCTGTCCACTCACTACGAGGCCGAGCTTGTTGCTTGCATCCGAATGTGTTAAAGAAAGTATATGGTTGAATGGTTTGTTATGTGAACTTGGTATTTTGAAGATTAAACCTGTTGTCTTTGTTGATAACCAGAGTGCTATCTTCTTATGTAAGAATCATGTTTATCATGATAGAACCAAACATATAGATATTAAATACTTCTTTCTCAGGGATAAAATAACTGATGGTTCACTTTTAGTTGAAAAGGTAAGTACTGAGCATAATCCTGCAAACTGTGGTACTAAGTCATTGCCTCTTTCTAAATTTTTACATTGTCTTGATTTGTTGGGAATTGGTAATGTTGTCTTTTAGTACATATGTTCTGTAAGTTTTTTTTTAAAGTTGTATATTACTTGTTTAGATTGTGGTGTGTGTCTTGTGGTTATTTGTTTGTTTATCAGGTTTTGCATTTGTTGCAGTTTTAGGGGAGATGCTGCCCAAATTTTTATAACTCTTATTCTGTTTATCTCAGTTTTGGGATATATGCCTGGTGTGTGCATGTTTGCTCTTCATTGTTGTATGAGTGAGTTATGAGTTATGAGTTATGTTTAGGGTTTTCTCTACCTGGTGCAGTCTGTTGCATGGTATATCTGCATGGAGTCATTAGTGTTGCATGGTTAGTGTGTCTAGGTATTTTGCATATTCTTTATTTGTTTTGTACTATGTTTTTCTTTTGTCTTGTGTGTGCAGGTATACGTGGACGATGACGGTCGCATCCAATTCACTATAGTTAGTTCTTTGGGGATACAGATTAAGGGGGAGAATGTTGGGGTAATCTGGTAATCTTGTATTATTAGTGTTGAACCGAACCGGTTTCTTTTGGTTCATATGGTTCAAGCCTTATTATATTAGGGCATGAGGAATTTTGATTTTGCGATCACAGCTTTGAATAGCTTCAACTGTGAACAAGGAGTAAGACCATCCTACAAAACAGTACCAACTCAATGACTTTGAACAACAGAACTTCAGAACATGTTCTAAGTCAAGAAAAATAAGAAGTCAATGGGAGGGATTCGCCATTCCCAAATTCCCATCTAAAATTGCAGTAAGGAAGTATCGGATATGACATAATTGGCATCTAATCTTAAATTTTCAAAATGAGTTTGAACAAGAATCCACTTACAATCCTACTTGTAGTTATGGAGGCGTCAGTCTTGTTCATATCATTGTGAGATAACTCTTTGGCTACACAACCATCAGTACATCATTCTCAGAAACCCTTCTACTGTTCGGATTTTCCACAATTCGGTTCCTACTCTGTAAATCAAAATCCACCATGGTCCCTCTGTTGTCCTTCACTTCAAATTTGTGGAAGACATGGTGTTGTCTAAACCAACTTCGACAGACTCATCTCTGCTAAAGACTAACACAAGGAGCATTGGAAGAAAAAGGGACAGATAAATGATCAAAAGCCTCGTGTAAACTAATCTCGCTCTCAACGTCAATATCTTTACCAGAGCTCCAGAAATGCAGAGTAAGCACAAGAGAGAATGAAACGTCTTCAACCTTACGATCTCACTTTGGGGTTCCTACCAAATAGGTAAAAATATCTCACTCTGGTGTTGCACGGTGAAATCTTCCCATCAACAGATGATAAAAACAACAGTTCTTATTTTCAGTTTCTACAACATCAGGGGATGGTCGAAACTCTAACAAAATCGTTAACAACATAAACCCTGAAACTAATTTAAGAACACCCAACTGGTGGTAGCACTTGAGAGGAAATTGGAAAGAAGCAACAGAACCTGATATGAGATCCCATGTCTAAAATCTCATATTTCCATGTTGACAGTCCAGTCAGGACCATTAAGAAGATCATTGGTCTCCTTATCAACTCTAACCGTGGATGAAGAAGAAGACATCATTCTGTACTTCTTGAGTTCTTAGAATAGCAAACAAGACAGAGCAAATGAAGGGGAAAAAAAAAAAAAAAAAAAAAGAGGGCTCCATTCTTGAGTGAAAATGGTTCACATAAACAACGCATATTTAAAAGAAGATAAAAGATGTTTTGTGCACAACCAATTAGCTTTACCACAGCTGTAGAAATCAGAGTAAACACAAGAGAGAATGAGACATCTTCAGCCTTTCAATCATACTTCGGGATATTAATGTGGTGTTTGAGTTGAATGAGAAGAGGAAGACGTCGTTGGTTGGAGTGATTCGGACTTCGGAGATGCTCGGTTGTCGCTTCAACTTGTGAAGGAAGCCTTCTTAATTCTTGAAAGATGTAGAGGTAAAGCAGTTGCCCACTTGAATCTTTCTGGTGGGTACTCTTCCAAGTCACCTCTGACTATGTTGTACAGCCTTTTTCATAGTTTTCTAATTTTAGAATCCTGCCAGGGAAGACGACATGTTTGAAGAAGGCGTCTACAATCTTCAAAGCCCCGCTTCTCTTTGTTCTCTTTTGCGCGGTTGCCATTTGGGCTTTAGGTTGGTTGCGGGGGACGCGACGTTTCGTAGGCAGCAGGTGCAAAGGATTTAAGCTTTACCATTCTGGGGTCTTTGGGTGGAGGCCTGCGAGTGAGGTTTTTGGATGGATACATCTCTATTTAAGGGGTACTTTAGTCAATTGAAATACATACCACAACTGATTTCAAGTTTTCTTTTATATAATAGTATGATATGATATGATATGATTTTTTTTTCTACGGGAGTGTAGGGGTTCAGTGTTCAACCTTTTTTAAGGGGTGCGGATGTTTTATGACGGGTTTTTTGAGAAGGTTCTTATTTATTTAGAAGGGGTATTTTGGTCTAAGAAAATAGGTGCCACAAGTGTAGAGGTTTTCCTTTTATATAGTAGTATGATAGTATGATAATATGATATGATGGTATGATATGATATGATATACAATGGGTTTACGAGGCACCGGTCTATACCCACCAACCTCTTGAAGTTTGTTAGAATTAATATTTTCATTTAACAAGGTGGTATGATATATTAGATTTTCTAAAATAGGTGGCACGTGAAATTTACTCTAAGTTAAATCTTCTTCGTATGTGCTATTAAAGAAAAGCTCCCCAACCCTTTAACCTACATAATTGATTTAGGCTTTGAAGACCAAGGATGAAAATGACATTTCAAATGTAGCATAAATTTTATAGCATATTTTAAAGACATTCCTTGGAGTTGCAACAATTACATCTACCATCCTTAAAGTTTCAAAAATTACAAGAAGTATGAATCTTTACTACTCTACCAGCACTACTGGCAAAAAGGGTTTTACCAATTGCCAAGCACCCAGTCAATCCAGGGTTGGTAGAGTGATAAGATCCATATTTTTCAGTGGATAAGTCATGGATTCGACCCTTGCAGACGACAAAACTCCCTTTGAGAATGTAATTGAGGTGTGTGAAAGTTGGCCCAGATGAACCTCAAAAAAAATAAAAAATACCAACACCTATGGTTGTTGAGGTGCAATTTGATATACACTCCTCTATCTTTGTATGCCTTGCCAGGATAAGCACTTCCTCTAAAGCTTGCTTTCGGAAAGGCTTGCCATCTAAGGATCAAACTAGCAGTTAAATATGCCTTGCCGGGATAAGCACTTCCTCTAAAGCTTGCTTTCGGAAAGGCTTGACATCTAAGGATCAAACCAGCAATTAAAGAGTATTACGCACCCCATTCCACAACCAGCTCCTGGACTCCAGGTTATCCTCCTCTAGGGCTTCCATTGATGCATAAGAAGTCGAAGTCGAAGGTTCTGAATTAAGTGGAATTTCACGATTATGATACTCTATATCGATTTGAATCTTTTCATCGTGAACGCAGATCGGGAGTCATCATTGACTAAATCAATTGATTCATGCCAATACTAGTTGAGAGTGGTGATTGATATCAATTCTATCCATGGATGGAGATGACCATTGATTGAAAAGAAAAATAAAAAATAAAAAAGAAGAAAGAAACGGCAAGTATACTTTTTATTATTATTATATGTTTTTTGTCAAGAAAGGTATATATTTTTTAGGTGAGGATATACTTGATTGATCTGAATTACTTTTAAGCTTGATTTCAATATCAATTACAAAAATCCAGAACTTGTGTAAAGAATTTAATTGATGAAGAGGGATATAGTTATTTTTATTTTCTTTTTCTCGCCATAAAAGAATCTTAACATATCTAACTTTATAGTTTAAATCAAGCTAAAAATTGTAATTATAATTAAAAAAAAAAAACAAAACCTAATTATAAGAATCATATATATATAGAATTTTTTATTTTTTGGATAAATTTGGGTCTGATTGATTTTGTATTCCGACTCCAACTAATCTGCTACAAACCAAAGTTGAATGGTGTTCTTCTAGTGGAAATAGAAAAAACCGTTCTCTAGTAAAGCCTTTGCAAGTCGTCCAACAAAGAAGATGAAGATGGACGAAGCTGCAGGTAATTAAGCCTAATTCACTCGATCACTCTAACGTATTAATTCGCTTCTCTTGAGCTTAGAATATCTACTTATTCTATTTCCGCAGAAGTTTCAAGAACAGTAAGGGAAGAACATCCAACCCACTTCCAACTTAGGATTGAATCATTCCCTTTGATCTCAAGTTCCTCACTCGTAGAACTTGGAATTTCTTCATTTTGTTGTTAAAACCCCGAACTTCAGCGCCAACTATAATGATCATAAAGCAGTTACTTGTTCTGTATTCAATAAATTGGCAATCAACTCAAATTTCCGTTCTACTGGCCTACCATAGCAATTTGTGCAGTTTTTTAAGAAACAGTTTCCGGCAGTAGTGTGTAATTTCTAGAAATGGGTTGGTCACGTAGAAGGAAACAAATTAAAAACTTTGATCAAACTTCAAACAGTATTAATTCCAGCGATCACTCAAGACAACCCTAGCTAGACATGCCATTCTGTTCTGCTAACAACCAACTGGATGGTTGCTACCGCTGGTTTGAACAGATCGAACAATTCCACCACTGCATGCCGTTATTGAAAAGATTTAGATCCCAAAGGGAGGGATGGGGAGCCTCAGCAAAGCTTTTAAAAACGCATACAGACACAAGGGGAAAGGAAAGAAGAAAAAGCAAAAAAAACGAAGCAAATCTACATTGATCATGGGTTTTCCTAGGCTTTTCTCCCTTTTCATTTTTCCATTATTGCTTTTGTCTATGTTGCAGAGCACAACTTCTGCTGTCAAAAAGGCAAGCAATCAAGCCACCGTTCTGTATTAATTATAATTAAATCTTTCACCTAGCTTTTACCTGTTTTTGTTTTCGAGAATGATTGATTCTGAAATATCTTCTGCTCTTTTCTTTTTTTAGTCTTATGTCGTGTACTTGGGAGCCCATTCTCATGGTCAGAGCATCTCTCCTAACAGTATTGAATTAGTTGCAAATTCTCATTACGAGTTTCTCGGATCTTTCTTGGGAAGGTAACAGGGATGGACAACTTTACGTCAACTCATTTCAACTTCTCTCATTTACTCTTCAGAATCAATTGTTCCTAGCTAAATTTGTTGTCAAATGCAAATGCAGTACCCAGAAGGCCAAAGATGCAATTTTTTACTCATATGCAAGTCATATCAATGGCTTTGCTGCAACCCTTGAAGAAGAAGAAGCAGAGGAGATCTCAAGTAAGAACAAAGCACCCACCGCTCATAATTCGCTTTCTGTTCTGTTCTGTTGTTCTTCTGCTCCTCTTTTCGGTTTCAACTCAATTTGTTTTCTCCTCAATCAATGCAGAGCATTCCAATGTTATTTCGGTCTTCCCCAACGGAGGAAGACGATTGCACACAACCAGATCATGGAATTTTCTTGGGTTGGAGAAAGATGGCGTAGTTCGTCCCAGTTCTATCTGGGCAAAAGCCAGATATGGGCAAGATACAATTATTGGGAATCTGGACACCGGTAAATAATTCATTTGTTTGTCTTTTCAAAGCCTTATATAGGTTTGGTTTTTTTCTTCTTTAGGTTTGAAGTATTTGGTTATGAACAGATAATAATGGTATCTGAAACCCTACCAAAGAAACCTTTTTCTTGAAATCATTTGAGAGGGAAGGAGGGTGGGGTTATGGAACATAAGAATTAATTTGCATGAAATTAGGATCGAGATAGTGAAAAAAATAATAAATATATCAGAGAAACCTGTAACACCAATAAATATCCAAATCCCAATTCGTGTGTAGGAAGTAGGAACTTGGAAGGAAGGGTAATAGATCCACATCATATGTGGGGGTAAGTGTCTCATCTCAGAATATAGATCCCCCATCTACACCTTGGGGCCACACTTGGAGTTGGGCCGGGTACATCCTACAAATGATGTTGATCTATCTCCTCTCTTGTACTCCTCTTATACTTGTCCACCACACATTTGAGAGAGCGAGGACCTTCTTCATAAAGGTGGACTGGAGGTGAATCCTCCTCCTAAATATGTAATAAAATGATCTAAGAAGAGCACAGTCCTCTACACTTGAGCTCGATTCTCCCCTCACTCCTCTGACTCATAAACTATTACAAAAAAAATAAAACAATAGTATGGATTAAATAAACAATTAAAAAGATCAGACATTCACTTTTTTTCTTTTTTTCCTTTTATTTATTTTGGTGATTTGGTCTAATAAACTTTTGCACTGAAAGGTGTGTGGCCGGAATCACAAAGCTTTAACGACGATGGATATGGACCCATTCCATCAAGGTGGAAAGGGAGCTGCGATGACAAAGTTGGGTGTAACAAGTCAGTCTTTCTTTCCATTTCTCTCTTATAATTAAGTAAGTAATTAAATTATTATGAAGAATAATAATATATTCCCCTTTGGAATCTATAGAAAGTTGATTGGTGCAAAGTACTTCTACAAAGGCTTTGCAGCAGATGGGGGTCTATTGGACTCATCCAATGCCACGGCTCGTGATAAAGATGGCCATGGAACTCATACTTTATCGACGGCAGGAGGAAACTTTGTGTCAAGTGTCAGTGTCTTTGGATATGGAAACGGCACAGCTAAGGGAGGATCGCCTAAAGCGCGAGTAGCTGCTTATAAGGTGTGTTGGCCAACTAAGGATGATAGTCAATGCTATGATGCTGATATTCTCGCAGCTTTCGATGCTGCCATCCAAGATGGTGTTGATGTCATCTCTTTATCATTGAGTGGTGCTCCCGAGTATTACTTGAAAAATAGCATAGCTATTGGCTCATTCCATGCTGTTAAGCAAGGGATCGTTGCTGTAAGCTCAGCTGGCAACGAAGGTCCAACTGATGGCTCTGTCTCCAATGTTGCTCCTTGGTTGATTACTGTTGGTGCCAGTACCATGGATCGTGAATTCCAGGCTGATGTGAAGTTGGGTAATGGCCAAATTTTGATTGGCCAAAGCCTATCCCCTGATTCTCTTCCATTAGGAATGATGTACCCATTGATAAACGCCGGCGATGCAAGAATGTCAAATGCTTCATTTGTCAATGCATCACTATGTGAGCCTGGTACACTGGACCCAAAGAAGGTGAAGGGGAAGATAATAGTGTGTGTGAGGGGTGATAATAGTAGGGTGGACAAGGGAGAGCAAGCACTTTTAGCAGGAGCTGTGGGGATGATTTTGGCCAACGACGAGCAGAGTGATAATGAATTGATCGCCGATGCTCACATGTTGCCTGCTACTCATATAACTTACAGAGATAGTCTTATAGTACTGTTTGCCTACATAAACGCAACGGAATCCCCAACTGCTTATATCACTCGCCCATCAACTTTGCTAGGCACAAAGCCAGCACCAATTGTGGCTTCTTTCTCCTCAAAAGGACCCAACACCGTAACGCCTGAGATACTCAAGCCTGACATCACTGCCCCAGGGGTGAGTGTCATTGCTGCCTTCACCAATGCAACAGGCCCAAGTGATATGGCATATGATACTCGGCGTGTTGCCTACAACTCTATTTCGGGAACCTCCATGTCTTGCCCTCACGTTTCTGGTATTTCTGGACTCCTTAAGACTCTCTACCCCAGTTGGAGCCCTGCTGCCATTAAATCTGCCATCATGACCACAGGTAATTAACTTCCCTCCCCCCTTCTTTTGGCCCAAAAAAGCAAATGCATACGACCTAGCTATTTGATCAAATAAAATAAAATAAAACCTTATTTGTTGTGGTGCAGCTATAACAAGGGACAACAATAAGGAACCAATGTTGAACGCATCATTCGAGAAAGCTACACCATTTAGTTATGGAGCAGGACATGTTTTCCCAAACCGAGCTGCGGATCCTGGCTTGGTCTATGATCTAACCACCCATGACTACTTGAACTTTTTATGTGCTATTGGCTATAGCGACAACAAAGTCAGTCGTTTTTCTAATTCATCCTATGTATGCCCTAAGGCTGTCAATCTCTTGGATTTCAACTACCCTTCAATAACTGTCCCCAAATTTTCGGGCAATGTCACTATTACTCGAACTTTGAAGAATGTAGGCACTCCAGCTACATACAATTCCTATGTTCATGGACCACCTGGAATTTCAGTTACAATTGAGCCATCAAACCTAACGTTCTCCTCTATAAATGAAGAGAAGACTTTCAAAATCACTCTTAGCTCCAATGGAACTAGTGCAGCCAAAGACTATGTGTTTGGTCAGCTCTTATGGTCAGATCGTAGACACCATGTAAGGAGTCAGATTGTGGTTAAGACTGCAGCATAGGCATCAAGCAATTAGTGTCATTTTTTCTTTTTCTTTTCTATTCTTTTCTTTTTTTTTTTTATTTTTTTATTCTTTTATTCTTTTTTTTTTTTTTTTTTAGGAATTAAAACCTTTCAAAAGAAAAGAAAGGTCTGTGTCTTTTCAACCTCATATAGGGATTTTTAAGGAAACCGATTCAATGTATTTTCATTTTGTCATATGATTGAATAATATTCCATTTGCTTCTCCTTCAACTTTTGAAACTTTCCCTTCAAAGATTATGTTTGATCATCTGAACTTTCATGAAAAAATATTAAGGAAGCCATCATGCCAGGCGTGCCCTTGAAGCTACTCCAGCATGCCATGCGACGACAGAAACATCAAGGTTGTGGCAGTAAGCACCATTCCGCTCTCTTGCAAGTGCTCGAGTTTGTCCCCTCCACTGTACTATGTTTGTTAGGATTTTCAAACCATCATTAGGGTTACTTCTATCTGAAGCAGATCTATTGTCGTCTCAGGACTCTAATTTTCTTGAGACCTGAAGATGTGTATTGCTTCTGAACAACTCCGTAAGCGCTGCTATCATGATATTTGAAGGAACCCTAGCCTAGCCTCCAGGTTATTGTATTCCATGAAGATGGCATTGCAGCGGGGGTAGCGAAGCTTAATGCCTTTCACCATGCTTAATTAGCTCCTTAATGATACACTCTTTTTTTCTCTCCATAATAATTGAAAGAGACTGGAATCGAATCCAATTACAGGTCTTCTTTGATAATGTTGGATCAATAGAATAGTTAAGAATTTAGATCTCGTATCAAAGAGGAAGCAAGACTTTGAATTCATTAAACGAAATTTTAAAAGAAAATCTATAATGCTTTAAAATTGCTGATGATGTTAGGGTTTAAGCATAAAGGTTTTTGCTTAAAGCAATATACACCCTAATCAAGTATCTAGTTTGGAGTACCCATAGTGTTGTTTACAACTAGTATTTATAGACAACACTAAGTTTTACAGTTAATTAGACTCTCCCATAAGACCCATTATACCATTGGATCTTTAGCAATCCAATAGCCTATATTAATACATAAACTAGATAAACTCAACTCAAAAACTCATCAATATCAACGAAAAAAATGGGCAATACACTTAAGATGTATCAATTGCTGACCTCTGTAGACTGTGTGGATCAACATGATTCAGGATAAAAACTTAGAAAATAAAACATTACACAGAGAAAGTATATACAAAATAATAAGAAATATATTACACTAACCATTAATTTTAACATTGAAACTTAATGGGATTGCTACCCAAAAAAAAAAACTTAGTGGGATCGAACCATGCATCATATATACCCTAGAAAGGATGCTCTTCCATTTGCGAGAAGAATTCACCTACAAAACATGATACCAACACAAACGAAAGGTACTTTCTTCAACAAAATCACCAAAAGAACCAATGTTGCTACTATCTCACGGCGCTCTCAACCTCTCTGCTTTGAAAAATCTTTGCACAACAAATATGTGATGGACTAAAGTTAAAGATTACGAAAAACAAGAAAAAAGAAAAATGAAAGAAATGTAAGGTTAGATTTTGCTGGACAGAATTGGATACCACTCCAACGATACAGTACACACCTTCAAATCCTACCAATCACATCGAACGCATCTGGAAACACTCCTTTTTAACCAAGTTTCTTATCTGAACCTCGCAGGCCAAGATTAAACAATTTCTTTTTGGATCATTTATACATCCTTCCCATCTGCTCCATCATCACCTGGAATGCCAGCTTTTGACTCAGATCCTGGTACTTTCTAGAGCTGCTACCACTCGTTTCAGTTACTATACTTGTTTTTGCTGCTCCAAAATGCAAAACAAAGTTTTAGAAACTAAGAAAGACAATTGAAAAAAAGTAAGAAACTGATAATAAATATATAATATGTATGCTTAGCAGAGGTATTAGAGGGTAAGAAACCAAGATACAGAGGACCCACAAAATAAGAAAGCAAAAATATTTGCAGAAATTGAGTTCGAAAATGAGGGAACCTATTTTGATTTAGGGTTTTAGAACTTGCTTGATTGCTTTTCTTCTCGCCGGATAGGGATGTTGTTGCAGAATTCTTTGCAAAGCCAGCTCATGGAACAAAGTTCATTCTTATTCCTTCAGTCTCCTACTTAATGACTAAAATGGTCATTCTATATCCCCGGTCTGAACCGGCGGTTGCACGATCCGACCAGGTTCGCAATCTAACAGGGTCCGACCAGGAGGTTCATAATAGGACCGACCACACTAATAAATCCATCCGAATAGTATGAGATGGATTCGTGAAGGTAGACTCCTACTACCCAACAACTGGAGAAGAGAGTTAGTTAGGTAAAAGGACTCTTCTAAAGAGTTACTCTCCTACAATAACTCTCTTCAGGGTTATTCCGAATATAACTCTATCACCATACACTATATAAAGACCTCTGGTAAACACTAGAGGGCAGGTATTCATACTTCTTGTGATCAATTACTTGAATTCTCTATTAAGTAGTTGAGATCATATTATTGGTACTGACTTGTTCGTCGGAGACGTACCTCGACCCCCCAAGGTCGAGCTCGTATCTTGCAGGTTCGTGACAGGGAAGGACGAGCGAGATTTCGTATCAACAATTGGCGCCGTCTGTGGGAATTGCATCAAAAAGTCATGGTGCGATCGAAAGTGAAGGCTGTAAATCAGAAGGAGGTGGAGGATGATGCTTCGAAGGGAATTCCTCAACCTGAAAAATCGGTAATTCCCACCGGGCGACCGGTGGAGATAAATACCGATCAAGGGAAGAAAAACCCCGAGCACCCGAATCATGGAGCATTAGCAAATCAAGTTGAGACACTCCAGAAGGAACAAATAAAGCTTCGGGAGGAATTATCCTCCATGAATGAACTACTCAGGATGGCCGTGGGTCATATAATTGCCCCTAATGCAGATCCTAAAAATACTCAAAAAATATTGGAGGGAAGCAAGAATAACCACTCGGTCCTTCCTGATCGAACGCCTCGACCATCTCTAGAAGACGGACAGAAGTCAAAAGAGAAGGTAGGCGAAAAATCCCGGGCATCTGAGAAAGAGATTCCAAATAAAGATCCTCTGTTCAATGAAGATCATGATCGTGGAAGTAGCAACGATCCTCTCAAAGAACCAAAAAACAAGAGGGTTGAGTTCAGACCGAACAAGAGGGAAGATCGTTTGAGCAAACAAATCAAAGAGTTAGACAAGAAGGTAAACAAGTTAAACGATCCAAAGAAAGAAGAGCTATATGCTTTTCTAAAAGAGGATCCTTTCATCCAAGCTATCTCTGAGGCGGAAATACCAAAGAGTTTCAAGTGCCCAACTTTCATACTGTTTGATGGATCGCAATGTCCAAAACATCACATCACTCGCTACAGATCGACCATGTCGATTTATAAGCATAATGAGGCAGCCATGTGCCAAAGTTTTGCAGCCTCTTTAACTGGTTCCGCGTTGGACTGGTTCCTGGCACTGCCAAGCGGTTCGATTATGAGTTTCGATCAACTAGGACGAGTGTTTGTGCAGCGCTTCCAAGGAGGAGTCGGGTTGAAAAAAAGAGAAGATACTTTGTTTGCTATAAAACAAGGTAGAACGGAATCTATCCGAAGTTTCCTTCAAAGATTCAATAATCTTACCATGCAAATTGAAAGCATGGACGAGAAAATTGCCTTTCATGCGTTATACCAAGGAATTACTCATGAAGGATTGCTAGAGCGACTGCTCCAAGATATGCCAAAAACATATGCAGAACTAAGCGAAAGATGTCACAAACAAGCAGAGATTTCGGAAACCATAGAATCTCGAAAAAAAGAACCAAGGGCCGAAAGAAGAAGCAGTCGAGAAAGGGCTCAACCGACCAGGATGTTAGGGATAAGCTCGACCAAGAAAGCTCGAGCAGAATCCCCAAAGAAGCAAGAGATTAGTAATCTCCCACCACTGAATACAAGAATATCCGAAATCTTGATGCAAATCAAAAATCAAGGGCATATGAAGTGGCCGGATAAAATCCGAGCACCGCCAGGAAAACGTGATAAACGAAAATATTGTGATTATCACAAAGATCACGGCCATTGGACGGACGATTGCAAAAATCTAAAGACGGAGATAGAAAACTTAATCTCCCGAGGACACTTAAAAAAGTATATCCAATCTAAAGAAGATGGCCGACCACAGGAAAGTCCTATCCCGAAGAGAGAAAGGTCGAGCCACAGAGAAGAAAGGAGAAGTCCGGCCAAACGCCGACCTAAGGCGGATGAAAAGCAAAGAAAAAGATCTCCAGTCTATCCTGTATTTGGTGGTCCGATAGAAGAATCAAATCGACAAGCAAAAAGAAAAGTACGATATATTGGGAATACTGAAACCCATAAAAATATATCTACTGAGCCAATAATTTTCTCTTCCGAGGATCTACGGGATATCGCAATCCCTCATGATGATGCCTTGGTAGTCAAAATTCTCCTGGAAGGAACTGAAATTCATAGAGTGCTGGTAGATACTGGATCGTCAGCAGACATATTATCTTTAGATGCGTTCAAAAAGATGAAGCTAAAAGAAAACATGCTCGTCCCATGCGAAACCCAGCTTTATGGTTTCACGGGATCATCAACCCGAGCAGAAGGAACGATCCGATTAGAGCTACGGATTGGAGAGCACCCACGAGATAGAATCATACAGACTAATTTTATGGTCGTACGAGATTTATCAGCATACAATGCAATCATAGGATGACCAACCCTCTGTGCACTTGAAGCAGTGGTCTCCTCGTTACACATGAAGATGAAATTCCCGACCACTAAGGGAATTGGAGAATGTTTAGCCGACCAGAAAAGTAGCCGGCAAAGTTACAACGACTACATGATGAAAAAGAAAAGAACGAAGTCGACCATGACCATTGAAGTTAGAGACGACCGCGATGAAGAAACCTTGCAAAGAGCTGAACCGGTGGAAAAACTAGAAAGAATCCACTTCAATCCCGACCAGAATGAGCAAGGTACCATGATCAGTTCCGAGCAAGAAGCAGAATTCAAATCAGAACTCAGTGAGTTTCTAAAAAAGAATTCTGATGTTTTCGCTTGGTCGGCTGAAGACATGCCGAGGGATCGACGGGGAGGTGGCTGAGCATAAACTCGTATTGATCCACAGGCAATTCCGGTTGTTCGAGAAAAGAAGAAACTTCGCCATTGAAAAACATGAAGCCATTCGAATCGAAGTGCAAAAGCTAAAACAATCCGGCTTTATAAAACGCACAGCACCACCCGCAATGGCTAGCTAATGTGGTAATGGTCAAAAAAGCAAACGGGAAATGGCGGATGTGTACTGATTACACAAATCTCAACAAAGCCTGCCCAAAGGACCACTATCCACTACCAAGAATCGACCTTCTTATAGATGCAACGGCAGGACACGAAATGCTCAGTTTCATGGATGCATATTCAGGATACAATCAGATCCTTATGCATCCTGATGACGAAAAGCATACGGCATTCATGACTGATAGGGACAGCTATTACTATAAAGTAATGCCTTTCGGTCTAAAAAATGCGGGAGCAACATACCAAAGAGCGGTAAATAAAATTTTCAAACATCAAATTGGTCGGAATATGGAAGTGTATGTGGACGACATGCTGGTGAAAAGCATATCAAAAGAAAATCATCTGACTGACCTGGCAGAAGTATTTAAAGTACTCCGGAAATACAAGATGAAGCTCAATCCTGAAAAGTGTGCTTTTGGAGTATCTTCGGGCAAATTCCTCGGGTTCATGGTATCCCAAAGAGGAATCGAAGCCAATCTCGAGAAAATCAGGGGCAATTTTGGATATGAAAGCACCCAAAACCATCGAGAGAAGTCCAATGCCTAACTGGTCGGGTGGCGAGACTTGAATAGATTTATTTCTAGATCGGGGGAGAAATGCCTGCCATTTTTCAAAATTTTAAAGCGGGTAGCAGTCGAAAGGAAACATCTCGGAATGATGAATGCCAGGGAGCATTTGAGGATCTAAAAGACAAACTATCCGGACCACCCTTACTTGTTATGCCAACCGGGAAAGAAGGAGCTACAATTATATTTAGCCGCTTCATCGGTAGCGGTTAGTGCGATTCTCGTGCAAGAAGAGGGTAACATACAACAACCTGTCTACTATGTTAGTCATGTCCTGAATGATGCCGAGACTCGCTACCCAGAAGTGGACAAACAAGCCCTGGCACTGGTTATAGCGGCCAGAAAACTCCGTCCATATTTCCAATCTCATCCCATTACAGTGATGACAAATTTACCACTCAAAAAAATTCTTCACCGACCAGACCTAGCCGGAAGGATGGTGACATGGGCCGTGGAATTGAGTGAACATCAAATAGAATTCAAACCCCGACCAAGCATCAAGGCTCAATCCCTGGCAGACTTCATTGTTGAAAAACAAGAAACAAGTCAAGAGGAGGACGAGCAAGGGGTAGAATCAATCAAAAGATGGACTCTATTCGTGGACGGATCGAGCAACTCGACAGGAAGTGGAGCAGGCCTATTAATGAAGAGCCCTGGGGGATTTGAAATAAAATATGCCCTTCGTTTCAAGTTCAAAGCATCCAACAATGAGGCTGAATACGAAGCTATGTTAGCAGGACTCAGGATGGCCAAAGCTTTAAGCATTCAACATCTGGAGATCAAAAGTGATTCACAGCTGATTGTAAATCAGGTGAAGGGAGTTTATGGAGCCAAAGAAAGAAGAATGGAGAAATACTTGAACCTGGTCAACAACTACAAACAGTACTTTAAAGAGCTAGAAATAACTCAAGTACCAAGGGTTGAAAACGACCAGGCTGATTCATTATCTCGCTTGGCTACGGAAGGAATGAATGTACAAGCACCAGTGATCTACCTTGAAGAACTGGATAGCCCTAGCATAAACAAGGTCGACCACATGCAAATTTCATCCGACCTGGGGTGGATGGAGCCGATCATACATTATCTTGACAACGACCAACTCCCAGATGACCAAAAAAGTGCTCGGGAAATAAGACAAAGAGCAGCCAGGTTCACCATCAGGGACGGACTTTTATACAAAAGATCATTCACTCGACCACTTCTAAGATGTTTGGGACCAGTAGAAGCTACAAATGTGTTAAGAGAAGTTCATGAAGGAACCTGCGGATCTCACGTAGGATCCCGAACACTCTCTAATACAATTATACGCCAAGGATTCTATTGGCCGACCTTAGAAGAAGATGCCAAAGACTTCGTCAAGAAGTGTGACAAGTGCCAGGCACATGCAAAGATCTCCCATATCCCCGCAGTTCCTTTAACATCAACTCTATCCCCAATACCTTTTGCAAGGTGGGGAATAGACCTGGTAGGGAAGCTACCTAAAGCCTCGGGAGGAAGAGAATACTTGGTAGTAGCAGTAGACTACTTTACAAAGTGGGTAGAAGCTGAACCCCTTGCAACTATCAGTACCGAACAAATGAAGCGTTTTGTCAAGCATAACATATCATACAGATATGGAGTTCCAAAAATATTAGTAACCGACCATGGAAAGCAATTCGAGAACGCATCATTCTCAACATTCTGCAAAGAACA
Organism: Hakea prostrata; assembly: GCF_041222555.1. Classification (NCBI taxonomy): domain Eukaryota; kingdom Viridiplantae; phylum Streptophyta; class Magnoliopsida; order Proteales; family Proteaceae; genus Hakea; species Hakea prostrata. The sequence continues at coordinate 47,999,774 of NC_142601.1, read as the reverse complement.
AGGGATCGAGCATAGATTTTCTTCAGTAGCTTATCCCCAGAGTAATGGCCAGGTCGAGGTTACTAATAGAACCATGCTCGACGGACTCAAGAAAAGGCTCGACCAGCTAAAAGGGAGATGGGTAGATGAACTACCTAGTGTACTGTGGTCGTACCAAACAACTCCAAGGATGACCACAGGAGAATCTCCATTCCGACTAGCATATGGAGCAGAAGCTAGAGTCCCAATAGAAATCCAAATTGGATCACTTCGAGAAATAGAATTCGAAGAAGAAGCTAACATCGAATGAATGCGAACCAATCTGGATCTGATTGACGAAGTAAGGGACAAAGCCCAGTTCCGTCTTGAAGAATATCAAAGAAGAATAGCGACATATTATAATGCCAAGGTTCGAAATGAACAATATTTGCCGAGCGAACTAGTACTTCGCCGAACAGTGCATTTCAGATCCGACCAATCAAGGAAAGTTGTCCCCCAATTGGGAAGGACCATACATAGTCATACGACAAGTCGCTCCCGGAGCATATCATTTACAAGATCCGGAGACAAGCGACAGGATCCCTCGATCATGGAATTCGAACAATCTCGGGAAATACTATCAATAGTATAGTATCGAGAATGTCGTAAACACGACAAATTTTGAGCGTTTTATTTGTTGCCATTTATTTCAGTATGTAGACAACATGGGAGATTCATAATCCCAAGAAGTCATACTCAGTTTTTATATATAAATAAAGACATTCGTACAAATTATTATTCAACTCCAACATGACGCTCAAGAAAAAGACCCGAAAATCTCGAGGCGAAAAGACCTGAAAATCTCGAGCGAGAAAAGACCGAAAATCTCGAGCGAAAAGACACGAAAATCTCAGAAAAGACTCGAAAATCTCGAGACAAGACACGAAAATCTCGAGAGGGAAAGGACACAGAAAATCTCGGGGAGAGAAAAAAAAAAAAAAAACCTAGGCAAAAAAGACCTAAGATTCCTAGGAAGGCCCTACGAATCTTAAGGCACAAAAGACCTAAGATATCAATTAGGCAGAAAAAGACCTACACTCAATAGGCAATAAAGACCTAACATTCATTAGGCACGAATACTTCAAAAGACATACCAAGTTATCATGCCCGGGAGGTAGGGGTTATGGACGAACAGATGTTGACGAACACCTATTTAGTTCATGGCCGAACAAACCCTACTATACCGAACAGCATGGCTTGGAATGATACAAGTACATGACAAGAACGAGCATAAATACCGAACACAGATACTCTCACGACCAAGTAAACTTGTATAAAGGAGGGGAATATGCCAGAAATTATATATAGACCGAACAAGTACACTTGGAAGAAAATACAAGTTGATTAACAAAAATTTACATAGGCAAAATAACCTATGATAAATTATCTATTACAAAAACATCATTGTTTAAAGTGACATTGAACAACAGAGCGATTGCACAAAGTAAAAATAAAGCTATTCAGCAATTACATCATCCGAGGTGATTTGCTCGGCAGGATCGGTGCTCGGCTCAACATTCTCGGTGCTCGGCATGGAAGGCTCAGTGATCGGCGTGAGACCGGCTTCATCCTCCTCCTCAGGGGCCGGCTCCCAGTCGGAGTCAAGAAAATCCTGAACGGGCACATCCTTGGGCAGCCCAAAGGGTTTTTTCCCTACAGCCCAGGCCGGCCGAGGGATCTTCAAGTCATCATATATGCCCGGATCAACGAACTTCTCGAACTTTGATAGATCGAGATCCCTGAACTCCCCAATGATGCTGGAAAATGCCGCACGCCGACCATAACGGAAGCCAGGGGCAGCCACTTTTGCAACAAATTGTTGACACCCCTTAGTCCGAACCCACCGGCGAATTACTTCGTGGCGCAATTCATTAGAAAGATCGGCAAATGTGGTCGGAGAAGCTTGAGCAAGTTGGTCGGTCAAGTCCTTAATAAACTGTTCTTTCTCCAACTTCTCTTGCTCGAGAGCAGAAAGCCTCAAATCTTTGTTTTCCAAAGATTCCTTGAGGTTGTCATTTTCTGACTTACAAGTAGACATCTGATGCTCGGCGGACTCAGCCCGAGCATCGGATTTAGTCTTCTCAACAGTCAAGTGCTCCACCTTAAGACTCAAATCCCTAACCTGGTCTTCCAACATGCGAATAGCGGATAAGTCTCGCCGGGCAACCTCCAAATTTCCCGCCCATGTTTGTGTCAGAGCACACACTAACCTAAAGGGTAAACGAGTCAAACCCAAAGAGCAATAAAAATGGGAAAAAGGACAAGCTTGTTCGGAAAAAAGATAAGCTTGCTCGGGAAAGAGATACCTGGTCATCATGTCTTGAGTTGCGGAAGAGCCAACACCCAACAGAAACTTCTGGTCGGCAGGAAGAATCACTCCCGGCAACCACTCCTTGGCCACTTCAGTTCCGTTCTTTTGGTTGCTTAAAACATGTGAAGACGAATTAAGCGACCAAGAAGGCGCGAGAACAGAAGAAGAAACTGTGGCAGCTTCGGGAACGGAGGGTATCACATTCTCCTCGAGCGAGCCGGCCATAAAAGACATGGGAGCTTTTTTCTTGAGCAACCGAGGAGGAAGATCGGATTCGGTAGAGGTCCTCTTTTGGGCCGTAGAGACCGAACTCTGCTTCCCTTTAGAGCGATTCCGATCAGATTTGGTCGGAACCCTTTCCTCGGCCTCTGCAGCATCTGATTCAGCGGCCTCAGCAACATTACGATTGAGCCTCACTACAAAAAAAAAAAAAAAAAAAAAAATGTGTCAATTCCGGACAAGGGCCTATTCTATAATCCAAAGGAAGAAAAAATATGGAGTACCACTCACCGGGAAGGAACCCCCAATAACGCAGAATATTGGGGTATTCCGGACAGAACCCATGAACGGCAAACATGTTTTTATCCTCGGAAGGGAGATGGCAAATCTTTTCCCTAGCACGCTCCTCGGCCTCGATTAGCAAAGGAAAATCATTTGACCCACTGAAGCGGTCCTCGGACCCAAGATATAGGGAAGGAAGGCTTGGAAGGAGGACGAACAAAGAAATACTTGGGGCGCCACCCCCTGGTGTTGGACGGGAGGGTACCTGTCCCGACGAAATTACCATCCCAACCACATTGGGAAGCTGTTCGTTTTGACAAGTAAAACCACCCATCTTGCTCTTGCTTTTTTGTCATAAAGAAATGAAGGAATAAAGCAAGAGAGGGTCGGACATTAACCTTTGTCCCTTGGCAGAAGCCCCAAAAGCAGATTACATTACGCCAACTGTTGGGTACAAACATTCCCGGACACATGCGATAGTGTAACATAATTTCTCTAAATAAAGGATGAACAGGTAAATGAAAACCACTTTTCAGTGCATCTTCGTACAAAGCAAACTCCCCGGGCCGAGGAGTGTTGGCCCTCTCTTCGGGAGTAGGCACGCGAAGGATGTGGTCGGAAGGAATTCCATATTTATGCCTAAGATAATCCAACCTTTCTTCGGACATCTGGGAAGGAAAGAAGTCAGGGCCTGAGGAATAAGGATCATAGTCTATATGGTCGGGAGTCAACTCTTTGGTCTGCTCGAGCTTATATTCCTCAAGAGTCAAGCTATCTTTCCACTTCTTACGTTCGGCTTTAAAACGAGCCCGGGCACTAAGATGTTCGGTCCTAGATTGAGAATCTATCTGGTCTTCACCATCATTGCTAGATGGTTCACGACCAGAGCGATTGTCGAAAATTTCTTCGGACCGATCACTGGTAGGGAGGCCGGGAGTGATGGGATGTTCGGCTTCTGGTTCGCCCAATGAGGAGCCAGAAGGTTCTTTTCCTAAATCTTTCCTAAGGTTTTCTATGGCTGACCCTCTCTTCAGGACTACCATTTTTTCTAAATGAATGGAAGACAGAGGAGCGTACCCAGAGACAAAGGAAAAGAAGGGAGAAGGAAAAACAAACAACACAAACGAATAAGTTTTTGCATACTGTTCTAACTACTAGAAACAGAAAACAAAAGAAGAAGCAAAGCAGCTAAGAACTTACTTGTTGGTAAGCGCACGAACAAGAAGAAGAGAATGAGTGATACATCTCCCCCAAGTAAAAACCAAAGCTTGAAAGCACAGTAATAACACACGTCCTCAACAAAGAGAGAAATTCACAGTTGCAGAAACAAAGCGAAATGCAGAAGAAGGAATGGAAAGAAGAAAGAAGATGAGGAAGATATGCCTTTATATATAAGCGTAGATCCTAATCTAAGGGAGAATGCATATGTGTAATCAACGGTTGAGACTCATCATCATAACATATCCATATCTGACGGTTATTGCAGCATGTAAATGGATGGCAGGAAATGAAGAGTCTTTTTATCAATTAGACATATTCACATCCAACGGCTATGACAAAACCTAGGTGGACGGTGGCAGATGAAGGGTCTATTCATCATAATGGCAAGCATTTATGATGAAATGACAACTAAGACACGTGTCAATCACGCACGAGCTTCGAAGAACGTGTTTCGATAGTCGTGCGAAATTGACGGCTATGCAGGAGTGGGACGTTACAGATTTCGAGGAAAATGTGTTGGTCGATCCGACCATACACCCTCTAAATGAAAAATAATCCCTTGAGCCGAGCATATAAGTTCTCGACCACAATGGATTAGGGGGCTTATGTTAATGACTAAAATGGTCATTCTATATCCCCGGTCTGAACCGGCGGTTGCACGATCCGACCAGGTTCGCAATCTAACAGGGTCCGACCAGGAGGTTCATAATAGGACCGACCACACTAATAAATTCATCCGAATAGTATGAGATGGATTCGTGAAGGTAGACTCCTACTACCCAACAACTGGAGAAGAGAGTTAGTTAGGTAAAAGGACTCTTCTAAAGAGTTACTCTCCTACAATAACTCTCTTCAGGGTTATTCCGAATATAACTCTATCACCATACACTATATAAAGACCTCTGGTAAACACTAGAGGGCAGGTATTCATACTTCTTGTGATCAATTACTTGAATTCTCTATTGAGTAGTTGAGATCATATTATTTTTTTCCTTTTTTTTGCCGCCCCCCCCCCCCCCCCCCCCCCCCCCCCCCCCTCTCCCGCGGGCCCGGTGCGGAGGGAGGCCCGAGATTCCTACCCCCCCCCCCCCCTTTTCTTCTTTTTTCAACCAAAAAAAAAAAAAAATAAAATTAAAAAAAAAAAAAGTATAAACCCCCCCCCTTAGGGGGACAAAAAACCCCCCCCCCGATTTTTAAACAAAAAAAGGGGCCCCCCCCCACCTTAATATTAAAAACTAATAAAAAGTGAAACTCAATGGGTCCTTCGTGGGGCCCACACCATATTATGTGGTTGAAAACCGTCCACACATTGTTTTTCCCCTAACTGGCAAGTGATCCAGACTCCATAAAATGAATATACAGTTATCGATCTAGGTTTCCATCTTACCCAAACAAATGATTCGCAATCATAAACGTCTTGGTACAAACATCAAATCCATTCAGTTGTGGTTTAACAATTTATGTTAACAATTAACCCATGTGTTCCTTCCAATGATCATCAGCCTTTCCATCCACGTGTCGTTCATCCAATGGCCTAAATGGATAGATGGACGGAATGCCTGGACGGAGAGGATCTGGATACCCTTCAGCCCTGTTGTGGAGAAAATATAGTCTGAGGGGGCCCCCGAGATGAACGTACACCCCCACTCGGGATAGAGAAGTCTTCTTAAGGGAAGTCCTCTTAGGAGGATTCTAAGAATTTCTTCTGGAGTAAAACACATACCCCCTCGGGACATGTGTTTTCTGCATGCTCGGGAGGAATAGTGTTCTCCCTTGAGAGGCACAGAAAACCCCCTCGGGACATGATTATTCTGAAGACTCGGGAGGAATAGTGTTCTCCCTTGAGAGGCACAGAAAACTCGCTCGAGACATGATTATTATGAAGATTCGGGAGGAATAGTGTTCTCCCTTAAGAGGCACAAAAAACCCCCTCGGGACATGATTATTCTGAAGACTCGGGAGGAATAGTGTTCTCCCTTGAGACGCACAGAAAACCCCCTCGGGACATGATTATTCTGAAGACTCGGGAGGAATAGTGTTCTCCCTTGAGACGCACAGAAAACCCCCTCGGGACATGATTATTCTGAAGACTCGGGAGGAATAGTGTTCTCCCTTGAGAGGCACGAAAAAACCCCCTCGGGACATGATTATTCCGAGACTCGGGAGGAATAGTGTTCCCCCCTTGAGAAGCACGAGAAAACCCCATCGGGACATGATTATTCTGAAGACTCGGGAGGAATAGTGTTCTCCCTTGAGAGGCACAGAAAACCCCCTCGAGAGGAAGCATATTCACCCCTTCAGGGAACATGCACGGAATAAGCTCAAGAAGCCCATTTGGACTAAGTCCAAGAGAGACTTTGAAGAAGACGGCCAGGTCAAGAGAGTTAGTTACAGATAACTACTCAGTAAGAGCCGTTCCAAGAATTGGGGAGATGAGTCAACAGTTAACGGCTCTATCTGGTGTGACAAAGAAGGAGCCGTTATTCCAAGGACACTCCACTCACTCTCCAACGGCCGATCCGAAACTCAAGGAAGCGCCGCCTCCAGGTAACCTCTATATAAACCCACCTCCTACATGGAGAAAGGTACGAGAACTTCATCTGATAAATTATTCATTACGTTCTTGAGAACTCTCTCAAGAACTCTTATTGTTGCCTAGGCTGACTTGGGCGTCGGAGGTGGTTCCCCGGCCAAAACTAGGCCGGACCGTTCTTGCTTTCTTCATGTGTGCAGGCATCCCAGTTATTCCAACTTGGCTAGAGAGCTCTTAAGGTGGTCATCTCAATATCCGGCCCTCGAAGAAATTCTAGACGCAACAAATTGGCGCCGTCTGTGGGAAACACCACAAAAAGTCATGACGAGATGTACCACACCTCAGGTGACAAGTTCTCAAATTTTCACTCGAGTGAGAGGAAGGGAGATAGAAAATGGACGTGTTAAAGAACAAACTCTCCCTTCTCCAGATCCACAAATTCCTATTCTAGAGGAAGTTCGAGAAGGAATTCCAGAGGAATTTCGAGAAGGAATTCCAGAGGAAGTTCGAGAAGAAATTCCAGAGAATCACCCATTAACTATTCCAACTCCATTTGGAGAAGGAGGTTCGAATCAACCTCCGATTCCAGTGACAATGGCCGATTTGCAAAATATGCAAAGGGAAGTCCAACAACAAATGTTGGAACTCCAAGGAGTAGTTCGTGGCTTAATCCATCAAATCGGGGTACCGTCTGGACCCCCGAGAAATACACAAGAAGGACGGAGACGTGAAGCTGTCCGACAAACTTGGAATAGGCAGCGCCCGATGAACGAAAAAAGGCGAAATCCCAAAATACCAAGACGAACTGCCGAACGAGTTGGAGAAAGATCACACAGAGTTCATATTGAAGATACACTTCCCGAGGAGATCGGACGAGGGGAAATGTGTTCAACCATTTGGCTGGGCTCGGGCAAACTCAGAATTTATCCAGAAGAGGGCACAGAAACGAAAGAATTCAAGAACAAGAAGGCAAAAGCCGCGGAAGAGGTCATTCTAGATCTGATGACCCGAGAGGATCGGTCAGTCAGTCGGGATCTTCTCAGGGACCAACTTCTCAATATTCTGATCTTGGTGTTCGGTCTCCGCAAGAACGTTGAGAGGAGCATGGTCTCGGGAGAAGATTAGAGGCCATGGAGAGAAGGCTTGATTATCGGGACCTTGACGACGACTATGACGTGGTGGATAGAGAACCCTTCTCAGAAGAGGTCATGAGAGCACCTCTTCCACCTAACTTTATCATGCCGACTTTTACTTCCTATGAAGGTATATCTAATCCTCGTGAACATATTAGTTATTTCAAGTCTGTCATGGCCGTGATTGGTCGAGAAGATGAGTTATTATGCTAAACTTTCCCGGCATCTCTCAAAGGCCCGGCTATAAAATGGTTTTCTAGCCTACAGCCAAGATCCATCCGAAACTTCCGAGAACTCGGGAGAAAATTCATTGCCCGATTCAGAAGTTGCATCGGGAGTAAGAAGACAGCAGATAGCCTTTTTGCCATCAGGCAAAAGCCAAATGAGTCTGTTCGAGACTATCTTCTAAGATTCGATAAAGTGGCTATCGAAGTAGAAGAGTTGGATGATATGGTGGCGTAAAATGCATTATGGAGTGGAATAACTCAACGACGCTTGCTAGAGGTATTACTCCAAGATAAGCCAAAGACTTATGGAGCTCTTCTTAAGAAATCCCAAAAGCAAGCAACAGTTGCAGAAGTTATCGAAGCACGAGAAAAGTCCAGAAGAGAGGAATATGACTAAGTATTGTCACTTTCACAACAACTATGGCCACCACACGGATGAGTGTAGAAATCTTAAGATTGAGATCGAGAAACTCATACAAGCAGGTCATCTTGAAAAATACCTTCAAAGGAAGCGACAAGATCGAGAGAAGTCTCCAGTAAGAGCACACAAAAGACCAAGTTCGAAGAGCCCAGAGCATGTGGATAAGCTTTCCGAGAGCCAATAGACGGATCTTGGAATCCCACGAATCTTCGAAAATTCTATCAATAGAATAAATCAAGACATGTAGCTCTTGCTTTGCAAACCATGCAACCACTTGATTTTCAATAAAGTCTACGCCACCATCTCTGATATTCCTTTTCCCATGAAAAAAGTTATATTGAAGTATTCACAAATGCTTCCCCAAATGAAGAAGAACCCAAGAGCGTTCTCAAGATCAGAAGAGCCCAAGAGAGTTCTTACCAAGTTTAAGAACCCAGGAGCGCCCTTCGAAGCAAGAAAGAACCCAAGAGCGTTCTCAAGATCAGAAGAGCCCAAGAGAGTTCTTGTCAAGTTTAAGAACCTAGGAGCGCCCTTCGAAGCAAGAAAGAACCCGAGAGAGTTCTTGACAAGTTCAAGAACCCAAGAGCGTTCTCAAGATCAGAAGAGCCCAAGAAAGTTCTTACCAAGTTTAAGAACCCAGGAGTGCCCTTCAAAGCAAAAAAGAACCCGAGAGAGTTCTTGACAAGTTCAAGAACCCAAGAGCCTTCTCAAGATCAGAAGAGCCCAAGAGAGTTCTTACCAAGTTTAAGAACCCAGGAGCGCCCTTTGAAGCAAGAAAGAACCCAAAAGAGTTCTTGACAAGTTCAAGAACCCAAGAGCGTTCTCAAGATCAAAAGAGCCCAAGCGCCCTTCGAAGCAAGAAAGAACCCGAGAGAGTTCTTGACAAGTTCAAGAACCCAAGAGCGTTCTCAAGATCAGAAGAGCCCAAGAGAGTTCTTACCAAGTTTAAGAACCCAGGAGCGCCCTTCGAAGCAAAAAAAGAACCCGAGAGAGTTCTTGACAAGTTCAAGAACCCGAGAGCGTTCTTAAGAAGAGCCCAAGAGAGTTCTTAACAAGTTTAAGAACCCAGGAGCGCCCTTCAAATCAACGAAGAACCCAAGAGAGTTCAAAGGCGTCACACTCGGGACCTCACTCGGGTAGCCATTCGGGAGAATTTCCCCACCTATTATGAAAGCCCAAAGAAGTCATGAGATGGAATTTCTCAAAGGCGTCACACTCGGGACCTCACTCGGGTAGCCACTCGGGAGAATTTCCCCACCTCTTATGAAAGCCCCAAGGAAGGCTCTCATGAGATGGAATTTCTCAAAGGCGTCACACTCGGGACCTCACTCGGGTAGCCATTCGGGAGAATTTCCCCACCTCTTATGAAAGCCCAAGGAAGGCTCTCATGAGATGGAATTTCTCAAAGGCGTCACACTCGGGACCTCACTCGGGTAGCCACTCGGGAGAATTTCCCCACCTCTTATGAAAGCCCAAGGAAGGCTCTCATGAGATGGAACTTCTCAAAGGCGTTACACTCGGGAGCTCACTCGAGTAATCATTCGGGAGAATTTCCCCACCTCTTATGAAAGCCCAAGGAAGACTCTCATGAGATGGAATTTCTCAAAGGCGTCACACTCGGGACCTCACTCGGGTAACCACTCGGGAGAATTTCCCCACCTCTTATGAAAGCCCAAGGAAGGCTCTCATGAGATGGAATTTCTCAAAGGCGTCACACTCGGGATCTCACTCGGGTAGCCACTTGGGAGAATTTCCCCACCTCTTATGAAAGCCCAAGGAAGGCTCTCATGAGATGGAATTTCTCAAAGGCGTCACACTCGGGACCTCACTCGGGTAGCCACTCGGGAGAATTTCCAGGCATTTCCTTCTAAGAGAAGACTCAAAGGACTATTCGAAGGCCTCACATTCGGGAACCTATTCGGGTAGACCATCTGGAATAAGGCATCAAGGTTTTCATTGTATCAATTACCTCTAAGGCATTCCGCTAGGGGAGTGAATCGGGAGATATAAAAGCTTAATGCCTCAGTAATATGCAGATGATTACAAGCTAATTTTCTGCAAAATATTATAGAAAGCAAGGAAGCAAAACAAATTTCAAAATTTTCTTCAAGAGACAGTAAAAGAGATCGATCTTGTTTCTCGAGAGGACAAAGGATCACCTCAACCATGTTTGCTTCTCGCTCAATTTTTGGAGTTTCCCGAACTATTGAAGTCTTCTTCTCGAAGCTATCTCTAGTTTCTTCTTCTTCAGGAGGCTCGATACAGTCAAGGGTCAAGTGGGCGGAACGGCTTGAAGAGCATGACACCCTTAATAGAGGCAATGGCATATCTCGGAGAACCCGGCTGGGGGCTTCTCGACTCGACAAGACTTTAGAGAAATGATGGCTATCATTCAAGACGACGCATTGGAATTTCTTCAAAAGAAAAAACCTTCAAAGAGGTGTGAGAAAAGCATTCCATACACTCGGGAGACCGATCGCACGGAATGGGGGGCTCTGTTGTGGAGAAAATATAGCCTGAGGGGCCCCCCAAGACGAACGTACACCCCCACTCGGGATAGAGAAGTCTTCTTAAGGGAAGTCCTCTTAGGAGGATTCTAAGAATCCCTTCTGGAGTAAAACACATACCCCCTCGGGACATGTGTTTTCTGCATGCTCGGGAGAAATAGTGTTCTCCCTTGAGAGGCACAGAAAACCCCCTCGGGACATGATTGTTCTGAAGACTCGGGAGGAATAGTGTTCTCCCTTGAGAAGCACAGAAAACCCCCTCGGGACATGATTATTCTGAAGACTCGAGAGGAATAGTGTTCTCCCTTGAGACACACAGAAAACCCCCTCGGGACATGATTATTCCGAAGACTCGGGAGGAATAGTGTTCTCCCTTGAGAGGCCCAGAAAACCCCCTCGGGACATGATTATTCTGAAGACTCGGGAGGAATAGTGTTCCCCCTTGAGAAGCACAAAAAACCCCATCGGGACATGATTATTCTGAAGACTCGGGAGGAATAGTGTTCTCCCTTGAGAGGCACAGAAAACCCCCTCGAGAGGAAGCATATTCACCCCTTCAGGGAACATGCACGGAATAAGCTCAAGAAGCCCATTTGGACTAAGTCCAAGAGAGACGTTGAAAAAGACGGCCAGGTCAAGAGAGTTAGTTACAGATAACTACTCAGTAAGAGCCGTTCCGAGAATTGGGGAGATGAGTCAACAGTTAACGGCTCTATTTGGTGTGACAAAGAAGGAGCCGTTATTCCAAGGACACTCCACTCACTCTCCAACGGCCGATCCGAAACTCAAGGAAGCGTCACCTCCAGGTAACCTCTATATAAACCCACCTCCTACATGGAGAAAGGTACGAGAACTTCATTTGATAAATTATTCATTACGTTATTGAGAACTCTCTCAAGAACTCTTATTGTTGCTTAGGCTGACTTGGGCGTCGAAGGCGGTTCCCCGGCCAAAACTAGGCCGGACCGTTCTTGCTTTCTTCATGTGTGCAGGCATCCCAGTTATTCCAACTTGGCTAGAGAGCTCTTAAGGTGGTCATCTCAATATCCGGCCCTCGAAGAAGTTCTAGACGCAACAACCCCATTTTGAAGGTGGAAGTGAAAACTGATGAGATAATATAAGAAGATAAAGGAATACTTTCCTTTTATGATATTTTCCAAGTTTTCTTTTTAGTAAGAATGTCTCACGTTGATACCATATTTAGAGTTACAATTGATCTTTTTCTTTTCATTTCTTTTCTTTTCTTTTCTTTTTTTTTTTTTTTTTTTTTTTTTTTTTCCTCTTTTTGGGATTGGATCAAAGGTTGATCCAAAGCTATAACTTATGCGTATCTCAACTACATCTTTAAAGTTATATATAAGGGTTTGTTTTGGAGGGAGGGTCAGATGTGTAAATTTATAACCAAGTACGAATTTGTTTAGTTAATTGGATTTTCGGAAATTTCAAAGCAATCGGATATTCGGATGTATAAAAATATACAAATCCAAATGGGGTCTTAAACTCATTCTTGAGTGTTGGGCCCAATTAATGTAATAGTGTATTGGTAGTTTAACGTAATTAGTGGCTATTGATTAATATTAATTATCAATAATGACCCCAAAATTAAACTTTCATCGCATCGGATGATAATCGTCAAATATCTAATCGAATCGGATTATATCAAACTTAAAATTAGCATAGCCGAATTCAAATATGAACCCAAAAAAGTTGAATTCGAATGCTTTTAAACGGAAAGGAGATCGAATTTTTGACTATCCATTTACATCCCTTTAAAGGAGATAACTATTTGTTTAGTTTATTGGATTTTTTTTTTTTATTTTAATATACAATGGAGTGTTACCGTTTTACACTATTAGGGGTTGTCTTTTACAAGCTAAGGCAACCTCTTTAAGTTTGTTTGAATTAATATTTTCATTTAACAAGGTGGGATGTTATAGTTGATTTTCTAAATTAGGTGGCATATGAAATTTACCCTTACATCGTTTTTATATTTGCTATTAAAGAAGAACTCTTCACCCACCTAAGGGTTGGGTATGGGAAGGTATTAAATGAGGGTAATTAAGTCTTTTACTACCCCATCAGTATTTGGTTATTTAAACCCCAATTAATAGAAATGGTACTATAGGCATGAATTGTAGTGAAAGCATGACTAGAGTGATATTTTGGTTTATGGGTTTATATCTCCCCATCTTAAAATTCCTCTAGAGACTTGTGTCCATTTGGTGACATAAAAAGTTAGTCAGCTTTTAATAGATTTGAAGTATCTCACAATATGATACTAGTCGGTACATATTCATATTGCATATAATCGATACTATATATATATATATATATATATATATACTTTATATTAGTATATTCAAATATAATAAACCAAAATTTTGGATAAACGCATTTAAAAAGTCTTAAATCCAAACACGCATGCGATGTGCTCTTTCTATAAATATTAGATATTAGGTAGTTGATAATCAAATCAGCTTCACATCAAACGTGGGTATTATCAATTAGAGGTGTAAATGGATTAGATTCGAATTAGATAATAATAATAATAATAATATCATATCAGCATCTTATTATATTTAGATGGATTAGGATAATATTCTATCGGTTTTCGGACATATTCAGTCAGATTTGGATGATAATCGGATAGTTATTTTCTTATGTAAATTCTTCTAAATAAGTATGAATACAAATTTTCGACTACCTATTGACATCTTTACCATTTTACTTGTGAGTCTAGGTTTGACATTTAAGAATTTAACAACTTTAGTAGTTATTTTAGTAGAAAATCTAGAAAAATAGTCACATATCTCAAGTAAAAAAATTATATAAATAAGAATAATAAATCCAAATAAGTACCTTAATCAAATAATTTTATCAGATGAATAATAATCGGTATGAAAGGGGAATATCACATTTGCATCATACTAGTAATCGGACGAATCTAAATACCGCTAAATAGATACGGATGCGAATTCAGGAGTAGATTTTGGTTATCCATTTACACCCCTCTTTCAAATAAAAGATTGTCCATGCTCACCTAATTTATATGACAAGCCCACTTTGATAGATATCCACCGACAGCATGGGCATGATAACTTCTTTGTTTATTTGAAGGGAGCTTTTACCAACATGGGCCTAATAACTTCGTGTGTGCTCACCTAATTTAATATGCAGCATTGCTTAGTTGATGAAACCAACAACTTGAACAAATTGATCATGGGTTTGATTCTACTTGATGGCAATATTGTTATCAATTTTGTTTCTCACTAAAATTAGGGTCAGTGTCAAAGTAAATTAGCGCCAACACGATCCTATCAGAGTATCAAGGTGGACCGTGTTTGATTGGGCCCTTGTCGGGTTTGGTTAGAATTTTGGATCTTTAAACCTTGACAAGGTTGGATGCTTGGGTTTCAATTTCAATCTCTAAGGTAGGATTAGGGTTCCAAGCTAACCTGACCCATTGATATCCCTAACATCTCTCACAAAGTTGAGAAGAGCCTATGGGAGAGAATATATATATATATATATATATATATATATATATATATATATATATATATATATATATATTTGAAACATGTACATATGATGAAGGGATGATAAAAAGGCAAGAAGCATCCGCCTTGTCCATTCAATAATCATTTCTAGTTCTCATGCAGTTTCCAACAGCAATTCCAGCCTCTTTGGAAAGAAATAGAAAAACTCAATATCTTATAAAAACTACAAAAACATAAACGAAAACCCAACTGGAATTGATATTATTTAATGCATTATCCTTTCGTACTTGTAAAGAACAAGAAAATAAAATAGATACAGAAACTGAATACAATCTTGCAACAATTTGGAAGCTCAAATTAAAACCAAACTAGCTTACAATTTGTTTGTTGCAAGATTGTGTTCAATTTCTGTATCTATTTTCTTTTCTTGTTCTTTGCAACTAAGAAAGAATTGTGTCCCTTATTTGATTATTTTAATAGCATAAAATCACACAAAACGTCATACCTAAAACCATGATTTTCTAAACAATTGTAATCAATTCACTAAACAAAATCTAGAATGGCTCATCTAAGCAGCCAATTATTTATTGCGTGTAATACTTCACCTTTAGCGTCTAGATATCATTTTGGTTTTTAGTTACGTTTTTTATATTAAGTTTATTGAATGCGCATTGAATAAATTAAACCCAATTACAGAAAACACCATCTGCTGTGCAGAACAGTACTCTTTTATGCCAAATAAGTGGTTGAGAAAATTTTAAAACTTTTGATGATTTTTTTTAGTTTAAAATTACACTTTTAATCATAGTCTTCTATTTGACATATAAATGCACTGCTGCGTGCAGTAAAAAGACGTGCGCAACAGAAATTTGTTTCCACCCAATTGCTTGCTAGAACCAAAGTCAAGCAATGAGATTTTCCAATTTTTATTGATATTTTTATTTATTTATTTGTAACTTGAGGTCAAAGGGTCAAATAGCATCTTAGTCATGGTCATTGGCATAATATTGTGTGTAACCCCCTTTTCTCGAACCTCTTCCAAACTCTGCTTGTTGATACGATTAAGAACTTATTTAAAGAAAACGCCTCTAATAAATCAAACATTTAGGTAAACGTCAGTAAAAAAATTTTTTTGGGGGTAAAAGTCTACTCTCCCATGCGTTTCGGAGGGAAGTCCCCTTCTAAACACTAACATGATGATTTTGCTTGGATTAATGTGTTGAATTATTCAGCGAGACATCGTGCGCTATTCGATCTATATCTGAGTCAAGATTTTGATCTTAACCTATTGAGAAATGAACAGTCGAGCGAAATGCGTGATCTAACGGCTTCAGATTTCACTAAAACAGTTTTGCACATTTACTAAAATAAAATCGTTAACAATATAATTTTTTGAGCAAATTGCGCTGGCACCCCCAAAATGAAAATTTTAAAGACTTGACAACCCACTTTATGTTTAAAAAACACAGACACCCAAAATTGAATTTTCACCGGATATATTAGTCCAATTTAACATTGGAATCTGTTAAATTACTATTTATAATAAGGATATTATTGAATTAAAATAAAATAAACTATGATTTCATAGTTTTTAGTGAAAAAATTTGCTAATAAAAATTTAATTTTGAGGTCTCTGTTTTTTTAAACATAAAGTAAGGATGTCGTGAGTGCTTTAAAACCTCAATTTTAGGGTACTAGTGCAATTTACTCCATTTTTTTATAATCAAATACTGAGAAGATGGACCGTTACCAAACACATGATGGCAAGATTAGAACAATAATGGTAAGGATAGAGAACAATAATAGTAAGGATAGAGGAATCAAAATCCACAACATGAACAGATGATGAAGACATGAAAACCTATTCCTTGTTTCTGAGAAAGGGACGTCAGCAATGGTGGTTCAGTTCGACAATGAAAGCAAGCTAACACCATCGAATCTGCTTTGGACTTTGTAGACTTTGTGGATTTTTCAATTCATGGAGATAGTCTAAAATTGTTTGCTTCAATGCCTTGTGACTTTAGACAAGTTCCATTCTCTTCTCTCTACTTGGACTATGACTACATGTTATCTATCCATGGGTCACAATCCTTGTGCATATGACTTGTTTGATAAAATGCCGAAAAGAACTGTAGCTGTTGAATAAATGCCCAATCAGACATGGTTTTTTCTAGTTTTGGAGCAAGAGGTAAGAACAAAACCATGGCCAGGACCACCTTCCGGTGTGAGAGAGATGGAAGGGCTTATCTATATCTGCGCCGGCGTTGACCATGAGCTTCTTATTGGGAGAAGCACTAAGAACCTCCACGAATCTCCATTTCAATTCAAGACTCCGAGGGTGGTGCGCACGTCAAACAAGATCAACCTCACCATCCCCACCAAGCGGCGATCATCTCAATGAACTAATGAAGGTGGACTGGAGATAAGTAACATGTGCTTTTAGCAGGCGACAATGACGGCGCAGGTCAAATGGAAGGTTCCCCAAGAGCTGCGTTAGATCTCATGTCAAGTTTGACTAATATTAATTCTAAATCGACGGCCATTCAAACTCTATGCTATGCGTGGAGCAAAGCACTTTATCCTATTGGAAGCTTCCAAGTGCCAAGTGGGTTGTTGATTCTGTTCTAACAGGTTTTGGCTCTTGGAAGATCTTTTACCTGTGGACTCACAAATTTGAAACTAGTGCCTTGGTTTGTATGATTGCTCATGAAAAGAATTTTATATTAATCAAGAAATTAGGATTCATGAATCTACCTGATCGAATTCCAATTTAGATCAATTTTTTTTTGGTCAAAAAAGTAGAATTTTACTAGAGAAATAATTTTAGAGGCACAAAGAGTTTGGTTTACAAAGAAAGCTGGTGGGCTATACCACCATAAATGAGAGACATTTAGCTGCTTTGGACACCTAGCAAGAAAATCTGCCTAAGTATTTACAGACCTAGGAAGACAACTGAAAATTAAAGACTTAAACTGTTAATGAAACTTGTTGATGACCTGAGCTAAGCTGTTACTTACCCAGTCTAAAGATAGGGATTGCTCATTTAGAGCCAATACACCTGATTTGCAGTCCAAAAACACCTACACTTTAGGCAGTTTTAAGGAAAATAGCCATGTCAAGAGCATCCCTTGTGGCTTCGAGTTCAAGTGAAGTGGTTAAGTACTAAAATAGCCAAAGGAGGAGGTTAATTTAGCTGTCATGGACTCTAATTCATGAGAAGAGATGAATGAGGAAGTGAACCCTAAAGTTTTAAATTTTGAAAATGATAGAGTGATAGACACGCTCCCAAAAGAGAGGGCCTATACGAAGTAATTTGCACAAGAGAAAGATTCTCAAAATTCGATTGATGGGGAGAACTTAGAGTCTACCACACAATAACTCGAGAGGGCCCACGTGGAGGGTGAATTGGTCTTACCAACCAAGCAACCTTGCGTTGGCAAAACCAGGGCATATTGGAGTCCTCTACCTACCTCACTGCCCTATCTATCACATATTTAGAAGGAATGTCCACCTTTGAATACTGACAAAATAAACCTCTCTTAGGTGTATAATGGAAGAAGGTCAGGGTCAAATTATCTAAACTGAACTCTTTATTTTTGGGGGGAGGGGGGTTTACTCGCAAATTCCTCAAAAATGCAATTCTATACAATTTATTTGGCAATTTTATTCTCTCTTGAATTCAACATGTGGGCCCTAAGAAATGGAATATGTCAACTCTTTCCTATAAAAATTTTATGAGAAATAGAGCCACAAATGTGAATTTGTCAAAGTTTTGGATCAACCAGCAACCCAACTCCACAACCGTATATACAAAGTTCATACCTCCAGAGAATAATAAGCATTCCTTTTCTTTTACTCTTAAGCTTAAAAATTAAGTCAGAATCTATATATAACTTTTCCTTTTTCCTTCTTTAATTTAATTTTCCAGAGACTTTTTTTTCCCTGGACTCTTGAGAGAGCAAATAAAGGATTGCAGTTTTGGGTAAGTGGATGAGTAAATCGAAAGCAATTTGTGCAGTTTTTCAAGAAACAGTAACCGTAAGTGAGTAATTTATGGAAATGGGTTGGTCACGTAGAAGGAAATTATTTCAAAACTTTAATAATAAGATTGGCATGATTTGCTCCATATCTACAGCTTCCAACAATATTCTGGCGATCACTTAAAGATTCCAAGCAGATTTTTGGTTTTTAAAAAAAGTTAAAATTCGTCTTTAATAATTAAATAATTATGGAAGATGAATATGATGTATGATAATGTATGTATTTTAATCTGGATGGTTGGTTTGAATAGAACAATTCCACCACTACATACCGTTATCGAAAAGATTTAGATCCCACAGGGATAGGGAGCTTCAGCAAAGCTTTTAAAAACGAACAGAGAGGGGGAAAGAAGAAGAAGAAGCAAAGCAGAGCAAATCAAATCTACAGAGAGAAGCTAGAGATCATGGGTTTTCCTAGGCTTTTCTCCCTTTTCATTCTTCCTCTATTGCTTTTCTCTATGTTGCCGAGAACAACTTTTGCTGTCAAAAAGGCAAGCAATCAACCGTTCTGTATTAAATCTTTCATCTTTTTGCTGTTTTCGTTTTTGTTTTGGAGAATGATTCTGAGACATCTTTCTTCTCTTTCTTTTAGTCTTATGTAGTATACATGGGAGCCCATTCTCATGGTCAGAGCATCTCTCCTAACAATGTTGAATTAGTTGCAAATTCTCATTACGAGTTTCTCGGATCTTTCTTGGGAAGGTAATAAGAAATGGACTACTTGAAATTTATAAACTGATCTCAAAATCCCTTCTTTACTCTTGAGAATTGTTCTTAAATTTGTTCTCAAATGCAGTACCCAGAAGGCAAAAGATGCAATTTTTTACTCATATGCAAATCATATCAATGGCTTTGCTGCAACCCTTGAAGAAGAAGAAGCAGCGAAGATCTCCAGTATGAACAAAGCACCCACCACTCATAACTCTCTTCTCCTTGTGTTCCTCTTTTCTGTTTCAACTCAATTTGTTTTCTCTTCAATCAATGCAGAGCATTCCAATGTTATTTCAGTCTTCCCAAACAGAGGAAGACGATTACACACAACAAGATCATGGGATTTTCTTGGGCTGGAGAAAGATGGCGTAGTTCATCCCAATTCTATCTGGGCAAAAGCCAACTATGGGCAAGATACAGTTATTGCGAATTTAGACACTGGTAAGTCATTCATCTGTTTTTCTCTCAAAGTCTCTGAATCATTTAAACAACTACCTGTTCTTCAATCTTGATTAGTGCTCACATCATAAACAAGTCACTGTCCATTAATCGTTTTCTTTTGAATAATTAAAAAAAGACTTTCTTTATCATTCAAAGACGGCATGCATTAGGTATTCTCTTTTGATTTCCAGTTGTTCCAGATTTGAAAATAGGCCTCGGGTAACCAATTATTACTTATTCTACTTATTCTCTTCGGAATAAACTATCCCAAATGGTCAACTCTCTGCACATTTTACAATAGGAATTAAATAAATTCACTGGTTGTTTTGATCAAATTGAGAACCATTTGTTGGGCTCTTTGTGATTTAACTTGCAAAAATTGCTGATGCGTTTGATAGTTGGAAAGCCTTGTGGGATTGATTTTTCTCTTCTTTGGTTTGATATGTTTGGTCATGAATAGATAATAATGGTAGCTGAAAGTTTAGTAAAGGAACCTTTTTCTTAAAATCATTTGAGAGGGAAAAGGGAGGTGGGGTTGTGGAACATGAGAATTTTTTTCTCACAAGATTGTTACTTTTGGAAAGTTTAGAAGATATCTATTTTAATTGATGATATGTTTATTCCAATGATCGGAACTGAATATTGAATGATGATGTATTTTAAACTATCCATAGTCAAAAGTTTAAGTCACCACGATGTTCCAACTATTAATGATCTAACTTACTTGGAAATTAGGGGATTGTTAAAGAATTTAAAAATATTACAAAAACTTGTGACACTTGCCTACTCAAATTAGCATTGAAATTGTCAAGTTGATTGCCTCAATTTTTATACAAAAGATACATCCCAAGAAAATGTCCCTACTTCCTTGATTATAGCCTTAATCTAAGCATTTATCCATAAAAATTTGCATGAATATGTATGATATTCGAAAGCTGAAAACATAATCAATTGCTTTGTTGTACTCAAATGAAACATGGTTCTTGTTATAAGTCTCTTTCACTTTGGGAGAGGGGAGGATGTGTTGAGAGTATTGTCTGGGGGAGGGTGTGCTGGGAGAGTAGTTCGAGGATAAAGGATAATCTTACCGTGGACCCCTCCTCCTCTACTAGCATATATTCTAAGGGATCTATCTTGTCTTTGTTTTGAGGTGAGCCTCTTCTTGAATGTCATGTGAATAAATGTTAAGTTGGATTAGCCTTTGCCTTGATCATAGTTCATGTGCTAGAAGTACGGGTCATACACCCGTGTCAATGCAAGGTTTGTAGAGTGGTAAGATCCATACTTCTCAGTGGAAAGGTCATATGTTTGACTCTTGCGGACGACAAAGCTCCCTTTGAGGACTGGCACGGATGAACCTCTGACATCAAAAAAAAAAATACACATGGGTTATAGGTAGGGTATAAGTGTCTCATTTCAGCACGTGGGTCTATATTCTATGTATGATGTGGATTTATCTTCCTTTGGTTTCTCCCCTTGCTCCTATGACTCATAAAGTGTACCATTGAATTGTGCTTATTACTCAAAGAGTTAAAAAGATGAGACATTCACTTTTTTTCTTTTTCTTATTATTCATTTTGGTTGTTGGTTTCATAACACTTTTGTACCCTAAAAGGTGTATGGCCTGAATCACAAAGCTTTAACGATTATGGGTATGAATCCATTCCATCAAAGTGGAAAGGGAGCTGTGTGGACATGAGTGATGATAAAGTTGTGTGTAACAGGTCAGTCTTTCTTTCCTTTTCCACTACTTTCTCCACTTTTGGATGATTTTATATTTTCTTTGATTTTTATAAACCAAATGTTTCCCTAGTTCCAAGGTCAAACTTCTAAACCAAGCTAACTCCAAAATTGGTGGAAGAAATTTTCTCCTAAGATAACAAATTCTAGAATTTGTTTTGGGAGATTAGAAAAATTATTGTTAAAATTGGTTTATTTTTCAGTTTAATATTCTTTCACTAAAAGCTGATTCTTAACAAGATTATGAAACTAATACAATTATTAGACCTAGGCAGTTTGCCATGTAACACTGATAATTGTCTAAGAAGAAAAATAGATTAATTGGTATTACTAAAAATTATTGAAATATAAATATAAACTATTTAATGAATCAAGTTGTCAAGTCCCATTGAATTTTGAGATATTAAGTCATTTTTTGTCACAAAAAAATCCCTGATTGGTTGTTAGGTGATGGTTACAAAAATCATTTTACACTTCTTTAAATTTAAGTGTTGAGCGTAAAACTTTTAACCTTTGTTAGGATGATGTATATGGAATTACCCGTTTTTTCTCGTACCATTGACATGGATGAACTGTTAGCTTTGGTGCTGACTCCAATTTGCCGTTTCCGAAAAGTCATTTCGCCCCGTTTTTTTCCTACCAATGTTAATGGAAAATTTCAAGTAATACAGGTTTTTTTTTTTGGGGTTTTCTTGTTTTTTTTATTTCTCCTATTATTTACTAAAGATAAATAAAATTTTTTTTTTTCGGTTTTTTCTTATGTGTATTTGGAGTAATAAATTTAATATCAAGATTGATATTTGTTTTCCTTTGGAATTTACAGGAAGTTGATTGGTGCAAAGTACTTCAACAAAGGTTATGATGCGGCTGTGGGTCCAATGGACTCATCCAATAACACGGCTCGTGATGTTGATGGTCATGGAACTCATACGTTATCGACAGCAGGAGGTGACTTTGTCTCAGGAGCTAGTGTCTTTGGATATGGAAATGGCACGGCTAAAGGAGGATCACCTAAAGCACGAGTGGCAGCTTATAAGGTGTGTTGGCCACCTGTGAATGGTAGTGAGTGCTTTGATGCTGATATCCTTGCAGCTTTCGATGCTGCTATCGATGATGGTGTTGATGTCATCTCTGTATCATTGGGTGGTGAAGCCACTGATTACTTCAATGATGGCATAGCTATTGGCTCATTCCATGCAGTCAAGCAAGGGGTCGTAGTTGTAAGCTCAGCTGGCAACTCTGGCCCAACTGATGGCTCTGTCTCTAATGTCGCTCCTTGGATGATTACTGTTGGTGCTAGTACCATGGATCGTGAATTCCCAGCTTATGTGAACCTAGGTAATGGCACAAATTTGACTGGCCAAAGCCTCTCCCCCAATTCTCTTCCAACAGAAAAGAAGTACCCATTGATGAGTGCAAGCGACGCGCGATTATCAAACGCTTCGGCTGAAAATGCCTTAGTATGTGAGTCTGGTACATTGGATCCAAAGAAGGCTAAGGGGAAGATACTAGTGTGTGTGAGGGGTGTGAATGCAAGGGTGGACAAGGGGGAGCAGGCACTTTTAGCAGGGGCTGTGGGGATGATTTTGGCCAATGACGAGCTGAGTGGCAATGAATTGATCGCTGATGTTCACATGTTGCCTGCTTCCCATATAACTTACCAAGATGGTCTTACATTGTTTGCCTACATAAACTCAACAGAATCCCCAACTGCTTACATCACTCGCCCATCGACTTTGCTAGGCACTAAGCCAGCACCCTTTATGGCGTCTTTCTCCTCAAAAGGTCCCAACACCATAACACCTGAGATACTCAAGCCTGACATCACTGCCCCAGGAGTGAGTGTCATTGCTGCCTTCACCAACGCAACAGGCCCAAGTGGTATGCCATATGATACTCGACGTGTAGCCTACAACGCTGAATCAGGAACCTCCATGTCTTGCCCTCATGTTTCTGGTATTTCCGGCCTCCTCAAGACTCTCTACCCCAGTTGGAGCCCTGCTGCTATTAAATCTGCCATCATGACTACAGGTAAGCTCTTTCATTTTCCCTTTTTGGGCCCGAAAAAGCAATTGTATATATATCATCTGTTTGGTAATATTCTTATGTGTTGTGGTGCAGCTAGAACTAGGGACAATAATATGGAACCGATGTTGAACTCATCATTCGAGAAAGCAACACCATTTAGTTATGGAGCAGGACATGTCTTCCCAAACCGCGCTGCAGATCCTGGCTTGGTCTATGATCTAACCACCAATGACTATTTGAACTTCTTATGTGCTATTGGCTACAATGACACCCGTATCAGCCTTTTTTCTAAATCAACTTACAAATGCCCTAAGTCTGTTGATCTCTTGGATTTCAACTATCCTACAATTACTGTCCCCAACCTTTCTGGCACTATCACTGTTACTCGAACCTTGAAGAATGTTGGCACACCCGGTACTTACAAGGCCAATGTTCATGGACCAAATGGAATTTCAGTTACAGTTGAGCCATCAAGCTTGACATTCTCCTCTAAAGATGAAGAGAAGACTTTCAGAGTCACTCTTAGCTCCAAAGGAACTAGCGCAGCTAAAGACTATGTGTTTGGTCAGCTTTTATGGTCAGATGGTAAACACTATGTCAGGAGTCAAATTGTGGTTAAGGCTGCAGCATAAGCATCAAGTATTAGTAAACAAACTTAGTTAACTTGCATAAGTTCTTGGGCAAGATACGAATCAAAACATTTCAAAAGCAAAGAAAGGTAGTATCTTTTCAACCTCATGTAGGGATTTTTAACCAAATTGTTTCAGTGTAATTTCATTTTGTCAATTGATTGAATAAATGAAATTCCATTTGCTGCTTCTTTAATCCTTAATGGCAATCCTGCAACTATAAGGTACGACCAAGAGCATAAATAATTTAATGAATTGAGATAAACAAACATAAGAATGCGTCTAGGTAACTTTGATTTGTTGGTTATGTTATTGGAGAACAATTTTAACATTTTTTTGTTATCTAAGGAAGAACAATGGCTTACAGGTGCTTCTTAAAAGGGTTTAATTGTTGCTTTGTCATTTTAAGCAACATATGGGTTCGATGACAAATGGGGTGGAGGGGTCTTAGGGAACATGTTTGATCATTCCATCTAGGATTAGGGTTTAGGACTCATAGTAATGTAACTTGGAATGGGTACATAACTCCTGTTAGTCTAGCTCAAAGATTCAATATTAGGAGTCAGTTCACAACTGCAGGGAAGTTAAGCACTTTGATTTCTCTGGTTGAATAAATATTCTTGTTAGATGTTGGTACGGGTGTCCAATTTGTAACCCAAATTGTTAAAATTGACTTGAACCAACACAAACTGAATCTTAATGGATTGTGCTTTGACTGAGAGGACAAAACCCAAAAGGTTTGGGCTAGTTCGCCAAACCGTTTCAGCCAGCCAGTATGCAGGCCTATTAGTCTGTTAGTCCTACTAAAATATTACTTTGGAGAGGTTTTAGTAGAGTAGTTCTACTAAGTCAGATTTTTTTTTTTTTTTTTTTTTTTGGGGGGGGGGTGGGGTGGGGTGGGGGAGGCTATAGTTTTAAAGTTAGAGCTTTCTATTCAATAGGTTCAATTTTGAACTTCAATTCTCTAAGGGCCTGTTTAGTTATATGAATCCAAAGATTTCAAATACCTGGATTCATGAATTGGAGATATATATATATATATATATATATATATATATATAATATATTGTTTTGTTGTAAAACATCTCTGGATTTAATAAATGCAAGGATTTCACATTTTTGCCTAAAAACGTTAATTAAGCCATTCTTTGGTATTGGGTAAAATCCATGGATTCCACTATAAGTGAAAAGTTGATGAGGATGTCCTTAAGTAATGAAGTCCATAATGGACCTTATGGACCTTGTCCTTAAGTAATTTTTATTATTTGTCCTTAATTAATTAAGTCCATTAAGTCCTTAACTTTTCCGCCATAAGTCCCTAATGGACCTAACTCAGTTAGAAGTGAGGGAACAAGATTCCTTTAGTAATTAAGCTATAGTATTGGGGGACAACGGTAATCATCCCTAGATGTTAAGATTTGAATAACCTCTCTTTCTTTGTCCTACCCAAAAGACAATAATCTCTCTTCATAGTCAATGGCACACGTTGATATCAAAATTCATATGCAAACTTACTAATGATGAAAAGCCTATGGATTAGATACTAAGAGTAGGTTTGGTAATGGGCCAAGGAACTATTTTAGACGTTCTGTCGTTCTCAGAGTACGAAAAAATAATAAAAATGTATTTTGCCAAATGAGTCGTTCTATCATTCTCAAGATGGTCTAAATTTAGTGCTTAAACTTTTTTGCAAAACAATTTTGGCTTGTTTCATCATTCTCAAAAATAGAAAGAGCTTCAACATTAGAAAATTCAAAAAAAAAAAAAAAAAAGTTTTTAGACAGCACACAATATTATTTAGATGAAACTAGTGACCATTCACTATTATTCTCTAAATTACATGGCACTCACAGTCAAAATTACAAGTTATTCATAATTAAGATTTTTAGTTAAATGATGGGTAAAATTACCTAAATGCCCTTATTTTTATTTAACTCATTTAAAATTTAATATATAAATTACCTAAATGCCCTTTGAGTAGTAAAATTACGTTATTACTCTCAATTTTGATTCACTAAATGACCTAAATGTCTTTGTCTCATTTAACTCATTCAAAAATTTAAAACATAAATTACCAAAGTGCCCTTTGGGCAGTGAAATTACAAAATCACCCCAACCTTACTCAACGCCTCCATCTCTCCACCAACCATACCACCTTGTGCAACCATCTTCTCCAAACAAGTTTGATTGTGTGATGAAAAAACTACATTGTACCAAGATATGGTGTGATCAGAATGAATGTGCTTATCTTATAAATGCCAAAGCAACTTTAGCTAGATAAACCGATTAATCTGAGAAGTTTCTTTGCCTGTTGTTGTGAGATTTTTCATTTCTGTCGACACATTTGCTGATAAAACTTTTTATATGTTTTTCACTATCACTTTCTATTTTATGAATATCTGATTTGATTCTTAAGTCTTATGAGTGAAAAGGAATGAGAGGGGAAGTTTTCTAGCTGTGGTTGTGAGATTTGTCTCTATCGACACATCTGCTTAGGGAATTGTTACATATTTTTTTGCCATCAGTTTCTGTTTTTCCAAATCTGCTTATCGATTTGCATTTGATCAATCTCAAATCTCTGGTAGCAGGGGTGTTGGTGTTCGAGCACCTTCTCGACAGATTAGGCATGGATGTTGTGATGCTTAGTATTGTTCTTGGGTGAAGCTTATTGATCGAATAGGGAAGAAAAATGTATATTGGTTTGAGAGATTCTTTTGCTTTTGATCTCTTCTTTATTTTATTTTTTTTTGTTGCCAACCCCGGTTTCCAAGGTTTTGCCTTGACTAATCCGGTGTTCGACCCGGGTCACACACCTGGCTGTGGTGGGTGAGTTTCCCAGCGGGGATTTTTTGCATCCACAAGGTTTCGATACCGGAACCTTGCTTAAATGGACCAACTGCTTACCACTTGGACCAACCCCCCATTGGTGCTTTTGATCTCTTCCATGCAACTGGAACGAAGTTAGTATCTAGACTGGATAATATGTCACACTACTCTTCTAGGAATCAATTGAGGTGCAAGCAATTCTAGATCATGTGGTGGGTTTTATGAATCATATCTCATTTCTCAACCCCAAGCATAGATGCAGTAGTTACAGAATACAAATCTAGTGAGAAATCACAATCCAGTTTTACAAATAGTCTCCTGCTTTCTTCTTCATTATCATCAATGGCATTTTCACTGACCATCCTTGATGTAAGCTCCCTTGCACTTCAAACACTCGTCTTCTTCTGCAGGTAGACTTTAGTCGACTGTTCCGGAAAAGGCGAGCACGTCGGAGGGGGTATGTGAGGAGAGAGAGGCAAATAGGTGAAGGAAGATGGAGATGGTGAGTTAGGTTGGGGTCAACATTGTAATTTCATTGCCTAAAGGGCATTTGGGTGATTTGAATTTCAAATGTTGAATGAGTTAAATGGGGTAAGGGCATTTATGTTATTTTAGTGATTTAGATTGGAGCAATATTGTAAATTTACTATCCAAAGGGCATTTCAATAATTTAAATTTTAAATGAGTTAAATAGAAATAAGAGCATTTTGGTAATTTATCTATCACTTAACTGAAAATCTCAATTGTGGGTAAATTTGTAATTTTTCATATGGGAGCCATGTAATTTAGGGTCTAATAATGGGTAGTCACTAGTTCTACTCCAATAATAGTGGGTGCCATGTAAAAAATAAATAAAAAATGACATTTTTTTATAAAACATGACTTAGCTCTCCTTTTGCCAAACAAATCTTCACGTAAATTTTTAATGAGATAGACATGAAAATTGTTTCTAAAACATTTTATTTTGGGTTGAACAAATAAAAAGAGAAAAATGTGTAGGGATTTGATAAAAAAAGAAATGGATAATTAGTGATGCCCTTTTATACTCTAACTTGATTATTAATTAAATCATACTTTTTATAAAATTACTATTGCATCCTTCACTTCTAATGGTATTACAAGACTGTTAAGGTCGGGTGTATGCCCAATTTTTCCCTTTGCTAGAACTAAGAAGTCAAAAGATAATATTACATTCACTTACAGAAATCATATGAAATACTAATCTTGCCCTTATATTCTAGTCATTTTGGATTTCAAAGAGCTGGATCCTAATGAGATGACATAAAGAGTAAATAAATAATAACACACTTCATGGTGACTTTCAAATTATTGAAAAATACAAAGATACCACTTCATCAATGTGCTAACACAGCTTAATGGTAGAGGGCATTAGTAATTTTAGGAAAGTCTAAAGTTGGAATAATAATTTCAAAAAGTACAGGGGATAAGATAGGCATATAAAGCATAAGGGGTATCCGTAATTACTCTAAAAATGATGTGCTAGCTACCTTACAATAAAAATTATCAAACAACCTTTAGATTCTTGTATTTTTAATATTGAAATATTATTTAATACATGAGACCTTAAAAGGGATTTTTTGGGGGTTTATTTTATATATATAAGAGATAATTACTGTTGTCCCCTGTAGTTTGATTTTATTACTAATAAAATCCTGTTCTTTACAAAATTACTGTTGCCCCCTTCCTTATAATGGTGTTCAGTAGCCGTTAAGTTTGAATATGTAATGTCTAATTTGCCCTTCATTAAATTAAAAAATCAAAAGACAATGATACCCCATTTATAAAAATTTAAATGTCAATTTTATCCTAAACTTCATTTATTTTGAATTAATGAAATGGGCAAAATCCAAATCCAATTTGATTTCCCACCTTCACTAAACTTCATTTATTTTGAATTAAATAAATTGGCAAAATTCAAATCCGATTTGGTTTCCCGTCTTCACTAAGCTTCATTTATTTTGAATTAAAGAAATGGGCAAAATCCAAATCCGATTTGGTTTCTCACCTTCACTAAACTTCACTTATTTTGAATTAAAGAAATGAGCAAAATCCAAATCGGATTTGGTTTCCCACTTTCACTAAACTTCATTTATTTTGAAAATATTTTAGGGTCTGTTTGGTTACTTGAGTCTATAGATTTAAAAAATTTAGAGATTTCAAATCTACAGACTTCAAATCTCTAGAGTCATGGTTCCGTAAAATTAACTGTTTGGTTAGTTTGAATTTTTGGAATGAAATTTTTAGATTTATCCTAAAAAAATATTTATTGAATTATGGTTCAAATCTTTAACGCTTTGATAATGTAGGTGAAATCTCTGGATTTCACCTCATACCTATAAATCTACAGATTCACGTTTTTAGTGTAAAAATGTGAATCTCTAGATTTCATGAATCTAGAGATTCACACAACCAAACAGGTAAAAATCTCCCATTTGTGAATCCAGAGATTTCAAATCTCTGGATTCGCATAACCAAACAGGCCCTTAGGTGATATTCAGTGATTTTTCTTCTTCTTTGGTTTCTATTTGAGTTTTATTCAATCATTCTCTCTTTATTTAGTGATTTTTTTTAAGAAGAAAATAGATTATAACAATTAATTAAGGTACTACTGTCACTTGACAAACGGGTAAACTAGCAAAGAGATAAGTATAAAGGTATTTTGGGGGGTTTTTGAGAAAATATAAATATGCCACATCATCATTAAACTAAAGGAATTTAACGGTATGGGGGCAATAGTAATTGTAGACAAAGTTAAAGGTTGGATTAGTAATTTTAAAAAGTACAAGGGATACAGTAGTAATAAAATTACGGGTAATTTTCATCTGGACCCCTGAGGTTTGGTCCATGTCATTTTTAGTCCAAAAAAATAGATACTTTGCATCTGCCTCCCTTGAAGTTTTCTATAAGATCAATTAAGGACAATTTGTGATTTTTATGACCAAAATACTCTCACATCTATTCTACCGTAAGATTTGCATATTTTTTCACAATTAAATCTAACGGTAAAAATCAAAAGAGTGGGCCGTTAGATAAAAATACACATTTCTAAGTCCCCAAATCTCTCTCATCTCCTTCATCATCCCCATCTTCAGTCTGCGTTGCCCATCTCTACCTTTTTTTTCCTCTTCAACTCCAACGACAGATCTTAAATATTTATTATCTCTACCAATGGGAACCCTTTGCAACAAAAATGCTTGCTTCACTTCCACTATTGGCGAAAGATAAAACACAACACCAGAATCAGAAACTCTTTCAATATTCTCGCCGGAAACCATGGCGGCTCTGCAAAATCTGCAATTGCATTTCAATCCAAGTCACCACCTGCAACGCGAGTCTCAGGTAAGGTCGTAGCTCCCAAGACTGTCCGATTATCATTTGCGGCGTAGCATCTCATCCTTTAGGGTTCCAAACTTGCGACGAAGTTAATAAATTTATCAAAGACTATCCCAGTAAAAATCAAATTTAAAATAAACCCAAAAACCTAATCGAAACGATTCATGAATCTTAAAACCCTAGCCCTTTGCCCTCTTGATAGCAATGGATAAAGTACTTCTGCTCAAATGCTTGATTTGGATTTGCTACTGCACCTGTCAAAGCCAAGGGTCTGCAAGACTAGACTGAGAAAGAAAATCGATTCAACGAAAAGAAAAATTCTAATTATCAGACATTCAATTGAGTACCAGTTGTCAAAAACAATAGACCTTCAATAAGAATACTTCATCGAAAGTTATCTGCAAACCATAGCTGAATAAGAAATGGGTGAGGCGCTAAAGTAAGAAGAAACTATAAAAGAAAATCAATTGGGAATAACATGGGAGGGAAAGTGAAGGTAAACGCTGTTGTGTCATTCGGCACTTCATCTTCTTCTAAAAAAAATAGTCTTAGAAAGTGATTGTATTATTCAGCATTCCTCCTCCTTCTCGTTGTTCCATCCCACAGTGGTGAGCGGAGGAAGGGGTCGTTGTGTCATTCGGCACTTCGTCTTCTTCTAAAAAAAAAACAGTCTAAGAAAGTGATTGTATTATTTAGCATTCCTCCTCCTTCGGTTATTCCATCCCATAGGTAGGTGAAGAGTAAAAAAAATGCAAAAATGGAGGGAACGCCGTACTGAAGATGGAGACGATGAAGGAGATGAGAGAGAATTAGGGATTTATAAATGTATATTTTTTCAGATAGATTTATGTTCATCCGATTGAAATGATCCACATGTCTAAAATCTAACGACCCACTCTTTTGATTTTTACCGTTAGATTTAATTGTGAAGAAAATATGCAAATCTTACGGTAGAATAGATGTGAGCGTATTTTGGTCATAAAAATCACAAATTGTCCTTAATTGATCTTATTGAATACCTCGGGGAGAGGGATGCAAAGTGTCTATTTTTTTGGACTAAAAATGACATGGACCAAACCTCAGGGGGTCCAGATGAAAATTATCCTAAAATTAAAGTACATGGGACAATAGTAATTATCCCTATATATAATAATGATATTCTTTCTTGTCATACGAATCGTTCTTTAGAATAAAAGTTGGCAAATATCAATTTATTCCACAATCGTTCTTGAACATTTTGAGCATAGATTGTACTGAACAATCAATAATTATGCTCAGAGTATTGGTCTTTGATGAAAACACTAGAAAACGATTTTGAGAAACAATGTCGTTCTCAAGAAAGAAGATAGAGATTGTAAGGTATAACTTAACATTTCAACCTAAGATTTCAAATTGAATGTGCCTTAAACCTTGTGCATATATGGAGGGAGCTTATTGTTTTCTCCTTGTAAGGGGTGGACCAGACTTGGGTCAGTGCGTGAACCCAATTAAGCTAAAACTGGTTCAGTTTTGAAATTAACGTTCAATACAGATGACCCATATCGGTAACTGCCGAAACAGATACGACATCGCTGCTGCTGCTGAAACCTATTTTGGGTTTGGCTGATGCTTGGAACTCCAAATTCATCAGATCTCAGGTCGTGGATCTCTCGGCCGTAAGCCTCCTTCTTCTCTGTATCTCCTCCTTTCTCTTTCATTCAAGAATTGGATTTCATAGAGATCTATTTTTTACTCTTATTTCCCCGAGTTTGATTCTAATTTCCCATTCCCATGGCTTCCGCCGGGAATCCAAATCAACAACCTGCAAATTTCGACATGCAACAGTTCTTCAAACCCTCGACAAACCCTTCTTCCCCTAACCCTAGTAATCCCAACTTATCGCAATTTCCAGCGTCTTCTTATCCTCCGCCTTCTGGTCCTTTCTCCTATCCACCTCAGAGTACCCCATTTCATCATCCTCACTTCCTCCCTTCTTTTACACAAGAGCAGCTCTCAGGTGTACATCACCAGAGACCCGTTTCCTATACCACCGCCCCTCTTCAGCCATCTCCTCACATTTCATCTCCCAATCCCAATCCCAATCCCAATCCTAATCATGGAGCGAGACTTATGGCTCTACTGGGCACCACCGCTCCATCGAACATGGAACCCCCGACTCCTGCAATGCCGTCAACTTCTATGGTGTCTCCAGTGGCTATTCCATCAGAATTCCCCTTGCTCAACAATCCTCAAATCTTGCATTCATTGCCGTCTGCACCACCAGTTAACATGCCGCTCTCTCAGCCGGCCCCAATGAGGTTGCCGAGCAGCAAACCCCCCAAGGGACGACATTTGGTTGGCGACCACGTACTGTATGATGTCACCGTTAGGTTGCAGGGCGAGGTCCAGCCCCAGCTGGAAGTTACCCCAATCACCAAGTATGTATCGGATCCTGGACTTGTCGTCGGCCGTCAGATTGCAGTGAATAGGACCTATATCTGCTATGGGTTGAAGTTGGGGGCTATCCGGGTTCTTAATATCAACACTGCTTTGAGATCTTTGCTGCGTGGACACAATCAGGTCGGCTGTTCTCAACAACTGTTTATTATTTCTTTTTGTCTACACATCACATTTTCGTTAGGTGATACAAACTCACAATGTTGAATTCATGAATATTCCTTGAAAAAATTCGCATAAATTATGGCGCATGATTCAATTCATTTAAGCTTATGTCACAACGTCAAAATTCGCTTGAACCCATTGTTATTGGCATTTGAGCATTTCTGCTTTCTCGATAGTGTTCACTTGAGGCTGCTGTAAGTTTTGGGCTTTAATTTGAAGGAGAAGAAGAATGTGTATCTTTCATATAAAGAGTGCCTCTATCAGAGATTCCAGTTGAATTTGATCATATATCCATTTGTTGCTCTTTATGATTGTTGGAACCCACAATAAACACTGTAATAGATTTTATGAGTGTAATCTCTTCAACCAAGTGAACAAAAAGTCCCTATTTTTGGACATTAATTCTACATTAACAGATAGTACATTTTCTTTCTAGAGTTAGCTGTTAAAACAAAACTAATTACCTCAACAAAATTATATCAGCAGATTCTTGTATTTAAAAACTATTGTTGATATTTGAAGTGCATCAAGTCCAAAGGCATCATCCAGTGTATAAACGTCAATTACTGAGCTGAAATGTGTACCTTATAGTCTGTGATCAGAACAGTTTGGTACAGCCGCAGGAATTTTATTCCTATTCTACCATTTGTGCTCCATATTTTTCAATTGTCAGATAGAGCAATACTACATTACGGTTATTACAGCACAGTTCCACATCTTTATACATTTTGGTTTCATGGGTTTTTCTTTACATATCACCAATTAGACACACTGTGTGAACCTGGAACTTAACATTATTTCTGTAGTTTAGGTGATTATGGTATTGCAGATTTCGCTTCTGGATTATTATCACTGCCACTTACCCTTAGGAATTTCAACCATGCTATTCAGTTGATTCTGATCTCCAAGGATCCTTCGCTCAAAATGTATAGGGTACCGTGGACATTCAATTGGCAACACTATATTGTGTACACTGTTCTCTAAGTACCATTATTAACATAACTTTGAATCATTTTGAAAGTTGTAGTAATTTTTAGTTGTTGTCATTTTCATCAGGAATTGTGGGTCTTCATCATGGCTCCTAGTTGTAGTTTTTAAGGCATTGCCTTTGTATCCAGGTGCCCTTGCTGGAAGGGTGCTTAAGTAGCCTAGATGTTGCTCGTATTCCTGGTTTCCTTATTTTTCCCCCTCTCCTCCAACACAAGCTGTGTCAGTTTTGCTTCTAATCCCTAGATTGGTTTAGTAGCGAATGCAGATTATTTTGCTATTTTCTTATGATTCATTTTCTCATGTTTATTGTTTCTATTGGCATAATCTTATATCACATTTCTGGTCATTGAATAATACATTTATCACTTTCATGTAACATTGTTTAGGTTTGTTTATGATATGTGTGCATCCTGGAATCCTATTTAATGTTGAATATTATTTATTGCTTTGGCCTGTGCTATCTTTTACTCAAGGTTCTAAACCTTGGTTTTGGAGCCAGTTTGACCTCTGGCCAAAATCAAGGTATCCCAGGTTTTAACCAAAATCTTCTGGGCAAAACTCAGCATGTAGTGAGTTGGAGAAAACTGGTCAAAACAACTGAAACTTGGCATGAGTCATTATCCACTCAAGGTTATGACTCGATTTCTGTCACAACCGAGAGAACTGTACTTTTTCTGGGTTTGCCTGTTTCAAAACTGTTATTTTTCTGTTTCTTTCAAATTGTTAATTATGTTTTATTGTCTTTTTCCATCAGAGGGTCACCGATATGGCTTTCTTTGCTGAGGAAGTTCACCTTTTAGCCAGGTTGCTTTTTGTATTTATTTCTTCATTCTGTTGAGCTGTTATCCTTGGAGATGTCCTGACTTGCTTGTGTACAGTGCAAGCATAGATGGGAGGGTATTTGTGTGGAAGATTAATGAAGGTCCAGATGAAGAAGATAAGCCACAAATTACCGGAAAAATTGTTGTTGCCATTCAGATAATTGGAGAGGGGGATTCGGTACATCCACGAATTTGTTGGCACTCTCACAAACAAGTATGGGCACATTATTAATCATTTCTCCAATGGTATTTCTTTTTATGACACAACGGTATTTTGTTTTCTCAAATGAAAATGTGAGTTTGTATTTTAGCTTCTGAAATAGTGGCAATATGTATGCAAACACATGTTTACAGGAGATTCTGATAGTAGGTATTGGAAAGCTTGTGCTGAAAATTGATACAACAAAGGTTGTAAAAGGAGAAGGTTTTTCAGCAGAAGAGCCTCTCAGGTGTCCTATTGATAGACTGATTGAGGGTGTGCAGATTGTTGGTAAGCATGAAGGGGAAGTGACCGAGTTGTCAATGTGCCAGTGGATGACCAGCCGCTTAGCTTCTGCATCAGCAGATGGCACGGTTTGAACTTTCCCTGACTGTTCTATTCATCATGGTGTTTCCTATTTGATTTATTGATCGAATTAAGTTTTCTGAACAGCTATATGTATTTAATTATAAACATATCCTTTTTGGTAGGCAAAGAAAATGTGTGAAAATTGTATTAACTACCCACCCAATAACTACTTTTCTTTCTAATTATCTCTCCGTCCATCATAGTAACTCCTATGTACTCACCCATGTTATCTTTATTCAGTCCTCCAGCAAGTGCTGTCCCCCCTTAAACCCGAGATATTATGGTGTTGACATATTCCAGTGGTATTTTACATGTGGAGTTAGAAAAATAAGAAAAAAATAAAGGAAGTAATCAAATTTTTAAAAGAATTGGCTCAGCCTCTGCTTGTATATGAAGCCAGGTGTTACTTTATTGTTATTATTGTTCTCTCACTTCATCCACTATCAGGTCCATTTTAGAGATTTCTTTTCTGGTTCTAGTTACTAATTAGATCTGTCCATCTGTTTGACATCAGAATATCAGGGTATCTTTCTCATCTCCTTTTGGTAATCTTCACTTTACCCTAGTTCGGTTTTGATTTACAGTTCAGCCCCTACTGTGAATTTCAATTCTGATGCTATTATCATATAAAGTTACCACTGAGATATCACTCTAGGTTGTAGCTCTGTCTCCCATCTAGTTGGTGTTCTAGAAACCTTTCAAATCTGGACTTCATTCTTCGGGAAAATTTCTTCTTTGGTAATTTTTTTTATTACTCAAATAAATAAGTTCTACATTACTTGGACTGGTCATGTGAGAGAATGGTGGACAGTCCATAATGAGAAGCTTAAAGTTAGAAGGCACAAACCTAGTACTTGGGAAGACATGAAGCACGAGTTGAAGAGTAAGTACCGACCAGAGCATATCCCAAGGATGTTCACCCCTTGACTGGGTTACTTCGAAGAGGTTAGAGTAGCTAAGTCTGAATCAATTGAAGATGATGTGACGGTCGAGAACACTCCACAAAAAATTGACATTTATGTTGATGTTCTTGAGGAGGTAGAGCCTGTGTCTCAAATCTTCAAAGACAAAGTACTTAAAAGTTGATTATTGCACTACACAACTTTTTGAAAATACAGTTAAAAAGATAGTACCAGCAGAGGTCATAAGGAAGATTCAAGCACATCATGTATGAAGTCTTCGCCACCTCTCATGTACACCTACGATTGGAGAACCTATTGAGTTTGTGTTCTCACCTCAC
Source organism: Hakea prostrata (assembly GCF_041222555.1). Classification (NCBI taxonomy): domain Eukaryota; kingdom Viridiplantae; phylum Streptophyta; class Magnoliopsida; order Proteales; family Proteaceae; genus Hakea; species Hakea prostrata. The sequence continues at coordinate 47,963,413 of NC_142601.1, read as the reverse complement.
TACCTTGGAGAGAACTCCCAGAGTTCAAGATTTTATTTAACATTCCTCCATTACTCAGTTTGGAAGTGGTCCAAGATGTTACTCGCATGTTGTTTCCTCATTGTTACCAAATTCGAGGACAAATTTTCAAGTTTGGGAGAGTTGATGTAGATTCATGACTATGTGGTAGTATTTCTAAAGGGCTAAAGACATTCTCAAAAGAGGAAGCCCAAGGGGCTTGATCAATAAATGGCCGAGGAGTATGATCTAAATAAATCCATGGTTTTCATGGGCCAAGAGTATTTAAGTGGGTTAGAGTTAGCCCACATATTATGATCTTTTACAAACTAGACCTAAGCCCAAGTCAGGTCTAATGCAAAAGGTAACTTGAGAAATGTCTAAAAGTCAATAAAAGGGGCTATAGTCTGAAAATCGAGCTCCGTTTCCAAGGAGCTTTTCTTTGCCAAGAGTTAGGTAGTAGTTGAGTCAATGTTAGGTTTGAGTTAATGCTATTGCTGGTGGCTGTTAGCTAGTTGTTGGTTCATGTATTCAATATCGGTGCTGTAGTTTTGATTGTATAAAGGGACTTCTTTAAGAGGGTTGATCACCTCAATTATGTTGAAACTAGTATTTGTTTTTGCAAGTCATTCTTATCTATGGAGTAATCTTGGGTTTGATCAAGGTAGGTTGGTCTTCGATCCTACCAATCCACCTTGTGGTGTGAAGCTTGGGTGTTACTTTGTCGTCATTATTGTTCGCTCACTTCTCTCATCCATTATTGCATTCATTTTAGTGATTTCCTTTCTGATTTTAGTTACTAGTCAGATATGTCCAACCATTTGACATCAGTTCATGGTATCTTTCTCATCTCTATTTGGTAATCTTCACTTCAGCATAGTTCAGCTCTGATTTACAGTTCTGCTCCTTTACTTTGAATTTACAATTCTGTCCGCATTGTCGTACCTGTGCTAGAATCATGGGATTTCCCTCCCTTTTTGTGCTTTTACATATATTCTAATAGCACTGATGTTTTAGACTCGTATGAGAGGCACATTACCACGTAAACATTTAACAGGGTGCAGCGAAGCCCAATTCTTAGATGACCGGGAAGGCAAGCCAGTTGATAGGGATAAACTCAAGTCAAGGGTTCAAGGTAGCCATCGCTTAAAAGAGAAAGGTTCTTCTCTTGGTAAGCAAGCTGTGGTTTTTCTCTTCTTGTCAAAAAGAGAAGACCGAAGCATGATTCGGAGTGCTGTGCACCTTTAGCAACGGGCGAAGCCTACTGAAATGAAAGGGAAATATATTGATTGTATCAGGGGAATTTGACTTTCTTCCGTAAGGCAAGGTCCTGGTTGCATGAAGTTCAGAGGAAAAAGCTGTGTTTCAGGCACGTATACCAGCGGGGGGGGGGGGGATAGAAAAGGCCTTTCATTTCCCCCCTTATTGGTCCTTGCTGCCTTCCAACAGAAGCCCTCGAGCCTCCTTTGTGCCGCCTTCCTCATAGAAGCCACCGGGCTGACCCTGAGGACCAAATTCTATGGTAGAGAACGCTGTAATAATAATTGGGTCATGAGAGACCTTATTTAGTATTGCAAAAGAAGGGCCTGCTGATAGAGCTGGGCGAGGAGGTGATACCAGTTATCAGGTCAGAGAGAGGCCTGGCTTGTAAGCTGGCCCCCAACAAAACCCATTACTTAATAAGGATTTTTTACACGTCAATAATCAGAGAAAAGAATAGGAAAGGCAAGGTTATGAAATAGGCAAAGCAAGCTCAGTCAGATTCAATTGACTGAGACTGAAAATGACTCCTAAAGAGGGAGGATTCCCAAGTTTCAGTAAGTGACGGGCTTAGGGGTGGGGCTTACCATGTTTAATAGAAGGCCAGCCTAACCAAGCCAGTAGTTAGAGAGCACCACTGGAGAACCAACTACACAAAGAGAAAAAGACCCAGGGTGGGGTTCGTTGAAGAAACTCAATGGTCGCATTCAGCTCTTTTAGTGGTCTCTTCAAAATAGAGTATTGAATTGGAATCCTGGAGGGAAAGTTCTCTGAGGTCTCACTCTTGCCAGCTTTCTGGCCAGGGTGACTTGTTCTCACGTGCAACCCCCATATGATCCAAACCTAGGGTTATTCCTAGGAAATTTCTCTGCGGTTGATCTGCATCAGGATGCATAGGTGATGCCTTGATAAGTGTGATTTTCATGCAACCCCTTAAAACCTGAACTTAAGGCCCAACCAAACTAATACTAAAACCTAGTCCATAAACCAGGCTTGCATTAACCAGTAAACCAGAGGCAAACTAAGCAGGCTACCCCCTGGGAGTACTTTGAAAAAGAGTAAACATGAGTTTTCCATGAACTCAGTCCGTTACAAAAAATTTCAGATATGCTGGTAGAAATGATAATGTGTGATTGTCAGACCCTTCTGTAACTACGCAGAATTTGGCATTTAACTCTTAGCCATGACTATATCTGAACTTTTCCAGTTTACTCAACATTGCCAACCTGTGCTAGTGCTGCTGTCCATCTTTTGGATATAAAAGGGACCTCCTGAAATGCGAGTTTATTGTGGCTGATATACTCAATGAATTTTGCTGCAGCACCCACTGCTCTCCTGAGGGCATATCTGTTGAAGTATATTCTTCTTTTTGATCAATAAAGGACTCATTTGATAACTCACCAACAAACAGTTTCTATGTTTCTTGCTTCAAGAAACAAAAAAATTGGCCAAAAATTGTTTGTTAAAGCTGTTTGTTTCTGTTGGTTTTCGCAACATAAATTGAAATTAGTGAAAATTTTTGCTTTGAGGAACGCTTCTGATGCCACTTGTTGCATCTGTTTTCTGAAGCAAAAGTTGGCACCGGCTGGGTTTAAGTGAAATAGTTTAAACAGTGCTATTCATGGAATTTGACATCCTAAACATAAGAACCCTACTAAACAAGATGGAACTCTAACAATGGTTGCTTCTTCAACCCTAAAGATGGGGACTTTTTGGTTCTTCTTCTCTGTCTCTGGTGACCAAAGGTCCTCTTCATCTTCTCTATCTTTAGTGAAACCCTAGCTCATGTCTTTGCAAAAGGCATCCTGTTCTTCATCTTCTTTATCTCCAACTACTGGGATAAAATGCCTGCTGATACTGTTTTTGCTTCCAAAAGCAAGTTTTGCCAAATGCCTACAAAGGTCTTTCTATTTCAAGAAACATTCAGAACCGCTTCTGATGTTTCTCATAACAGAAGCACTTGGTGGGTTATCAAATGGGTCCTAAAGCCGCTTACTAGAAATCACAAACGACTAGGAAACTGATATTTCTCACTTCTTCAACTCATAATGCTAGGTATCATTTGATTTTTCATCTTCTCTATCTCTAGTTACTGCGATAGAACACCTGCTGATATTGTTTCTGCTTCTAAATGTAACTTTTATCAAACACCTATTAAGTTCTTTTTGCTTCAAAAAACACTCAAAACTATCTTTGGTGCAGAAATATTTGGTGGGTTATCAAACGGGTCCCAAAACCCCTTACTGGAAAGCCCAAACAACTCGCAAACTAATATTGAAATTCTGTTTTACATGCTCAATCGAAGTCACCTTATCAACTAAATTGGTTTGTGAACAAGAATTTTGAGCTACTAATTAAAGAAATAGGCTTGATAAAGAATTCTTGTGGATCCTCAATCCCTTCTTAATAAAGAAGGGAGAAATCTTACAAATTAGGCATCTTTGGCGGGTCCTCAGCTTTCCTATTAATCTTGAAGTACTAATTGAAGAAATGTATTTGAAATAATTCTTAATTCGATAAAACTTCCTACTTCCTAGAATGGAATCCTTCAGTTTTACAGGTCTGAATCCCATGAGTATATTGTTTATAGCTTCTTCAAAACAACTTTCAACTACAAGATTTTCATTTTGTTGCACAGATGGCTTGATAGCATTTCTCAAGCACAATGTCGTGTGCAACAAGTAAGTTTTACATCTCTATTATCAATGGGTCACTAACGTGCTTTATGGGCACCATGATGTAACCCACGATTCTAGGGTTCGGGTTTTGTAATTGTTGTTCCTAGAATTAGGGCTGGCCCAGAATCCTTCTTTGTTTGATCTAGCGGTTAGATATCCAAACCTATTCTTAAAGATTGCTAACAATTCTAGATGAGATTGTCAAGATTGGGAAATTTGGGTTTTGGGAAATTGGGATTAACAAAAAATATGGGTTGGAGAATTTGGTAGACGGATAAATGTGGGATCTCTTTAAGGTTTTGTTGAGGATCTTTGGAAGGAGTTAGGGTTTTACTGAATTCCCATGGGATGATCTTGAGATACTTGATATCACCCTAGGGTTGAGAGAATAGTGGTCGATAGATTTGGAAAGGTTTAGGGAAGCTATGGGTTGAATCTTTGGATGAGGAAGGGTCTTGGGATCTTGGTAAGTTCTTGGGCACTCTCCAGATCTTTTCTCTTTTCTTTCTTCTTTCTTTTTTGTCTTTTCTTTCTTTCTTTCTTCTTCTCTTCTTTTCTGCTTTTCAGATCTGCTGCATGAATTAGAAGAAAGAAGGGCCAAATGGGAGAAAGAGGAGGAGGAGAGGTGCCGTGGGGTTTAAGGAAGCCAGGAGAAGGGTTCTAGGGATGCTGCAGGGGTGGGGAGGTTTCTTAGCTGCTACCTAGTTGGGGGAGGGGTCCTAAATGGTTGCAAGGAGGAGCGGGGATAGGGAATGGTTCTTGGTTGGATCATGTGGTGGGGAAGGACTGTGCTTACTTGGCTTCAAAAATCTGCTGCTGGAGTTGCCGAATTAGTTCTGGAACTTGAAGAAGCTTGTTGGAGTTGACGAAGAGGCCCTTCTAAAACCACCGTGGCCCTCCCAAGAAAGTCACAGCTTCATTTCCCTCAAGATTCTCAAATTTCTAATTCAATTCAGCTTGTCTTACAATGAAGTAGGGTGGGCTATTTATAGCCTTACAAGTAGAGAGCAAAAGACTAGGAATCTGAAAAGGAAACCTAACTTGACTCAACTAGGGAATCCCTTATAGACTACCATGCTCTTTACAACTCAATAAATAACAACCATAAATAAAAATAAAAAAAACCATCTTGGAAAATAACACCTAATTATCCAAAAGGAATCTTAATGTAAAATAGATTCTAATTGTCTATTGGGATTCCAACTACATCTAGGATTCTCAATTCTACACAATCAAAGAAATAAAGTTAGATATGGATTCACAAAAACAAGATGAAAATTACTGGACCAAAATAACCATCAACAGAAGCAAGCAAATGATCAAAACACCTCTACCAGGATTTGGCCAACCTACTGTTGCTCCACTTTGAGTTGGATCTGGGGCCTAAATTCGTCGTTTGGCTGGGGGGAGGATTCCTACTTACATCACACCAATGCAATCATCCACCTTTTGTACATGTCAAAAAAAATTTAGGCTTTATTCTCTAGGCTATGCCAAAGGGATGCCTTGTACACAACAGTGACGCCTTATGAGGTGAGCAGTAGCTTTATTTGACATTTTGTATTTAGACTTAATTTTTTGACTCTTTGTAAATGATCAAAATTTATTCCATAGCACCACATATTATTGGTTGAATACTTTGTTACCATGTAACAAGAAGTATGGGGCCATTTAAAGATTAAACGGTAAGAATAGATTATAGGACAATAAGAACCTAATCGTAAGAGACACCAAATCAGTTGGGACTTTCTAGAAATCAGATTAGGAGAAAAAAAAGAAACTCCATTCCATACACACATCAAAATCATTGCTTGTTTGATATCATAAAGGTAAGTGTAACTACTTCCATTTTCATCATCTTTATATAAATCATAATCATATGTTATTATGCTATGTTTCTATGTATTATGATGATGATAAGAACTTATGTTTGTTTTTTGTCCCTTTTCACGATAATCTTGCATTGGATCATAAATATTTCTTTGGCTGATAAGTAGATTATATTAGTTTAGTATGTTATTTGTGCCACATAAAATGGTTGTATTCAAAAATGTACACTAAAATGCTTTGTTTGCCAATGCAACGCCTTGCGGCTGCCTATCATCATGGTGCTTAGGAAGGTCCCAAACGCCTTGTTCGCCTTGATAACTATGTTTTAAACATCCAACCTTCCCATATGCAATACCCCAACTGCCAAAAACTAATCAATGCTTTATGGAAGATATCCAGACAACTCAATTAGGCTATTGACATGCTCCTGCATTATTTTTATTTTGGTATTCACCATTTCGGTAAATAATATTGCTCTTCTCTTTGTGTTGGCATCTTTTTTATTTTCTTCCCTTTCTAGTGTGTCCCGCCGGGGGGGGGGTAAAGTGTAATTTATGTTTTTTGTCATCTGCCGTCTTAGTGTATATTTCATTGTTTATAACTGTCAATTATGTGATCCTAATTCCTACGTTATAATTTTGAGAGCTTCTTGCATTTGTTGTTGTATGGTAACCAGCTAGGCATCATCTAGTCAATGCTTTGGCTTGAGAGGGCCAAGCTTAGGCCTCAATTTTGCTGGTATGATAGCCTATGCTGGCCTGTGGTCCTGTCATATTATTTGGACCCACCTGGTTTCCATTTGGAGTCTCGTGCACAGCTTGTGACTTTGTAGTAGAAGCCTTTTTATTGGTTATTGGCTTAGATTGAAAGTCCTTTCAAGCTCATCTATCTTTATAGTCATCATCATATTCTTATTTATTGTCATGAATTTTTTATATGCAAAACTCAAATCTATTATCTATGGTGCACAAGGGCATTGTGTTATTTTTATATTTAGTTAAAATAGCTTTGTGATGTTTGACCAAATAAATCTTTCATCGCATAGTGTAGTCCATGGTACTTATTCATTTTAGAGAGACAAACATTTCCCTATTTGATTTTTCTTTTATTTCCTAAGGTAGGCACACAATGCTACGGTAGTGTTTGCAATATTTCTTTATTGATATTTTCCTTTTAATCCCCCCCCCCCGAACAAAAAGAAAATTTTTTTTCCTGACATTTGTTTCAAATTCCTGTTTAGTGTTAAACCATCTTATGATTGTTTTATTGCCTTCGTGATATCCTTGCTGCAACAGGTTAGGATATGGGAAGACCGTAAGGCGCTGCCCCTTGCGGTGTTAAGGCCATATGATGGTCGGCCTGTTAACTCGGTTACATTCTTAACTGCTCCTAGTCGCCCTGATCATATTAATCTTATCACAGCGGTGTGTACTCCTTTACTGTTTCCTGCTTATAAACTATACTTTTTTAATACTTCTCTCCTGCTCCCCAATGAATAATTAAAATTTAAGAAAAGAGAACAATGAATTGTTACAATCAACATGGCTCTTGTGGTGTTTTGTTTTTTCTGGGTTGAGTATTTTAGTTAATGTGGCATGGTTTTTTTTTTTTTTTTGGTGAGCCCAACTAGGGGAGGAATCTTTAGCTGCCACTTGGTTGCTTGAGAGTGCCATGTGTTGAGCACTGTTTGCGAAGAGGTTATTAATATCATAAGTTTTAAGCTTCAGCCAAAACCAGAGCCTGATGTAATGCCATGATGAACACATGGGAAGCCATATATTTGAGTTGGGCCTTGGAACTTGACTGACGGTCAATCCACGTGATTCCCTATCTATTCACAGGATAAAAGGAGCCATGTTACCTCTCTACTGATTTTTTTCAGTTGAAACTGCATTAATACAAAGCAGCAGACTAGATGGAGGAACATACCTTTGAGATATTCCATGACGCTTGATATATATGTTGCTAAAGGTGATATATTTATTGGACAGATTACTAAAATCTGTCCCTTAACGGTTGGGGTATAAACAATTGACTTAGTGATTTCCTCCTTTGTCTCCACCTTCTCAAGGAAGTCTTTTCTTCCATATCATTTTGTAATATGCAAAAGGCTAAATATCAATCACTGGTATTGGTATCTTAGGCTGCATCAAATGAATGACTTTTGAGTGTATTTTCTTTGCAGGGGCCACTCAATCGGGAAGTGAAGATATGGGCCTCAGCTAGTGAAGAAGGTTGGCTGTTACCAAGTGATGCTGAATCATGGCAGTGTACTCAGACATTGGAGTTAAGGAGTTCTGAGGAGCCTCGAGATGAGGAGGCATTCTTTAATCAAGTTGTAGCCTTGCCACGTGCAGGCCTTATTCTTCTTGCAAATGCTAAGAAAAATGCTATATATGCCATACACATAGAATATGGTCCCAACCCGCTCTCAACTCGCTTCAATTATATTGCAGAGTTTACTGTTACAATGCCAATTTTGAGTCTTACTGGTACAAGTGAGTACATGTCTGAAGAACATGTGGTTCAGATTTACTGTGTCCAGACACAGGCTATTCAGCAGTATGCACTGAATCTTTCTCAATGCTTGCCACCACCATTGGAGAATATGGGATTAGAGAAGACAGAGTCGAGTGGGTCTCGTGCTATAGATGCAACTAGTTTAGATGGATTGGCTTCTTCAGAGCCATCTAATCTGGTTAGTATTGAGATGGCTGTTGGAAATGCTGCATTCAGACCAACTGTCTTAGTTAGCAATTCCGAGAGTGCACCTGCTGGCAGGTATACCTTAGTCTTAGATTCTGATGAGGTTCGTAGTTTACATGACTCAGTGACATCAGGAATAGAATCCAAACCAAATGCTTTTCCACCACCTTCTTCTGATGCTGATAGTATCCATCTTGCATCACCAACTCTTCCTTTGAGTCCAAGGCTATCAGGAAAACTGTCTGGTTTTAGAACACCATCAAATAGTTTTGATCAAGTTTCCCAACTAGGTGATTGTAGCAGCGACCAGTCAGTTCTTGATTATTCAGTAGATAGGAGAGTAGACAATGTTCTTACTAACTTGCCAGATATTTCTTCCTTGGATGGAAGCTCTAGAAAGGAAGAAAGCAAAGTTACACCTGTGATATTCAAACATCCAACCCATTTAGTAACTCCTTCAGAGATATTATCAATGTCTGTTACGTCCTCTGAAAATAGTCAGGTCAATCAAGCTATAAAAAGGGATGAGGCAAAGGTACAAGATGTGGTTGTCAACAATGATACAGAGAGCATTAACCTAGAGGTTAAAGTTGTTGGTGAGGTCGGGTCAAGTCAGAATGATGAGTTTGATTCCCAGAAAGAGCCACACATTTTTATTGCAGAGAAAAGGAAGAAATCCTTTTGCTCCCAGGCTTCAGATTTAAGCATGGAGATGGCCAGAGGCTGCAGTGGAACTTTTGGTGTGGATGATACTCGGCAAGTCGATGATTTTTGTGCAACTGAAGTGCTAGAGCAGCCTCAAAATGTTGTTGAGGAAGAAGTGCAAGATTCTTCAAAAGATGCACATGGAACTGCTTCGGAGTCCACTGCAACTACAACAGTTCTGCACTCTCCAGCACCAGCAGTGAAAGGAAAGAAACAGAAAAGTAAAAACTCTCAAGTATCAGGTCCAGCTTCCCCTTCTCCGAGTCCTTTCAATTCCACCGATTCTTCCAATGAACCAGGTGTCAGTCCTGCTGTCGCTTCTACAGAGGCCGCTTTTGGACAAATCGCTGCCATGCAAGAAACACTGAATCAGGTGAGCAAAAAGAGTGCATGTATTGATGATGTTATTACTTACATTTACAATTACTTAAGTGCTAAATAATGGACCTTTTGTGGTGTTCATAGCTTAACTGTGTTTATTTCTTCCAAGTTTGAAATTTGCACTGTGCTTGTTTTCCTATCAACTAATTGTGGATACATGTTTAATTGATTTGTGAAATAAAAAGACTAAAATCCTCTTAAATCATGAGGAGAAAATGCACTTGCTGGAATCTTAGCTGGTATGTTATTGGGAGGGTTATTACCCAAAGAAAAATGTTATCATGTGGGTGGTGAATTGTTTTTGGTAGGACAGTTCCGAATTATCACTGACTACAGAATTCCAGGTGAAAATCTTAATTGTTCCACCCTGCCAATTATCTGGGTTATCTCATAATTTTATGTTTTAAACCCTTGCAAGGAATGGTAGAAGGTAGGAAGATGGGTCCAGGAGAGAGCAGTGCAGGGTCACTTTGCTCCTTCCTCTTCCTTACTATTATACCTGATCTGCTGAATTTGTTAAATTAAATGATAAAATGGTGGTGGATGGGCAAAATACCTTGCCACTTGTTTCTCTGTGGTCCTCTCTGGCTTTTTCTTGACTGAAATATCTGAAAATAAGTTTCTTTTTCTGTGATTGTTTTTCTTCTTAACTTTGTTTGTTTGTTATATTTGCAGCTAATGACCATGCAAAGAGAAATGCAGAAACAGTTGTCTGTCATGGTGGCTGTCCCAGTCACCAAAGAAGGCAAAAGACTTGAGGCAGCTCTAGGCAAGAGCATGGAAAAAGTTGTTAAGGCCAACAATGATGCTCTTTGGGTTCGTCTTCAAGAAGAGAATGCAAAGCATGAGAAAGTAGAACGTGATCGTACACAGCAAATGACTAGTATCATTGCCAACTATATGAGCAAAGACTTGCCTGCTCTGCTGGAGAAAATATTGAAGAAGGAAATGGCTTCTGTTGGACCTTCTGTAGCTCGTGCTATTACTCCAGTTGTGGAGAAAACACTTTCTTCAGTCGTTGCAGAGACATTCCAGGTTCAAATTTTAGTGAACTATCTACCATATTAGTTACTAGTTTTATAGGGTGCTTCTCAACTGACATGGGCGACTGAAATTTCTAGGAACATAGTGAAGGGTTTGATGCTCTGTTTATGAAGTACTGATAGCCAGTATACTTTTTTGTGGTTATCAATTTATGCAATACTGTGCATCTCTGTGGATTTAATCTCAATACTTGAGTCTGATAGAACTAATTATAATTAATGCATGGTTACATATATAATTGCCAACTATACTGATATGTATACATTATGATTAGCTACATATCTTGATGGCTTCATTTGTTTGTCACATTGATCTGAACGAAGGAAATGCTAGATAAATTGTTTACAGTTGCACCAGACAGGTTCAAACATTGTATGAGATCCTCTGAAAGATTAATTTAGAGAACAAACTACTACTTGAAGCTGGAGGAATTCTTTTATTCTTCATATTAGGTAGATTTATGGAGGAAGCTGTTGTTCTACCTAGGCAATTAGATGAAGAAGTTAAGTGATATTAGAATTTCCTCGGTCTATTTAACTGTGATACTATCACAGCATCATTTTGTGTATTGATGTTTAAGTTGTGAGGGTGCTACTCGGATTTTGTTGCCACTAGTTTACAATAAGTTTTGAATCGAGACTTGTGAATTGTTGGGTGTTGGTCTTTGTATGCAAGTAATTATTTTTCTTCTCTTAATAGTTACGATGTTATGAAAAATAGAACGAGGCATAACCATACTATACAACTCCAACAATAACTACAGTGACCAGTCCAAGATAATTCAACTCAAGGAGATTACCATGATGGGAATCTGTTACGATTACAGGTTATATTTGAGCTTATATGTTACAGTACTTTAATTTGTATGCATGTATGCATCATATAGTACCATCTTGTGTGGCACTATGTTACCCCTCTGTAAACATCAAACAAGGGATCCACCTCAATAGAATCAGATCAAAAGTGGCTAGTAAATTCTCTGTCGCTGAGATGAGTATCTTTGATTTGCCTTATTATTTTTCTCTCGTCTCCCTACCTACACACCACAAATTGATTCCTCCCCCTCACCCCTTTCTTTCTCTTCTCTTCTTTGAAGTTTGAATGTTCTTGTTCTGTTGGAATCTTATTAAAACCTTTTTGCAGAGAGGGGTTGGAGACAAGGCTGTGAGTCAGTTGGAAAAATCCGTCAACTTGAAACTCGAAGCTACGGTGGCTAGGCAAATTCAAGCTCAATTCCAAACTTCAGGAAAGCAAGCTCTTCAGGTAGTCTTTCTCAATATGTTAGGTGTCTTGCATTAATTTTATCTTGTATAATTTCCACTTTGGCTTGGATTTTGAGTATCATCTGTTTTCAATAGTCGCAAAGTGTTGCTTTTTTATTTTATCCCTGCCTGTCCCGTTTAGTGGATTCAAAAGTTCTAGGGACAACCACCACCTATGGTTGAGTTCCTGTATTGCATTGTAACCTTGCGTATGGATCAAACTTGAGGAGTAGGGTGCATGTCTGTGAATATTCATAAGTTGCTCTGCCTTTCCCTTGATGATGCTTGTAATCAAACTGTGACATGATTTGAGTTTTACTAAATTCTTGTTCATTTCTGAAAGTGGTGATTGGCCCTAGATTCCATTCAATGTCTTTAGAAATCACCAGTTACTAAGAATTGAGACCTTAATAAATATATATATGCTTTTCTCTTTTAATAACATATATTTGAAGTTTGTCTCATTTGAAATAATTATGGTGATGAATCTAATGAAGTTAGTTGATCCATATTTGAAACATGCAGGATGCACTGAGGTCTAGCTTCGAAGCTTCGGTAATTCCAGCATTTGAGATGTCATGCAAATCCATGTTCGAGCAAGTTGATGCTGCATTCCAGAAAGGGATGATTGAACATGCTGCTGCAGTTCAGCAGCAGTTTGAGTCTGCACATTCTTCATTGGCTGTTGCTTTGAGGGTATTTAGACTGATATCTATAATAGCTTTATTGGTTTGTTCGATTTTGCTTCATTTTGTGATTTGTAACTCTTTTTCATGAGGAGTTCTCAAGATAAGTTGTATACTGGAGGTACTTTGTCTAGTATAGGGGCCCTCACATGTACCTCATGAATAGGCACGTTAGTGTACTTAGCTTAAGCTTAGACTGAAGAGCCAAGTGTTAATGACAAGAGGCTTGGTGCCTGGTATTTGATAGGTCTCAATTCAGAGATTAACCTCAAGAAAAAACTAGCTGCTGATTTTATTTTTATTTTTTGTCTTTTTTGGATGAAAGGTAATCTGTATTATAAGGAGGAAAGAGTAGTAGAGCATAACCTCTCTGGGCTAGCCAGAAGTTATTAAAAAAAGATAAAGTACAAAAATTCAAACTAATGAGAACTCCTGTAGCAAAAAGTAGGGCCAAAGGCGGATATTCGGAAGGGAGTTTGTTGAGGCTAAATCTTGATCTCCCTTGAGCGTTCATATGGAGCTCCATTTGAAGCAACACTGGCCAGTCTAAGGAAAGAAGAACCAAAATTTGCAGCTGACTTTGCTAAATAATCTGCTATCAGGTCTGTATTGCGGTTGCAATGTGTAAGCTTCCATTCCTCTGAGGTTGGAATGGGGGGGGGGGGGGAGGATTGCTTGCCATCTTTTTCAAACCAACCATGGAAAATGTCGCTTGTCTGCCAGCATTTCCATTATAGAGTTGCTTTCATTTCAAAAGTGTGGAATATTCAGACTAGCTTTCTCCAGACAGCATATAAATCCTTGAGTTCTACCACTTTCATTTTTGACTCCCAACGAGCTTCTGAAATGATCACCCTCCCTGGCATTGCAGTTTGTAAAAATGCCACCAGCTCCTGCAATGCCCAGAATTAAAACTCCTAGCCTCCTTGCAGATAATAGATTAGATTTGGAGAGAGGGTGTCATCTGGTCATAGCAGGTTGGAAACAAAGATCCTTTGTTACCAGCGATAAGATGTAGCGAGAACCAGTGTAGAAGAACCATCAAATCCCTGTGCTTTCCTTTCCATGTAAGTGTAATATGGAACCAAGATGCAGCACTTTAGCCAAGTACAGTTGAGAGACTAGATTGGCCTTTGCATTTCCACCAAGCCACAAGATCAAAAGAATTGGCATACCCCATGATTCAGATCCAGCATTAAGTTGGACCCTTTTATTTTTTTCTTAGGAAATAGCCTAGAGTTGATATAAAGTCCAAAAAATTTCCAAGAGATCCTTTAGCTTGAGGGTGGGATTGAAATTACTAGCCTTATCACATATAATAGATTAGATTTGGAGAGATGGTGTCATCTGGCCCTAGCAGGTTGAGAACAAAGATCCTCCATCCCGAGAGATAAGAAGCAAGAACCAGCTTTGAAAAACCATTGAATTCCTACGTTTTCCCTTCATTCCATGCGTTTCCACTGTAATCAGCCTAGTTGTTGGACCTAAAACGTCATTGAATTCAAAATCCCACGTTTAGTTTTATTTCAGTCCCTTGTATGTTTTCCTTGGTGAACCATAGGTTCAAATGTTCAATTAGTTCGGCTGGTTTACTTTGGGTTGATTCAAGCTTTCATGTGATTACTAAGTCTGTCTCATGACCCCATAGTATCTTTCAATTAGTTTCTTTTATGCATCCACACATGAGAGAAGATCTTTTATTTTAAGTTAGTTTTGCGTTGGATTTTAGTTCCCTAGGTTTTAGAAAATCCGTCCTAGTTAAGAATTAATTCCTCCTATTACTTGAAATTTGCTTTCAAAAGCCCCCTTTTCAAAACTCATTGTGGGAGAGTGTTATACAAACTTGATTTTGATAATTGATTGCCTATGGCAAGAGCTATTGCTGCTGGTGGTCTTCTTTTTCATATGAACATATCTGGTGTTCATATTCAAATTGATTTGGTGAGTAGTATCCAAGATCCATCTTGACTGTGGAACAGTCTTTACTCCATCCTTTCTCTCTTTCCCCCGTCCCCCTTTTTTTTTATTGGTCTACAGATTATACCTTCCCATTCAAATCTGTTTCCATCAGTCCTATTCTGCCATTAGAAACATTCAAAATCAGCAAGGAATTCCTGTTACAGTAGCCACTTTGATCCACCTGAGCCCCCCTCCCCATACTCTTTTCCACCAAACCTTGAGCTCCATTAAAGGCCCAACTTCCTAAACTCTGCAACTACAGATTTCTCACATTTTGCGCATCAGATTTTCACAATTTTCTAAAGGAATCACCTTCGCTAGAGCCCCCCTCCCTCGATCCAAAACTGGCGCCAAATGATCCTGGAGTTTGAGACATCGTTCACCATTAACCCCTATTTTCTCTCAACTGCTCTAAAAGCTAGGAATCCTCTACTAACTTGTGGCGGGGTGGAACTAGGATATTCACTGTCCTGGGTGATGTAGTCTCATAAGATTAGGAACCAGTTTGGGTCCTTAAAAATTCTAGACTACCCTTGCTTTTTACTCTTTTCATTAACTCCCTACTATTTTCTTCATTTTTTTCAAGTTGTAATTATATTATACTCTCATGCTATATAGTTCTGAGGGTAGTCATACTGCATGAATGATCAGGTGTTCTCATATTTCATCCGGAATAGGTGATGCCTGGATTCTTTTAACAGATGCACCTCAGTGGGCCTTAGGTCACAGTTCATCTATTGTGTAGGAAATTGGTAGACCAGTGAATTACCTTTTCGTCTTTGCATTTCATATATCATTGAATTCTTTTCTGTTACTGTTCTTTGAAAGATTGCATTGTTGGTTGTTCAGTAATGGAATGTTGAGGAACCCCTAAAATATGTGCAAAACGAGGCTATACATGACATTGTTTTATTTTCTTCTTCCTTGTAACAATAATCCCAAACTGATGTTGCAGGATGCAATTAATTCAGCCTCATCAGTTACTCAAATCTTGACTGGAGAGATTGCAGATGGCCAGCGTAAGCTTTTAGCTTTTGCAGCTGCAGGTGCAAACTCAAACACAGGAAATCCTTTGGCTACACAAATAAGTAATGGTCCCTTAGGTGGCCACCATGAAATGGTTTGTTCTCTTCTCTTGATTGTGTTCCTTGTATACTGGTTTCTTACTAGTAGATGTATTCAGCAAACTATATATGTACAGCAGGTTGAAGCACCTTTGGATCCAACCAAAGAGATATCCAGATTGATATCTGAACGCAAATTTGAGGAAGCATTCACTGCAGCTTTGCAAAGAAGTGATGTCTCTATTGTATCGTGGCTATGTTCTCAGGTATGACTTTGCATCCAATGTCATATACTAGACAGGGTGATAATTAGTTCACACTGTTCAGATTGCTCAAATGCATTATTATATCACATGTTGGAAGAAGTTTCAAAACATATCAGTGTAAATACATGGGATCTGTTATTCCAATATTATAGTTAGCTTTAGATACTTTTTCTGCTTTTGAAAATTGTTCGAGTTAGTCACACTGAATGAGGTGCTTGCTTAAATTAATCTCGTCGTGAGTGGAAAAATTTCAGTTATTTTTCTGCATAGGATGGAAAGAGGTAAGTCGATAAGGTGAAAAGAGAATGTAAGTACTTTTCTTACCCAGCATCATTATCAATAGTATTGCTGGTTGATTCACCCAAAAAGAAAATTACGTCATTCGTTGATCACTAAGAAAGCGTCAGAGGGCATATCAAAATTTCCTGAAATTGTTAGATTAATGTGACTTACAGATTCAGTATTTGAATTTCATTTTTTAAATTGTACAGGGTAGAACGTTGAGTTATTTCTGTGATGGTCTGTGAAGTCTGGTCAATTGCGTGTTGAGAGTCACATTATATGCAGAATCCTTCATACTATATTTTTTTGTCTTCCTTCATTCACTTCTTTCATTATTTATTTTGGGGTGTGTCTGAAAATTTTCCTTTATTAGGCACCGTTTGCTGGAATAAAGGTGGGGGTGAGAAAAAGTTTGAAAAAACAAACTTTTGTATAAAATCCCAAAGTGTAGCTTGTTTGGTTCACTAGGGTGGGAAAGTTGGTAGACAATTAAGGAAGCATATCTGCTAAGGTGGCATGCTAACTTTCCCACCCCATGCCTTTTCAAAACCCTATAAAATAAGTATAAATTTGTGGAAAAGTATGGAAAACAACAAAATGGGACCCACAGTTAACACTTTTCTATAAAATCCCTTTCTTACTTTTCCTTTTCCCTCACCCATCCACCTTTGCAAACAAATGCAGCTTAGTGTATAACTAGTCGGTCTTTTGATGTATTTTGTAAATAATTCAGGTTATTGTTACAGTTGTTATTTCAATTTTCTAATGTAAATAAATTTTAGTGCACTTTCACCTCATCCAAGGTTTGGATACCTGCTGGTACTAATAGATTATCTCACAGTGTTTCAGCATCTATTATATGCTTCCTGGGTCCTGATTATAGCTATTAACAGCGGCAGAACAACTTTTTCAATTGTGTTTTCTAGTTTCTAAACTGGTGCTACCCAATGTCCTGTTCAGGTTGATTTAAAGGGTATCTTGTCAATGATGCCTCAGCCTCTGAGTCAAAGAGTTCTGCTTTCCCTTCTCCAGCAGTTAGCCTATGATATCAGCAAGGAGACATCGCGGAAACTGGCGTGGATGACATACGTGGCTGTTGCCATAAATCCAGCAGACTCGATGGTTGCCATCCATGTAAGGCCTATCTTGGAGCAGGTTTATCAAATATTGGCCCATAATGCCAGCTTACCGACTGTGATTTCAAATGATGTTACAAGCATGCACATTGTCATGCACATCATCAACTCGATGTTGATGTCCTGTAAATGATTCCTGTCTCTCTGAAGTGTGCAAGATTATGTAGGACAAAATTTTCCCCCCTTAGAAAGTGGGTCTTGTATAGCTACATTATGTGGGTATTTATTGAATAGGAACTTTTACTGCGTAGACTACATTATGTTGTATGTAAAGTAGACTTGTGATAACTATACCTTGGTGGTTAAAGCTTCTTCCCGTTTGATTAATTCTTTCACATTACAGGCCTTTGTTTCCTTTGGTGGTAGAAGTGTAGAACCATGATTGCTTCTTCTGGTCTTTTCAATGTATTTTATTTGTGTTTTGGTTTGGGCCTAGTGGGGTTGGAGACTGTAAGAGATGGGCAAAGGCAAAGGGTGGCCGTTGACAGACTAGAAAATGTCGGCAAAGTGTGCTGCTTCCCAATTCAATGAAATGACTTGATTGAATTTTTAATTTAGCTACTTCTTACTGGAGTGCCAGTTAATGGCATCCACGCTGGGATTCTGATATCTCAAAGTCTGTTCTAAAAATATGCTCCATCCCATCCATCTCTTCCATCTCTCCCCATGTGAACAATTATTAGGAGGGAAAGAGAGAGAGAATGAATGTGCAAGCCGTATTCTTGGACTTTGAATCCATCAAAGTGGGTTCCATATATATATATGGATTCCATGTTTCTGCTTCAAGACTTGTAGAAAAGGTAATTGGGAGGGATTATGAATGCTAGATTTTTCGTTGGACAAATTGGGCACGGGAATCGTAGTCTACCTTGGCAGGCTATCTGTCTCTGCGTCGGTCGAATGATATCTTTATCAAGGAAATATTTGTTTCACTACTGGCATCACCATGAGCTTTTAGAATTTAAGGCTGTTTAGGTTTGGTGTCGAGATCCTAAAGCTGGGGTGGCGAGGCAGAGAATGGGTGGATAAAACTAATCTTGAAAATAAATGTGTAAATTTTTTACTTTTTCTTTAAATCTCAAATTGGTATATTGTTTGGTTGCTTGGGGGGAAAAGTGCCTAATTAAAAATCAAGGCCCTTTCCGTTGTAGTCATAGAAAACTTCTCTATTTATGCCTGGGTGTCAATCCCAACTTTCCCACCCCATATCATTTTAAAACCCCACATATTTGGTGGGACTTTGTGGGAAAGTTGGGAAAAATAAAAAGTGGAACCCACTCCTATCACTTTTTCACAAAATCCTTTCCTTCTCTCTCACCCTACTACACTTGGGACCCACATATTTTTTTTTCCCACCCCACCTTTGCAAACAAACGCAGCCTTAAGGGTCTTTAGAATAGTGAAGTTTGGAGTCGATGATTCGTAAATCTTCTGTCTCAAGTCAAAAAATTGCCGGATTAACAACTCCCAATCCTCTATCTCCAACATAAATGGAGAAATTAGAATCGGGGCTAGTTGATTCAACAAGCGAGTTGTTACACACTTTTTAATAGTGGCAAGCGAACAGGGAAGAGCCTAACTTAAAAATCAGGAGTCCCTATCGTCCGAATTGTAGTCTATAGAGGCATCCTCAACGGCAAACCCTAGCTCCCTAAGGGTGTCAATCGGTTCCAGCTTCCTTGAACGTGAGTGGAGATTTCGTGCCAATATGGGCCAAAGAAACTAGCCCAACCGTAGTTTACCATACAAAATTTAGGCAATGATTCTTTGCCAAATTTGCCCATTTACAAAAAGCATAAAAATGGTTCGCTGAAGTGAGAATTTTCACGAATGGTTACCACAACCCCTAAATCGGTATAGGAAAACGGATTAAACACGGTATCTAGTGCGATACAATTTTTGTACGAATGAACTTATGCCACTTTTGTTATTGGTTCATTAAGATCCTAATGAAATTGTGATCAACCAATCAAATATAATTTGAAATTAACATAGATAAAACAAATAAAACTAATTAATAGAGATAAAACAAATAAATCTAATAAGAGAAGTCAATGATGAAACGAAAAACTAAAATAGGGAATTAGGGATAGGAAAAAAGTTTAGTGTTTTAATTGTAAAATTATAATTTATATCTATTAATTTGGTACGGTACCAATTCGGTATAATTTTGGTACATATCAACGGTATGAGTACCTAAAACCGGAACCGTTGAAGAAATTCGGTTTCAATACATACCATATCAAATTTTGAACAGTACGGTATGATACAATTTTAGACGGAGCGGTTCGATACGGTTAAATGGTTTCGATACGCAATTGACACCCTTACTGGGCTCCAATACCCTGGAAGGGAGTGCCAAAGAGGGTGAGAGTCACATTGTGTCCTGTTACACCACGAAGTGCTATTGGCGAGTCGAGTTGTTTGGGAATGCAACCCCAATTAGACGGTAAATTTGGTCTAAGACAAAATATTGAGAAAGATGAAAAATCAAAGAGGGAGGAAAGCCGATGGAGGCCGACGATGCATCTCCATAGGATGCAAAACTGTCACGGCCGGCCGGTCTGTTGCTTGGCTCGAGGAGTGGATCGATGCAGATTGCGGCAGCGCCCCAAGCCCGAATTGTCGCATTGTGCCCGTGGAATCATTGTTCCCTCGATCGTGGGAGGCAGCATGCGCCTGAGGCGTGGTTAGCCAGCGGCACCCGAGAAATAAATTTAAAAGCGAGAAAGAGAGAGAGAAGCGCAGGAAAGACTAAAGTAAGAAACTGGTTTTCTGATCTTGAGGGTTAATGAAAACCGTCAAAAATTGATGAACCAAATCACGTAGATATCTGATTTTGGTTTCAAACAAGAAAATTAAAAAAAGAAAGAAAAAAGAAGACAGACTAATGGTCCTCGCAGATGATATCGTGCCACGTCGTTGATATTTGTACAAGTGGCGCGGCGCGTTGTCAGTAGAGTCCATACACGTGTGAGGTGTGTGGTGAACCGCACGTCACCAACCAACCAGCTACCAGCACTGGTCAGTTTCCCACCTCCTAGTCCGACCAACGACGAAACCGGATCGTATATCGTCACCACCGGCTGCGGCGGCGGAGGAACTTAAGCTGAAATGTCTTCGAGCGCCGATTGAGAGATCGTAACGCTCTCTTGCCGTAGGGTCTGAAAGAGTGGCGTATGCGTTATGGATCTCAATGAAATCATTGACAGCGGAGTCGCCGGAAGTCGCCGCATCCGGATGATAAAGCTTGGCGAGGCTCCGGTAGGCGCTCTTGATCTCAACAGGCGAGGCAGTTTGCTTGACTTGCAAGACTTCGTAAAGGTTATTCCTGGCCATTGGTTTCATCGCCTCCATTCTTCTCCTCGAACTGCTTCTCCCACTGCTATTGCTGCTGCTGCTGCCTGTGGTGGTTTCCGCAAAAGCTTCAACGCTAATCCTATATGAATAAGTAGAACTTCCGGCACCGGTGAAAGACATACTACCGCAGGCAGCACCTGAAGACCTAGAGCTTCCTTGGAAGGACAATCGAGTTCCAGATAAGAACTGTGTAGGGGCACCAGTTGCGATTGCGCAATTTCCTAACATTGAAGAAAATTTCTCGATTGGAATTGTAAAATTTGGGAGCAAATGGGTTGCCTTGTTCTTGTAGTGAAAGAAGAAGAGAAGTGTGAAATGGATTGACGGAAAGAAAGAGGTGAAGATTGTTGATTTTTATAAGGTTAGGTATGGACCCAGTACAGTAGTGAGAGAGAATCTCTCTTTCTCTCTCTATATCGGTTGAGCAAGGACTGACGAAAGATTAGAGCATGAGACAGAAAGACAGAAAGAAAGAAAAGAGAGCGAGAACCACAAGAAAATTTTAGTGGCCGTCTGTCTTCTAGAAGCCTTTCTCTCCAAGGAAATATTTGGGTGGACCAAAAGATGACCCAAATACCGGTCTGAAATGAATATCTATTCTCGGTTTAACAGAGATTAAATGGTTGGACCGGGACTCTTCCTCAAATATAGTGAGATTAGATTGGCGACCTCGTCAACCAAATCCACCAATGCGGTAAACGGTCCTTTCTTTCGTGTACTGATGCCGTGGCTTTAAACCTTCTAGAAGCTCTTCCCATGCTCAAGGTTCGTGGTGTTTTCTTATTTTCATATGAAAAATCTTCCAAAATTTAAGTATTAAAAAAATGGAAAAAGTGGTTTAAGTGGTCCCCACTCCCCAGTGCACATACCTACATCGTTGAGGTTGGCGTGCACCAATCGGGATTAGCATTGACGACGGTGAAATATGGCACGTGCCAGGGCTTCTAGAAACCTAAACTTTTCCTTTTGGCATTTAAACATTACAAAGCCTTCGGGAAGATTAATTTTCCCATTTCGAGCATAACAGTAAAGGTAGTCGGTTAAAAAAATAAGAGTAAATTGCATTGACACTCCCAAAACGAAGGCCTTAAAGCATTGACACTCCCACTTTATGTTTAAAAAGCACAGATATTCAAAATTAGATTTTTATTGGATATATATATTTAATTTGTCACTGAAAAACTTTCAAACACTGTTTATTATAAGGATTTTTTGGAAATAAACAGTGATTTAACTGTTTTCAGTAATAAGTTTGATAAATATATTCAATAAAAATCTAATTTTTTGGGTCTTTGTACTTTTTAAATATAAAGTAGGGTGTTAGTGCTTTAAGACTTCCATTTTGAGATGTCAGTGCAATTTGCTCAAAAAATAATAATAAGAGAAGTCTTCTGTAAGCTAAATTCTCTACAAGGTTTAAAATATCCCACAATACCATACGATACTATTTGATACGTATCCATATTTGACCCAATCGATACGATACATTTTGATACGTTTCTCCATTAAATTACACTAAAATACATTAGCTAGAGCGATACAATACTCGATACAATACTTGATACAGAACGATAAGTCTCTTAAAATCACCTGACCGATACGATACTCAATACCGATACTTTAAACCTTGACTCTCTACATATCTTATGCAATACTTAAGGAGTCTCAACTCTAATTAGATCTTCCATCTGTTAGAGTAGAGGTTTACATTTTCTTTTTCTCTCTTTGGAGAAGGATCCACTTTAGAGTTTTGACAAGATGAATCAAATGAGTGACTATTCCTCCTAGTATGTGGTGAAGAAATGTGAGAGAGAAGCACAAACGTACTTTATAGATAGAAAAATTTTACCAAAAAAAAAAAATAGATAGAAAAATTTGTTGTTGGCCTTTGGATTCTTTGAGGTGTGGGTAAAGATGGTGATGTCTTGTGTGACTTTAGTGACCTATAGTATCTTAAGTTTTATAAATGGTATTAAAATCAGAAATAGAACTCCCCCCCCCCCCCCCCCCCCCCCCCCTCCTCTCCCATCTATGACAAGGGTGGAAAACAACCTTCTCTCACATGTAGGCAATGAGATCCTAATCAAATTAGTGGCTCTATTTAGCTTAAACTCTACTGTCTCTCATTTTAGAATTCCCAACTCATAGCACAAGAGACTAAAAAGTGCCATCTCTAAATTTTATTAGGTAGTAGCCAAAGGTGAATAGAAGATAACCTGGGTTTTATGGAGGAGAATAAGCAAATCTAAGGAAAAGGGGGGGGGGTTGGGCTTTAGAGACTCCTCTCTTCAAAATAAGGCTCTATTAGGCTAGTTGTCCTAGAGATTATGGTCACATATTGAGTCTTTTTGGGTTGGGTTTTATAAGCAAATTTACTTCCGACACTCGGATTTTCTTGAAGCTAAGTTGACTTCTAATCCTTCATGGGCCTGGGGGGAATCCTAGAAGGAAGAAAGGTGTTGAAGGCTGGTCTATTGTTGGTAAGGGAAACAAAATTATGGTGTGGGAGGATGGCTGGATCCCTACAAATAAGGTCTTATACCAGGAGAATAGAAGCCTTACAATTACTTGGGTTGCTGACTTAATTGACCAAGACTCAAGAGGGGGGGGGGGGTGTTTTCATCGTGAAGAGCGGTGTGTTGCGCTTTTTCCCGGTTTAAAGTAGATACAGATAAAAATCAAGGAGTGTTTTCATCTTGAAGATGCTAAGGGCTATTTTGTAGATTTGTCTAGCTCTTTTCCCCAAGGAAGATCAACAAGTGTGGGTTGCAACTTCAAATGATCTATTTTGTACTAAATTTGCATATCATTTGCTTTCTGATGAACTTGACAGACATAATTAGGAATGCTTCCAATGGAGGGCCCTATATCGAAGGTTAGAGCACCCCCAAAAATTCAATGCTTCCAATGGAGGGCCCTATATGGTGGTTTGGTGATTGTTGCTCCATTAAAGATTAGATAGATTAGTGTTAACTTTTGCTGCCCTTGGTGTGGGGAAGAAGATGAAACTATTGAACATCTTTTGTTGGACCGTCATGTGGCCAGGCTTGTTTGGTTTTTGGCCCCTCTTGGCTTTTCAGCCCCATCCTCAACCTCTCTCTCTCCCTTCTTTCATAGAATCGTGGAGCAAGTTGGGAATTGACAAGAAGGATAATCAAAGTATCTCAAGTATTGTAGCACATATATGTTGGGAATTGTGGAAGGCAAGGTGCAAGTTTCTCTTTGAAGGAAATAGATGTCCCCAATGGAAATTTTCAAACAAGTTGTTCGGGGTGCTAAGGAGTTTGTAGATGCCAATTCAATTTCGCATGCACCAGCCAAGGTCTGAGGAAGCTGTGGATCGATTGCAAGTTTGGGAACCTCCTCCATCAAGATGTTTCAAGCTAAACATAGACGCTACCATCAAGGGAAGCAAAGGGGGGCCTTGGGTGTGTGATTCGTAAAGAAATTGGGGGTTTCACTGTAGCAATGTCAATTCCCATTGTCTTCAAAACAGCTATAGAGGGTGAAGCTTTAAGTATCTGAGAAGGTTTGATGTTAGCAATTCAATTGCCTTCTCTCTCCTCTTAAATTCCTGGAATGATGTCGGGTCATCATTGGGGTCATCCTCAATCATTGGGTCCACTTCCAAACTCTCGGGCTCGACTTGAATGGCCCACATTTGTCGTCAACTCAAAGCCCGAGTTCGCGATCCTGAAATCATGGGTTGAAATGTTAGAAATCTGAGGGATTTCACATTGGGTGTGTGATTTGTAAAGAAATTGGGGATTTCATTGCAACAATGTCAAATTCCCATTGCCTTCAAAAAAAGCTATGGAGGGTGAAGCTTTAAGCATTTGAGAAGGTTTTATGTTAGCAGGGTGGAAAGTGATTGTAAGGAACTGATAAAGATGTTGAACTCTGAGATGTAGGTTCCTAATAGCTTGATAAACATTGTGGAGGATATCACCCATATGTCATCCTATTTTCTTTCTTGTTCTTTTGTCTTTATTCCTAAAGAGTGTAATCTAGTAGCCCACTCTCCAACTTGAAGGGTAGTCTTCTAAGTAGTCTCATAGGTTTGACTGGCCATTATCCACCTCTTGGATATCAGATATTTGTAAGTTTGATTCCTTGCGTTTTTTCTGCTCTGTTGAATGAAAGTTCCTTTACCCGAAAAAAGAAAGAAAAGAAAGATAGATAGAGAATCCAAAATTAATCGAGAACCGATTACTCCATGAGCACTTTGTTTGGCTTAACAAAACAAATTGTCCAAACATGTACTAAAGTTTGGTGCTTTGGTAGTTACTGCATTAGGACGTTCAAATATTGATAAAGTTTCTTCACTTTGTCATCAACTAGGGGAGTGGCATGCTACTTTTAAGGATATGGTTATTGATAACCGTCGAGGAGAAATTCACTCTACTCATTTTTACTCTTCTTTGACTGAGGACATTCCAGTTTGGTTGCCTGAAGCGTTGGGAAAGTTTACGATGCAATCCACTTGGGAAGCAATACGAGAACGACGAGAACCAGTTCCTTGGGCGCATCTCATTTGGTTCCCTTCTAGTCAACCACGATTTTCCTTCTTTACATGGATTGCCATCAACGAGAGGTTGCCGACACGATGCCGTCTAATCCAACGAGGTATTGATTTGCTAGCAGAATGTGTTTTATGTGGTGTGGCTCCAGAGACTGAAGATCATCTCTTTTGGGCATGTAGTTTTTCTACTATAATTTGGACTCGTCTCCTTCAACTCAATGGCTTCAATCGTGGCATCCTCCCTACATGGCGTGGGGAAATCAATTGGTTGCAAGAACACTTGAGAGGCCCCTCTTTGATGCAAGAGGTAAGAAAATTCTGCTTTACTGCCGTTGTATACCACATATGGAAGACTAGAAATCGTTATATTTTTCATCATGAGAGACCCTCGGCTAGCACCGTTTTATACCATGTCATCAGTGATATTCGTGCTCATTTCTCCCCATCATGCCATCGCTTGGAAGACACACCATTACATCATCATTTTTTTGACTCATGGAATATTGAGGTCATCTTCTACCATCCTGTGGAGCGGCCTTTAATTTGGAACATACCGTTTGAAGGTTGGGTTGCGATTAATTGTGATGGCTCCTTGATAGGACAACGTGGAGGGTACGGAACCTTAGGACAAAATTTTCATGGCGAAGTCCTTTTTGCCATAGCCGGAGGGCTTACCACTAATAGTGTGCTTCGAACGGAATTAACGGTGATTGTTGTGGGCCTCAGAGCTGCGTGCGAACGACAATATGTCGATGTGGAGGTACGCAGTGACTCTTTGCAAGCAATTAATCACATTAATGATCCTCTTTATACAACATGGTTAATTCGTGATTTGTTGGAAGAGATTTGGGGGCTTTGTGTTGGATTCCGCCAATGTGTTTTCATTCATCACTTGCGCGAAGTTAATGCTGCTGCTGATTATCTTGCAAGTCATGTTATGACTGAAACAGAGATCTCTTACTTGGTTTCATACCTACCGGATGAGCTCAGTGCAATCACTGATGCGGACCGGAATGGTCATATTTATTACCGTATTTAAATTTACAATGTATTAGATATATCTATTATTATAATATAAAGCGGATTTTACCGGGAAAAAAAAACATGTACTAATTGTCATTTGGAAGTATTTTGGAGTAGATTAATTTATATATAAAAAAAAATTGATAAAAAAGTTATAGATTCAACTCTCCCTAATAATTTATGTAATATTTCCACCCCTAATATAAAGCTTTTCATCCAACAAAAAGAAAGGAAAAAGGTTGAATTTGAATAAATCATTATTTATATCATTTCAAGCTTTTGAGATTAGATATTTGGAATATTAGAAACAAGTGTGATTATCAGCTTTATGGGACCTATTAAGCATTATACTAATCAATCTTATCTAATATCCTCTCACCCAAGTATGGTGGGCTCGATACACAATTATTATTATTTTTTTTTGCAAAAAGGATTTTTAAAATGGTTTTTATGTTACTTTTTATGGTTTTTCTTTCCGTTATTTTAGGTTGTGGTGGAAAGCTGGTTATGGGCAATTTTGAAGACCTTCTAGAAGCCCTTTGTTGGATAGGTTGTGGTGGAAAGCTGGTTATGGGCAATTTTCAAAACCTTCTAGAAGCCCTTCGCTTTCCAACAAAGAAGACCACACAAAAACACTTACGAAGCAGCAACATGACAACGCAGCGGGGGTGGGGCCCACTTCCAGACCCCAATAGCAATTGTGATTTTGCGAGGCGCATTCTGCCTTTAATTGAGTAACGTGACCGCCGGTTCTACCCCAAGATTATGGCATTTCATCATCATGGTCTCATGGATAGACTTTGCCACGTCGGATATGCTTCTTCTAGAAGATTTTGGTTTTTCTTTTACGTTAAAATTTTACTTTTTATTTTTCTTCTTAATATATATATATAAAACTCTGAGAGGTGGCTTAGGTGGCAAAACCCGACACCTCTTCAAAAATATATGGGTCGGGAGTTTGAGTCAAATAACCATTTGAAACACATAGGTTGTCTAGAGCGCTTCTATATAATTAATATAGATCGGGACTTCGCCCTGGGTGTGATCTTCCCATAGCTCGAGGGAATTACGAGGCTTGATGGGTTGGCCTCCGAGATATAGCATAAATGAACAAATAGATGGGAAACAGGAGGAACTTTGATGAGACGGGGGAGCTGATGATTAATTTGAAAATGGTCGCATCTTTCTTTCTTAAAGGCACCAAAAATGAACAAATAGATCCGGATGAACCTCATTCAAAAAAACATATGTGAAGAATGCTGAGAACACTTATACCATTCTTTTGTTTTCAAAGAACAGAAGAATAGAGATGAACCATTTGTTTGAACACAAAAGGAAATGTTTTGTCCAGAGAACTCCTGTGTCTTGAACTCTTTTACTTTGGTTTCTTGTCCAAACCCTAAAATAATTTTTTTCATATCACTAGCTATAATATATCTTAGAGTCGAAACGTCGCCATACGCATTCCAAAAAGATTCCCATACCATCAAATAGTTAAATCAATGACCTCCTCTCCTCTTTTCTTCTATGTTTGTTTGTTTCTTAATGGAAATGATGTCTCACTTCCACTCCTACTCCCATATGCTAAAGGATAAGACTTTAGTTGAACTTTAGACACTATTGATGGCTACTAGTAACTTAGTTTACACCATCCATCATTATTTAATGTATCTATTTATATAAATGTCCAAGCATCTCCAAAAATATATACATTTTTTTTTCTATTTTTTAAAAAAGTTCATTATCCAAATGCTTTCTTTGGCCATATTTAAATAATTCCATCATACTCATACATTGGACACTTTGATACTTAAAAGTAAGTTGGTGGGTGTGTATGGTGAAGATGAGTATAAATTAATGCTACATTGCTTTCTTTGTCAATTTTGATCAAGTTTGGTAGTTAGTGTCAATAAAACTTTGTCAGCTTAAACCGGTCTAACCCGCCTTAAGTCCGGTCCAAATTAATTCATACATATTCTTATTTTTGAAATTAAAAATCAAATTTGGATTAAGGTAAATTAGGGTTTATCTGATCATATCAGCGTAACTAGGTCAATCTTAGGAGAATTCTTACAGGGTAAGGTCTAGATTTGAGTTTCTCAAACCCTGACAAGTTTAGATAGGACTTGGGATTAGGTTGGATTTAAACTGACCCGACTCTACTTGGCCAAGTTTTTATTGGATAAATAGATATTTTATTAGAAGCACTATCGAGAAAATCACCCAGTTGACAACACACTACACACGAGGGATTGAATAACACACTACTTGGCCAATTGACACTAGATCTTAATGTTTGCAAATATATTTTTGAGATGTATTTCCAAGTCAATAGTGCATTCTAAAATAAAAACAATAAATTATATTCTGGATATTACACTTGGAGAGACCCATAGGGGTTAAGAAAAGATTTACTGTTGTAAGAGATCATTCATGGTGTCATCTGATATGAAAAATTCACTAATTAACTCTCTCTCTCTTTTATTTTTTTAATTCATTCTTTATAAGAATGTCTGATTTTTCATCTTTAAGTGATTTAAAATTCAAACAAAGTCGATCTATCTTAACGTAAAAGTGAATAGGAAAAGAATTTAGAGATAGAGAATTGTATCTTTTTATCATAGATATTCTACCAGACTTCATATCTATCAAACATCCTATGTTAGTCCATAGATATTCTACCAGATTTCATATCTATCAAAGATCCTAGATTAGTCCATAGATATTCTACCAGATTTCATATCTATCAAAGATCCTAGATTAGTCCTAACATATCCATTGGTCTTAGTTACTTCCTTCGTTGCCAAGTTAACAAAAAAAATTAAAAGAGTGGGGGATTGAAAAGTAGAGCACGCAACTTCTTTCAGATCTTTCAATTTTACTACTAAATCCAGTAGGTTTGCCAAGTGTTGTAGCGGCCAAACTGTCTTTGAAGACTTGGTTGGAAGGACATGATTCTATACGGTAACTAGTCTGCCATTTACACTTATCCCTGCACTCCATCCTTCTTTCTTTAGAGATGCATTAGGTACCTCTGTTCTGCATAAAATAAAACTGGTGAAGGAAGCATAGATATTCTCTAGATACATAATGTACATGTTGTTCCAAGATAAGAATATTTTCGGTTGTTGAGATTCTTCGGGTGGGTGCACAGTTGAAGATCCCAAATAAAACTTTGCTATCCAAAAACATAGACACAGATAATTCAATATAATATCAGGTGATACAACAAAGTTTTCAACATCCTAAATCACTCATTAAAAGGGACATAAAACATGTATCTTATGAGACTTGTAAGTTAATCACTCTTATTATTATTGTTGTTATTACTATTAATTATTATTTTTTTGTTGAGGGGACAAGAAAACAACCTTGTTAGTTGGTGCTTTCCAATCTTTTAGCTAATCTTTTAGCTAATCTTGCAACATGGAACCTCATTTGCTTTTTTTCTTTTTCTTCTTCTTTTTCTGGTAGGGACAGTTAAAGAGTTTGGGAAAACGACTAACCACTAACCTGCTCTTTCTTATATTAAATTTCATGTTATTAGACTTAAGATTTTAGATTTTAGGCATTATTAGTCATCTTTCAAGTCTCACTCGACCTTACAAACCTGGTATATACATTAAGTACTGTTAATCAGAACTGTGGATCCCTTTTTAAGTTTCAATGGGTTAATTTAAATTAATCAAATAATTATGAACTAGGTCTTCAACAAGGCCAAAATGGATCATATATTTTGAAATCTTGATCTTAATCTTGAATTTTCTATCTTAACCACAAAATAATGTCAATTCATTACTCTTATCCATTAGGGTTTCACTTTTGCTTTTTGAGATAGCAACCCTTCTTAGTTAGTTGATATTTTTCCAAATTGTAGGATTACCTAATAAATTATTGACATAATTAATTTGCCTAATCTGCCAATCCAAATAGTAAGTGATTTGGACGCTTTCTGGTGGGGGTGGGGGTGGGGGTTGGAGAGGGAAAAGTGGGAGCGTTGAGCCAATTAAGAATTGGGAAAATGACTAACCACTGACCCTGCTGCTCTTTGTAGTTTTGTGCTTAATAAATGGGTATAGAAAAATTGCAAGATTTGGATATCATTAATCAACATTGTAGGCCTTTTTATTGATGATCTAAACCTGCCCTAAAAGTCCACCCTGAGATTGAACTAAGAAATTCAACATCACATTTAGGGTTTTACAAAGCCCAAATCAACCCACCATCTTGCAACCTTAGTATAAAGGGTAGGCCAATTGTTTTTTTCTTCTATTTGATCTGTTTGAAAATTTTAACTTAGGGGTTGTGCAGTTGCTCTAACAAATGCTATCTCATCTTGGATGAACCATTTAAGACACTTATTAGCAAATGGGTAGTGTAATATGTAACATGGGCATTTTGGTCTTTCTACATGTGTTAGGATAGACTGTGTCTTATGTATTTGTTAGAGGGGTAAGAGGGTAATTTCACTTGTTTTATTTCATTGTATGTAATTGGGGGTTTAGGAATTTCAATCTCATTCGATCAAATCTCTCTCTCTCTCCTCTCGATCTCTCTGGCTCTCGTTCTCTTCTCTGGTTCTTCTTCTTTCTATGAGTGAAGGGTTCGGTTGGCTCTAGTGTTGATCTTGGTGATGTATCTTGGCTCTCATGGTAGTCTGTAACAGCATCTGCTGTTGATGCGTGGAAAGGCACTGGTGTTTTGGTGTTCTTGGATTCACGCAGGAAGGGAGTTGAAGTTTCGGTTGTCTACAAAATTAGGTGTAGTCATTCCCTAGTCTTGGTTGTTTTCTCCCTTGTCCATGTATAGCTTTCTTACCTCAAGATCTTAGGGCTGTAATCTTTTTCTGTTATTTGATGATTGCATGAGCTTGGTGAGTGGTCAACTCATCCTTGGATGTAGGTCTCTGACCGAACCAAGTAAATTGTGGTGTTTTGTCTCTTATTTCTTTCTTCTCAATCTTTCTTGGTGATAATCCACTGCGTGTATATAAGAGATTTCTTAACAGGTAGCTTAATTTTCAATTTTGCTTCTTTTTAGTGAAGAATTAGGAAAATTTTCAACACTGCTCCTTGAGTTATCCCTTCAAATTAATCCAACCTTTGAGTCGTCTAATTTCTCAACCGGACCCCTTATAGCATAAAAATATATTATGGACACCCCTAACATTTGGAAATTGTAGTTGACTGTTTGTGTATAAGAAGTTAAACTTTCAACCATAAAAATAAATAAATAAATAAGCAGTTAAACTTTTCAAAAAAAATAAGAATAATCTTGAATGAAAAATCTTTAGCTCAATTCGTTTATTTATCTTCCTTGCCATCTATGGCTTTGGCCATTAATCTTAGGATCTCTAGTGGGACCTACATGGGCCCACACAATATTTGTGGTTAAAAGAAACATTAGTGCTCTTACAACGGGAAGGTGATCCGGACTCTCATTCTTCACCCCCCCCCCCAAATGTTGAATTCTGATTCCACCTTTGGCCAAGGGTGATCTTTTTTATGCGGTTTATGTCTACTACTGACCAATTGGCCGACATCCTCATCAAAGGACTCTTTTCCACTTGTTTTCAATTTCTTTGCTTTAAAGTCAGTCAAGTACCTTGAAGCATGGAACGATGGAACGAAGTTTTGGTAATATCGCCCGGTTTGTTACCCAGCGAACCGGGCGATCTGGCGACTCGGCCATATTTCGCCCCCCATATAGAAATTTTCGCCCCTAATTTTTTGGTATTTTTACTCAATAATTTTGGTAATTTGATGCCTATCATAATCGTGCAAATATGTGGTAAATTTGAATTATTTCCTAAAAATTATTCCATTTAAATTATCTTACCTAGTCACATTTAATATGTTACCTTATGAGGCCTACAGGACATAATTGGAAGTTGGAACGATTATCAAATCACTCTGAAGATTCTTTTATAAGATCCATTAATAATTTAAATTGTTTCCATAAATTATTTCATGTATACACTCTTCCCTAATCACATTTGGCATGTTGACTTTGATAATTTAAATTATTTCTTAATAAATATTTCCATTTAAATCTTCTGCCTAGCCACATTTAATGTGTTTCCTTCTAAGGCCTAAGTCATTCGGACATAGTTTATACCAAAAAAAAAAAAAAAGTCATTCGGACATAGTTGAAAAGATTAACCGACGATTCTATTATAAAATATCTTCATAATGTAAATTGTTTCCATAAATTATTTCATGTATATATTCTCCCCTAACCACATTTGGCATGTTGATTTTGAGGACTAGATCACTAGAATATAGTTGGTAAGATTGCTCATTAATCTTGATGATTTTGCTATAAAAAGTTTTCCTATTTATAAGTTATTCTATGTAGATTTTCTTCTGAATTACATTTAACACATTAACTTTTGAGTCTTGAATCATTGTGATAAAATTGGTAAGATTGTGATACAATCGCGAGAGAAATCGCCTAAAAAGTGCAAGAAAAAATATAAAAATCACACACAAAACAAATTTAAAAAATAGAATTTTCCGAATTCTCGGCGATATCTGGTAAATATCGTTTCTCCCCCTGGTTTCGTTTCTCCAGGGGGCGAAACTAGCGTATTTCGCCGGAATTTCGTCACCGAAATTTCTTTCCATGCCTTGAAGGGCCCTTAACTTTTCCAAGAGGGTGTAGGATAGTTCTCTTATACACTATATAGGGTTATTGTAGGATAGTTCTCTTATACACTATATAGGGTTATTTTTTAGATTTATCTTTACACACACACACACACACATATATATATATATATATATATATATATATATATATTATATGTGACTCACACATACATATCTTTACACACACATATATATGTGACTCATTTTTTAGATTTACCTTTTCAGATCAGGAGTTTTTAATTAATGAAGTGCTACAAATCTAGGTTGAGAGCACTCGTTGGGATCTTACTTGGTCGGTTTTGAGTGAGATTTCTTCATATGTTAGTTTTTCTTATTCTCTCTGTTAGATTTGAGATCTTGGAGTTCCAACTTCCAATGGTTGTTCAAGATACCTGAACTTGTTGCAGGTATGGTTAATCTCCCGGCTTCCAGTTGTCCTCTGGGATTGAGAATTGAGTTGGGAAAAGTAGTAAAATTTTGCAAATTCATGCTACTACTGTATATGTCTCGATATCATCAGTGCCCGGTCTTACCCCCTCTCTCTCTCGATATCAAATTTGTAAATTTCTAAATCAGAAAAACCTAAAACCGAGCAAAATAAAATTAAAAAAATTAAAAAAATTAAAAAAAAAATTAAAGAAGAAAAAGTCACTTTTTTTGATCTTCGGATCGAACTAAAGTTCTTGGAGTACACACTGCAAACATTACATGACCTTGATGATTCCTTGCCAAGAAGGCCAGGCCCGCCTTGCTTTCCTCCTTGTGATATGCAATGTCACAGTTGAGCTTCACCATCCCTTGTGCTAGTAAGGCCCATTTAGCATATTGATGGGTAGCATATGACAAGTTTTTGGCTTGCTGGTTTGCATTGGGCCTTGTTGCCTCCTAGTTCTCTCTATGGGCTTGAGAAGCTCTTGAAGCTACTTCAATCAGTGAGAAGCTTTCCTTGTTAAAATATTCCCAATTTCTTACGATCCAGATGTGCCAACAGATAAAGAAACAATGAATCAGAAATTTACATGCTTCCATCTTCCCTTTGGGCACCACTTTAAGGAGGCTATCAATCCACTCATCTAGATGAAAGGGTCCAGTGTGAGATGGGCAGTAATTTAATCACTTGCAAACCAAACTGCTCAAGCAAATTGACATCCAAGTAGAAGGTGTCCTACATTTTGTCAGACTCCAATGTTGAATTGAGGGAACTCGGATCTGGTAAGGACGTAGGCTTAGAGAAACAGAGAGGAAGAGAGAGAGATGGAGAGAGAGAAGAGACTTAGAGAATAGATTAAACTTGTTCTCCTTTTCCCATTGCTTGGGTCCCATTATATTATGGTCTTCAGAGACCGTATTACAAAATTAGAGTCCTCCTGGATTACAAATTCTAGAGTCCCTTCTGGATACTCTTCATCACTATGTGATATAGTCGCTTACAAACTCTAGAGTCCCACCCTCTTCAACTATACTTACCTATATCCATGACATTGCCTACCCCTTATAAGAACCTTGTCCTCAAGGTTCAAATGCTGCACTTTATATGCCTTAGCCAACCTGCTCTCAAGATAGTAGCTTGTCTTGCTTCATGAGATAAAATATATGGTACCATTAACGGTGCTTGTCTGCGGCGGTTGTGGGTACCACGATTTAAATTCATGCCAAAAGCAAAGAATATGGAAAAATACTCTTTGGCTTGCAGGGCCCTTGTTTCCCAAAACCAAAAAACATTTTCTAGGCAGGTCGCAGGATTACTTCCCTCAAAAAACCCATGGGACAAATTCAACTCTTCAGCTCATAGTGCAAGCAACAAGACAGTTGGAGAATGGAATTAAATGGAATTACTAGGGCCCACTGTTGTGATTGCATCCTCTCGTTTTCAGCATAACCCCAAATTAAGCAAGCCTTCTTGAACTCGAGTTCGGCCAATGCCGTGCCCTTCCCCGTAACCCTCCGCCACAAGAGCCTTACTAGCCATTCCAAGAATGTTCTTACCCAGCAGTGTTGAGTCGGAGAGCAGTCATCCTAAGGTGAGAATGCAAGTAATTTTCCTGTGACTCAACTTCGTACAATTAGATAGGAAATGGCCCTTTTGATGGTGATCGATGACAAGACCAAGCAAAAAAAAAGGAAGGGCCCATTTAGCTATGACTTCCCCATTCAAGATGTTTCTGATTGTCCCATTTGAACTTTTCCACATCTGATTCAAGTTAAATTCCTTGACCTGAGCTTCATCTGGAGTTACAGTGCACGCTGGAATGCTACACTATACCTACGCGTGGCCGCAACGCTTTCAATTGTAGCCTCATCACTAGCCTCGCAGCTAAGCACTCCAAAGTCAAAATGCCTTAAATCTAACTTTAGAAAGAGAAAATTCCGCTTTTCCTTAATTGATTTCCACAATACTCGAGTCATCCCATCACCTGTACGCTCACATATGAAGAAGGAAGCTTGTAGCAGTACCAATCGGTGGTGTGACACAACTTCAGGCTCGATCTGATTCTCATGAACCATCGTGTCACTGAGCAACAACACTCGCAAGAGAACGATGTTGTGGCGTCGAGTGTAGTTTATATGTGGCGGAATGTTCTCTCCATGCGTTGCTGGTACACGGTGTGGCGCTAGCTTTGGGATAGACGGCTGATTACATGGTGCCTGAATTCCGGCATCATTTCGGTGATGACACGTGGTACTTTCCGCCGGCGACGAGAACAAAGTCCATACATCTGCCTCATGCACCTCTTGGAACAACGGCCTGGTCTTGAGACTGTAATAAGAAGATGAAAAGATGTAAGTCTTTTTACCGTAGTGTCCCTGCTCATAATACCTTTGCATCAAACATGTTAAGCCTAGGCCCATGAGACAATTTGAAGATTTTTCTATGCATTTGCAATGAATGGGCTTGACGTGGTCTGAGTGGGCCTCATTTGAATGTCTTAAAGCCCTATGCGGTGGTGCAATTCCTTGAGCCATCTGTCCAGTTCGGTCCCATCCAATAATAAACATCAACCCGAAACTGACCCGGTCCACCCCATGCCTCTTCCTTTCTTCTCCTGCGATCTGAAAATTTTCTGCTTTTTCTGGGGGAGTCCTAATCGCCATCGTCTCGCCTGAAGCGTTTCTTGATCTGATTGGCGATGCTATTGGAGCGTGGTGGAGCCTTTTATAGGTAAAGCATGCCTTGAAATCCCATCGCAGCTTCCTCCATTTGCGATGCTGCTTCCATCTTTCCCATCTCGCCTTCGCCCTTGGTCGCAGCCATGGAGGCTTCATGGAAGCTCTTGGCCTCCTCAACTTACGACGCCATGCCAGACGGTTGCCCTTGCCGTGGATCCTACTAAAACAAGCAATCGATCGGAATATCCGTTGGAAATCTAAATTGGCATACCCTTGATTGAAACTTCCTAGCATCGATCCCTTTACAGTGAAGCTGGCACAAGGATCATCTGCATTTCTTGACACAGGACTTCCGACGATGCCTCGATTTGGTTTATGATCATCCCAAACAAACCACCAAGCTTCCGATTTATTTATGTTAAATGTTGCGACTCTGTTCTTCAACACTTCAGATTGGGGATGCTTACCGTTATTAGGCGACACTGTTTGAATCTCCATTGTCAAACTGCTCCAACCACTATTCGAATCAACGCCAAATCCAGCTTCAGCTTTGCTTGAATCACTATTTTCTCCATCCGAATCGAAAGAAACCTTGTCAATTTGAGCTTTAGGTTGCTTAATTTCTTCCGTCAAGGAAACTGAGTTTATCTCAAGCGATGGTCGCTGGGTTGCGGTTGACAAAACCGAGGACATATCTTAATTAGCAGGGATTTTGAATGCTTGCATTACCTGTTCACTTAGTGCCTTCATCTGCGTTGCCAGTTGCGCCATCGTTTCTTTTAGTTGATCTATGTTTCCCTTTTGAACTTCCATTGAGGCTTGCAGGTTTGTGATAATCATTCCACGGTCAGAGTTGGTGAGGACGTAGGCTTCCATAGTGTTGAGTTGTTTCAGGTTTTCGTCCATTAAGTGCAAACGAGTTCCGTCAGCCATCCGGCAAGTCGGACCAATTGTCAGACTCCAATGTTGAATTGAGGGAACTCGGATCTGGTGAGGACGTAGGCTTAGAGAAACAGAGAGGAAGAGAGAGAAATGGAGAGAGAGAGAAGAGACTTAGAGAAGAAATTAAAATTGTTCTCCTTTTCCCATTGCTTGGGTCCCATTATATTATGGTCTTCAGAGACCGTATTACAAAGTTAGAGTCCTCCTGGATTACAAACTCTAGAGTCCCTTCTGGATACTCTTCATCACTATGTGATATAGTCGCTTACAAACTCTAGAGTCCCACCCTCTTCAACTATACTTACCTATATCCATGACACATTTTCTTCAACTACATAGCCCCTGATGCACAAAGAACTATCGGCACCTTCTTTTTCTTCAAACCTTCCCCTGTAGGTAAACCTTCAATGGTTGCACGCCATATAAAGTGTTTTATCTTGGGAACACAATGCGACTTCCAAATGGTTTTCCAAATTCTATCCTAAATTGAAGGCCATCTAGGGAAGTGGGAAGTTGAGGCATCCTGCTGGGAAGTGGATTCTTGATCATTGGAGAGAGCGTGATAAGCAGATTTAACTGTAAATTGCCCATTTTTGGACCCCTCCCCCAAATGAGCTTATCTTCTCCAAGGAATAAACTCAACAAGTTTCTTCTTATTTTTGTAGCAACTAAAGGACTGAAGTAAGTAGTAATTTTATCTTCCTTCCACTAACTTGCTACTTCATCGATCAAACTTGCTATCCAAATATCCTCGCATCCATCTGATTTTGGCTCATGTATCCATTCTCCCCTTTCATTCTTCAGCTAATTATCCTTTCATATATTAATTTTGTCAAATTTACCAATATGCCATGCCAGCTGCCTTTTCAATTTTTGTTTCCCTTCCATGATGCTTCTCCAAGTCCAACTGGGTTGGTGGCCAAGAGTAGCATCCAAAAAATCTAAATGGGGGAAATATATAGCTTTGGTGAAATGTGCCCAAAGAGAAGTAGAATTTTCCCAAAGCCTATGTGCTACCTTCATCAAAAGTGCTTGGTTTTGTCTTTGGGAGTCCCTAAAACCCAAACCCCTTTTTCCTTTGATAGGCACAATCTCTTCCTTCCCACCCAATGAATCTTTCTTTTTCCATCTTCTTCTCCCTAGAAAAAATTTCCTGACATCCTCTTCATTTCATCATGGATGGTTGAGAGGATTTTAAATGAGCACCTGCAAACTAGGAAAGTGCAAAGGCCACCGATTTTAGTAATACATCTTTGCCAGCATGTGACAATAACCTATACTTCTAACTTTCCAACTTGGCATAAGTCCAATCCTTAAGATATGAGAAAGACTTTATATTTGAGTTGCCAATTTTAGGGAGGAGGCCTAGATACTTTGTTGGCTTTTTCTTGTATGAAACCTTTAAGATATGGAGAACCACCTCTTGAACTTCTATGATGTGTTGGGGCTAAAGACAATACTAGATTTATCAAGTTTCACTAGTTGCCCAGCACTCTTGCAATAAACATCCAAAGTATGCTTAAAGTTATGGATGGCTTCAAGTTTTACCTCTTGAAATATAAGTATGTCATCAACAAATAAAAGATGAGATATTGTGGGAGCTCTATTCTTGACACTAATAACCCTAATTCTTCATGCTTCCTCTTCTCTTTTTATAATGGCAATCAGTCCTTATGCGCACAAAATAAAAATAGTTGAGGAGAGTGGATCTCCTTGGCAGATACCTATAGATGGATTGATATCCTTACTTACATTTCCATTCACAAGTAACTTGTAAGATACTGATGGAATGCAACTCATTATCACAGATGCCATTTTCTATCAAATCCAAGTTTAAGCAATACCTCCTTTATATAGGGCCATTTTAGTCTGTTATAGGCCTTCTTCATGTTTGATTCCAATCCCAATAGTTTTCCTTACCTTTCTTTGTTTTCTTGATGTAATGAAATATCTCATGTATCATAAAAATGTTGTCAAAGATGAGCCTTGATGGGATGAAACCAGATTGCATTGGGCTGATAATCTATGGCAATAAGTCTTGAAGCCGAGAAGCTATAATTTTAGAAGCAACTTTCACTGCAACGCCACCCAAACTAATGGGTCTATATACTTGTCAGCAAAATTAAGGTGGGGGATTTTGGGGATGAGACATAAGTAAGATACATTCAAAGTAGGATCCATATAGATGGCCTTAGTAAATTTTGCCCATAGCGACTGTGGTTCACTCCATAGTCGGTATGCTACTTTGGTGAGGAGAGCCTGATTTTGTCGCTGGCTATCCCTCATACCTAGACCTC
The DNA here is from genome assembly GCF_041222555.1 of Hakea prostrata. Lineage (NCBI taxonomy): Eukaryota > Viridiplantae > Streptophyta > Magnoliopsida > Proteales > Proteaceae > Hakea > Hakea prostrata. The sequence continues at coordinate 47,924,255 of NC_142601.1, read as the reverse complement.
CTGATTCTTTTGATAAACACATCCTCTTCCAGCTAATCCAATGTAATTTCTGATTTCCTTCATTTTTTCCCCAGTGGAAATTTGTTGAGTGTTGTTGCAGGGCTGTGTGAATATTCTTGGGAACCTTAAAGTGTGCAGCTGTAAATTGAGGGATTGCCGTCGCCACAGCTTTAAGGAGGACCTCTTTGCCTGCCAGGGGATAGGTATTTCATTTTCCAGCCTTCAAATTTGCGATGGATCTTTTCAGTGAGAAAACCGAAGGTAGATGCTTTGGAGTGGCCTATTTCCGGAGGTAGTCCAAGGTATTTTGTCGGTGCCTTCGTATATGAAATTTTGAGTATCCTGGAAAACCATCTTCTGAACTTCATTGGTGAATTTGGGCTGAAAATCAGGCTTGATTTGTTTGTATTGATGGCTAGGCCACTACCCTTGCAATATTGATGGCTAGGCCACTACCCTTGCAATAACTATGAAGAATAGATTTGAGATTTTGAACCATTTCGAGATTCAATTAAGAAAATATCAGAGTGTCATCTTGCAAATAGTAGATGAGATATAGGATGTGCTATGTTCTTAACTGAGATGCCACGTATTCTGCCTGCTTGTTCCTCTTGATAAATGAGTGCACTAAAGCCCTGAGCACACAAAATGAATAAAGCTGGGGAGAGTGGATCGCCCTGTCGTATGCTCTGGTTGGTATGATAGAATTACTAATATTGCCATTTATTACTAATTTATATGAGACAGAGATAACACAACTCATTACTAGCTTTATCCATGATGATTGGAAACCTAATTTCTTGAGAATTTCCTCCAGGTACAGCCATTCAACTCTATCGTAGGCCTTCTTCATATCTAGCTTCATTCCCAAAAATTTTGTCTTGCCCTTCTTTCTTTGTTTGATATAGTTGAATAATTCATGTGCCATGAAAATATTGTCTGAAATTTGTCTTGATGGAATAAAAGCTGATTGAAATGGGCTGATAATGTCTGGTAAGAACTCTTTCAATTTGTTCGCAACAATCTTTGATATGACTTTTGATACCATTCCACCAAGACTGATAGGCCTGAATTGTTCTGCTGCTTCTAGACTTGGCACTTTTGGTAAGAGACAAATATAGGAGACATTAAGATTTAGATCCATTGTACCTGTAGAGAAACACTCAAGAACACAGTTAGTCAAAGTTGGGCCAGTGGATTCCCATAAGTTTTGAAAGAAGATGGGAGGTAATCCATCGGGGCCAGGGGATTTCAGAGGGTGCATGGTAAACAAAGTTGACTTAATTTCTTCTGGAGAGGGTTGGCCACAAAGTTTAGAGTTCATATCATTTGTGACTGCTAGCTGAATGGCTTCAATAATTTTTGATATCTCCTCCAGGTCAATTGGTTCAGATGTGAAGCTATGGAAAAAATGGGATGTGAGAATGTTCTTAATTTCTGAGTTTGTTGTAGTCCATTCTCCAGATGAAGTTTTGAGTTTAAGAATCTTGTTCTTCTGTCTACTTTACAGGGTAGTAAGGTGAAAAAAAGCTGTATTACTGTCCCCTTCTCTTAACCATAAGATTCTAGATTTCTACAACTATAACTGTTCTTCTTTAGTCAATTCTTGGACTAATAATTCTGATATGACATTAACCTTGAATTGAGAGTAAGAAGCCGCAGGTAATTTTTGTTCATTTTTTAGATCTGCAGTGAGATTTTGGATGTTTTGTTGAATATTTTCAAAAACTTCCTTATTTCATTTGGTGAACTTCACTTGAGTGTCACTCATCTTTGTATCAATCTGGTAAATTAATCACTTCCTTGCTTTACCAAAAACAAAAATCGGTTCCTTGCATGATTTGGAGACGGCGTTTCTCATGCCATGGACGGCGGTCTTCGTATATTTAGTATCCCACGTGGCAGTAAGACAACGGTTCCCTTCAAACAGCGACTCAGTTCCACGTTGGATTTGAGCTGTAAATCCAATGATTCTGGTCAAATGACCCTACGTGTCGGCATCCACATCAGCCTAACGTGTTTCTGTGCCACGTCACACATACGTCTGATGGCGACTCTTCTCGAATTTCGTCCCCCCTGATAGCCTAGGCCGTCGTGCTCCAGATTAATGCACCACTTTTTTGGTAAAGTTCAGATGGAAAATTCACGGGCCAAACCAACCCAAGATATTTTTCGATCAGGAAAAGTCGTTCATATAAGACCGTATGTTTTAATTTCTCTGTTCCCTCACCAACAACGAATCCGAACCGCCCATCTGAAGGATAAAATCATAGGATTAGAAGTCAGGCAGTCCACAAGTCTTCAATCTCAATGGTTCGGATTCTTTTCGGTGCGATTGACTCGTAGTGAATGTCGTTAGTTAATGCATCAGTTGCTTCCCGCCAAGATTCCTTGTTAATGGCATTTAAAAAATTGATATTTTTTTCATATCTATGCTTCCCCGGTTTTCATGGGGTCCCGAGGATTCAAACCTGCAACTGTGCTCATGGGATTTCGTGCTTTTCGTCAAGTATATAAATTGTCTTCTTTCCACTTCAATTCCTTCACGGCTCCACCTTCCCCGTCGGTTGATCATTGCGATTTTAGTTTTGTTGTAGTACTGTAGTGTTGTATTTGCTGTTTCTTGAAACTCTTGGGTTTCGATTGATCTAAATTTAGTTACAAGAGGAGTTTATATTTATCTTCTCTGGTTCTTGGATTTTTCCTCACAATCCAGGTTGTTCTTCCTTAAAATTGTTTGCCTCCTGTAAATTGGAGTTGTTGCAGTAGTTTTGCCTTTGAAAATGACAGTTGGTGCTGGGATTTCTGTTGCCGATGGAAACTTGACGGTTCTTGGAAACCGAATTCTGACGGATGTGAAGGACAACATCATCTTAACGCCGGCCGATGGCAATGGTATGACAAATGGTGCTTTCATCGGTGTTATATCTGATAAGTGTGGTAGTCATCGCGTCTTTCCCGTGGGAAAGCTTTTGTAAGTGCAATTCTTCCTTGTATCTCCTGGTTGATTTGCACGGTTTATCCTTTTAGGTTTACAGAAAACTAAAATTTTACATTAATTCCAATAATTTACAGAGGATTGCGCTTCATGTGCGTTTTCCGTTTCAAGATGTGGTGGATGACACAGAGAATGGGTTCTTGGGGTAAAGATATCCCCTTCGAGACGCAGTTTTTGATTGTTGAAGGACAGGATGGATCCAATGTTGGTGAAACAGGAGAAGGTGGAGGTCAACCTGCTGTTTACACCGTTTTCTTGCCCATTCTTGAGGGAGCCTTCAGAGCAGTACTTCAAGGGAATGCAAACGATGAACTGGAGATCTGTTTGGAAAGTGGTAGGGGAAGATAACCTTTGGCTTTTAGTTGATACTATTCATGTGAGTTATCGTTGTCTGATGATGTTTTTTGGTTTATTCTTTACTGCAGGAGATCCTACTGTTGATGGATTCGAAGGGAGCCATTTGGTTTTCATAGCGGCCGGATCAGATCCGTTTGATGTTATCACAAATGCAGTAAAGTAAGAAATTTGATCCATCAACCTGCCCTAGTTGTGTGCGTGTGTGTGTTTCATTTTTTTTCCCCTTCTCCCTTGGCGTTTTGTTTGTTTCTCTGGGTTCAAGATTTCACCCTATGATGGGAAACGCATTCAGATTTCTAAAGAAACTGGTTTATTTGAACGCAAAATATTTTCAATTTTCATGTTCTTTCTGAAACTTCTTCAAGGAGTCTTTAAACTACTGGTTTTAAATATTGTTCTTCACCATGTACAACCCACTTGAGGAAACTATAGGCCAGATAAACGTAAAAGAAGGTTGATCTCCTCCTTGTCGGTTACACTGGGACTTAGATTTTGGGTTGTAGGATAATGGCTGTGCCTGACTGATGTAGCTTTGAGAACCAACTATTTCTGATCCTGCAAATCGGGTTAACATACAAGCATATTTCAAATGTTGTAATTGAAGATCCTGGTTGTTGGTAATTATAGATTGCAGCCGTTGATTCAGATTAATTGATGTCAGAGATGATTTTATTGTAACCCCTCTCTCCCCTGTATTGGTGAGCTACTGTTGCCCCTTCTATGCTATTCCATTGGAAGCATCCAGGTGCTATAATGGAATGGACTATAGATTGTTTTTGGGTGGCTAGCTTTGGGCTGTTATTGGTTGATCTAAACCATAGAAGAAATTTTGGTCAAAATTGTCGAAATTTCGATCGAAGTGCCTACACTTTTTAAAACCAAAATAAAATTCCAATTATTTCAGAAAAGTTACAGGTTTCGACCGAAAGTTTGGAGATTTCGACCATCTCGATCAAAATTGTGCCCATTTCAACATTTTTTCCTTGATCTAAGCAATGATTTCATGTTTCACCAACGGCCCTTGATTGATTTTGGTTCAACAATTCAACAGGACTGTTGAGAAGCACTTGCAGACTTTTTCACACCGTGAGAAGAAGAAGGTATTCATCTGACAATCCGATGGTTGATAGCTTAAAATCATTTCTGATGCATTGCTTATCAACATGGCTAAATTCCTTATGATGTTTTGCTTCGTTTAGTTGCCTGACATGCTCAACTGGTTTGGTTGGTGCACCTGGGATGCATTCTATACAGATGTCACTGCAGAGGGAGTGAAACAAGGATTACAAAGGTATCATTCTTCTCATATTGAATGCCTCTTGAAATTTACATGGTTCCAACAATAAAGAATAGTATTTAAGTGGCTATTCTTGCAGCTTGGAGAAAGGTGGAATTCCTCCAAGGTTTGTTATAATTGATGATGGTTGGCAATCGGTTGGCATGGATGCTACTGGGGTTTCATATTACAAACCAGATGCAGCAAAGTGAGCACTCAGACCAAACCCTTCTTTTCTCTGATTTGTAAGCTTTTTCCATTGCTAATTTCTGCGTTCCTGTTCTCTTTCAGCTTTGCCAACAGGTTAACTCATATAAAAGAAAACCACAAATTTCAGAAAAATGGTAAAGAAGGCCACAGAGAAGAGGATCCAGCAATGGGAATAGCCCATATCGTTACAGAGATCAAAGATTCACATGCTTTAAAGTAAGACTTTAGGGTTACTTCTTTACTCTCCCACTGTTATTTGAATCTATATGATTTCAGTGGCAACTAGTTTTCTAAAATCCTCCCCCCCCCTCTTTCCATAATTCCTTTCTCTTTCACAGATATGTTTATGTATGGCATGCGATAACGGGGTATTGGAGTGGTGTTAAGCCTGGTGCTGGGGAATTGGAACGCTATGAATCTAAGATGACATACCCAGTTGCGTCCCCAGGGGTTCGGTCCAATGAGCGTTGTGAGGTTGTGGATACCATTACAGTTAATGGTGTTGGCCTTGTGAACCCTGAGAAAGTTTACAACTTCTACAATGAACTCCACTCTTATCTTGCATCTGCTGGTATTGATGGGGTCAAAGTGGATGTTCAGAACATTCTTGAAATTCTAGGAGCTGGCCATGGTGGAAGAGTCAAACTTGCAAGAAAGTACCATCAGGCATTAGAGGCTTCAATTGCTAGAAACTTTCCGGATAATGGCATTATCTCTTGTATGAGTCACAACACAGATGGTTTGTACAGGTACTCTTTCAATCATGTTTTGTCTCTCTAGGTTTTGATTATCAAAACTCTATAAACAAAGTATAATCTAATTTCAACCTGAGAGCTAATCTTCTGTGTGTTGGAATTTAGCTCGAAGCGGGCAGCAGTTATACGAGCATCAGATGATTTCTGGCCCAGAGATCCAGCATCCCACACAATTCATATTGCATCTGTGGCTTACAATACTGTCTTTCTTGGAGAATTCATGCAGCCAGACTGGGATATGTTTCATGTAAGCTGCCAAAAATTCAATTTTTAGGTTTTTTCTTAGTCTAGCAAAAAATGGCAGATCCTAACCTACCCTGTATCATATTCCAGAGCCTTCATCCTATGGCAGAATACCATGGAGCAGCTCGTGCAGTAGGAGGGTGCGCAATTTATGTGAGGTGATAGTCTGTATGAGTGTTAATGTTAGGGTCATTGATGATTGACCATTATAGGATCATTTCTCATAATGGAAATCCATGATATGCAGTGACAAGCCTGGACAGCATGACTTCAACTTATTGAGGAAGCTTGTACTTCCAGATGGATCTATTTTGCGGGCAAGACTTCCAGGAAGGCCTACAAGGGATTGCTTGTTTTCAGATCCAGCCAGAGATGGAAATAGGTGAGACAAAAGTGCATTTTTCTTTCATGTCAGACATACATTGATAGTTGTTTTTATTGGTTTTACTAATTCATGTGTTGTTTCTTTAGTCTTCTGAAGATATGGAATCTCAACAATTTCTCTGGAGTCGTGGGGGTTTTCAACTGTCAGGGAGCAGGGTGGTGTAGGGTTGGAAAAACAAACATGATACATGATCAAAAACCAGCAACAATTACAGGGGTTGTCCGTTCAATGGATGTTGATTATCTTCCTAAGATTGCTGAGGAGGGATGGAATGGAGATACCATAATTTATTCTCATCTAGCTGGTATGTGCTTTCTGAACTTATAAAAGCCTCCATGAAACTTATTTTTCAGAGTGATGAACTACTATCTAGTCAAAGTAAGCCTTTTTCAGATCAATTGAAACAATGCAATTTGCTTTCTTTTAATTGCAGGAGTGCCAACTTTTCTCCCAAAGAGTGCATCTCTGCCGATCACACTGCATTCACGGGAATATGATGTCTTCACTGTGGTACCTGTCAAGAAGCTGTCTGGTGGAGCTTCTTTTGCTCCCATTGGCTTGGTTGAGATGTTTAATTCTGGAGGAGCCATTAAAGAGCTAAGATATGAATCTGAGAAAAGCTCAACGATTGATATGAAAGTTCGTGGTTGTGGCAAATTTGGTTCTTATTCATCAGCAAGGCCCAGGAGGATAACTGTTGACACAGAAGAAGTTGAATTCACATACGAGGAAACATCTGGTTTAGCAATCTTTGTTTTGAGAGTTCCAACTGAGGAACTATACCTGTGGAACATAACAATAGAACTATAACTAGCTAACACAATTCTTGTATGGAAAATCTGGGTTCCAGAGCACATGGCCGTGGTGTCTCTAAGGTGTCTCTAGGGAGTATAGCTGAGATGCAATGTAAACCTTGATTCTTGAGTCTTTGACTACCAGAATATGTAACATATACTGTGGGGTATGCCACAGTTATGAATGGATTCACTTTTACATTAGATTTTAATTAGAAAATCAACATGGACAGTGTTTGAGGGAAATGAAGAGGAAGAGGGTTTCTCCATAGTCGGGTATCAAAAGTAGTGGGAAAGTAAGGGTGTCAATTGGTACCCTTTTGGTATGGTATTAACTTTGAATACTGAAAATCAAAACTGTACCATACCGAATTTACATGGTATGGTACGGTACGGTTTTGATATGAAACCAGTGCGGGAAAACAGTTTAAACATGGTATATAGTGCGGTATAATTTCAATACCAAAGAACCCATGCCACCTTTATTATTGGTTTATTAAGATCTTATGCTCTAAAGAAAAGTCTTTATTGTCCAAAGTGACAATATATGTGCTTATGACCGTAGGATCATGAAAGATAATTCAATGTTTTTTACTTGTATCATCAAATATCTGATAAAAAAAAACATAATTCAAAATAAGATTTTTATTGGGTCACTGTAATCTTCAATACAATAGCTTGTAAGTCGAAGTGGAAGAGTGGTTTCACAGGTTTGGAGAATTGGAGTTTAGACACCAAGTACATCCAACATGTATTTTAAACGTCAAGGGACTAATTAGCTTACTTGACTTGAAACACTTATATGTAATTTGCATATTAACTTCAAAGTTGTAGATGATTTTCTTAGGGCTGTCTCATAGCATGAACTAGAGCTTTCAAATGGCCAAGTCCAGAATTCTAGACTGGCCAAGTCACGGCTTAGTCCAGGAAATTCTGAGGCTCTCTTCTAATTTGATGTATATAAGTTTTCGCTTTGTCCATAGATCTTGTAACTATCTTGCTGATTTCTTAGCCCGTGGCTCTAAGAAATTTCTGCTTAATCATATCTGGTGGCAGCCCCCACTTTGTTTTGTAAACACTAATTTCCTTTCCTCTGGCATTAGCCTAGAGAGTTTAATATAAGTTATTATTTGTTCAAAAAAAAAAAATTACTTGACTTGAAACACAAAGCAAATAATATTTATATAAACTTTAAATACTAGATGATTCTCTTATAGAGTAGTAAGGCAAAAACCAACTTTGCAAACAGCAACAATTCGATCAACTCAAATCTAACTTCTATTCATGCATGATGGGGTATACATTGGGGTTTAATTCAATCAACTCAAATTTAACTTCTATTCATGCATTATGGGATTAAGGCATTCTAATCTAAGTGTGAAATTACATATATATTACCTTTTTATATAGTACCATACCATTTTATGAAAATTTGGTACGATTTCTAGACATACCATGGTATGGTTCCATCAAACCGGTACCATACCAAATTTTGAGCGGTGCTATTTAAGACGGCGTAGATCTATACGGCTAAATGATTTCGGTACACAATTGACACCCTAAGGGGACAAAACATTAAAAAATAGTGCGGCTCTCGCACATTGATGCTAAGAAGCATGAAATCAATGCTATGCCCTCATAGAAGGCCAAAATTTATTGCTTGATGTTTCTGTGTACATTTATGTTTGTATTTGTCGACATAGGCATTGTCCCACTTTCTTATCAATAAATTTAGAGTAAATTGCACTGGCACCTCTAAGTGGAGGCTTTAAAGCAATGGCACCACTTTATGTTTAAAAAGCACAGAGACTCCAAAATTAGATTTTCGTTGGATATATTTGTCAAATTTATCATTGAAAACCATCATTGAAAACCTTTCAAACACTATTTATTATAGGAATATTTTTGAAAATAAATAATAATTTAATTATTTTCAGTGATAAATTTGACAAATATATCTAATCAAAATCTAATTTTGGGGTCTCTGTGATTTTTAACCATAAAATAGGGGTGCCATTGCTTTAAGGCCTCCATTTTGGGGTGCTAGGTGCAATTTGCTCATAAATTTAACCTTGATTGTGTCCTTTTATTGAAAAAAATATCCAAGAGCTAATCTGAAGTAACAGATGAAAATGTTGAGATTTAAAATTGGTTTTATCACTTAATAACAGCCATTCAATTTCACAAATGTTGAGATTTCCTCTTTTCTTTTTTCTTTTTTTATTTATTTATTTTTTATTCTGGGATTACAAATTTTAGATTCAATTTTTCAAATCAACCCTTTCTGTTCTATTATCCATTTCTCGCCAATCAGAAATAGCCAGCTAAGAATTTCAGTTTGTGTCTTGGCAACCGCTCGTTTCCAATCCTTAGTCGTCACTCGATTAAGCTTCAAAACCGGCAGCTCTTTGGGCAGTTGGGCTACTGAAAGTAGTAGCAGCTGCTGCTCTGGCACTGCTAGCCTACGAAGTAAAAAAATGACTCTGAACTTAGGTTCTTCAGTTGGGTTTTCCTCTCATCTCTTACCTCCCACTCCTCATTTATCCAAGATATCTGCAACATCGTCCACCAGCAGAAGTGCTTTCTTGATTCTCCTCTTTGGAAGATACAACAGTAATAGCTCGGTTTTCAATTTCAAGAACACGCTCTGTTATTCCTTCAATTCCACTTCTTCTGATTCGTTAGACCTCAGAGTACGCGCTTCGGTAGGTGAGAGAGCGGATGGGAATGCTGAGAAGTCTCTATCGGGACTGTTGGATGATGAGTTGTTGAGTAGAGTTTCAGTCGCGAAGGATGCAGACGAAGCCTTAGAGATGATCGCCCAGAAATCTAACAGAGATGGAGGCGTTGTCGAAACATCCGATTGCTGTTCGATTATAACCGCTGCGCTCGATCGCAACAACGCCGATTTGGCACTTTCCGTTTTTCACGCCATGCGTTCGAGCTTTGATCAACGTATCTATCTATCTTTGCTCCTATGGCTACTTTCAATCCATATGTTACTCTGGGAGCAGTTTCTTTCTTTTCCCTATGTAGGAATGCATCATTTTGATCTTTAAATGAACCATTTTCGATTCTAATGTTGATATTGGTGTTCTAAATGTTGTTTCTCACTAATCCAGCCCAAGTCTGCCCTGTCGGTTTCCTTCGTTGCCCTCAACTTCAACTCTTCTCATGGCCATCAGGGTTTACTGCTTAGTCCTCTTTGTACATGAGACCAAAACCACACCTTCTTCACATAACTTCTCTTCATCTTGCCACCTACTGGTGCCACATTATTGTTCCTTGGACCACGAGTGCTTGGTTTCATCCATGTGTACTTACCCATTATTAGTCTTGACCGCACTAGAAAGCAAGAGAACAAGATCTGTGCATTTTTTCCCCCCTTCACAACATTTGTTCCTTACTCTCTCTATCCATATGTTTCTCTTTCATTAGTTCTCCCTTGAATTTGTCTGGCTTTTCTTCTCCCTATCATGTGAGTTTTATTGCTTCTATGGTTATGCTATTGGATTCTAATTGCAAGGGATTCGTATAATCATGGACAGGTGCAAATGAAATGTATCTTGTTCAGAGATGGAAGTGGTCCAGGCCGGATGCGTACACTTGTGCATCTTTGGTTCGGGGCCTTGGAGCATTGTTGCGGGTTTCTGATGCTATCAAGACGCTATCAGATGTTTGCCGGGTCGGGGTTTCTTCTGGGGAGGAGGTAAGGCATGATTCTTTTCAACATCTTTTGGCTCAGAGCCACACGTATGGTTTATGCCTCAATAAGAGTTCATCGTGACCATTCCAAATCTATTTTGGGCTTAATTCTACTTCTGCCTTTACCAAAATCCTATTGCTTTTAGACTAACGAATGGATTTCCATCAGAAGACGAGTTAACCTGCCAAATGTATATGTAGTTAGATGCGTATCCAACAAACAATTGTGAGATTCATTTTTCCTTCTGGATCCCACAGGAACCTTTCTGTAAAATTACTCTATTAGATCAACTTATGCTATTCAAGCTTTGTCTTTTGAGATGCTGTGTGGCCCACCACTAGAAGATTCCCCTAAAATCCTCATGAAGACTTGGAGACTGAATATTCCTCTGTGCACAGTTGTAACTTACAATATCCTCATGCATTTCTCTCACCAAAGAGAAAGCACCATAATGGGACTTAGCCTTCCAATTTAGCACTCAGAATGAAACCTTGACCACCTCTGACTGAATCTTGAAGCTTCTTTGTTATGGTCCATGGTTCATACTGACTTTTATTAGGTCTTTCATCATTTTTGTCAATTAATATGTTTCTCTGTTTACATTTTTTCGGTGGTTGATTTTGCAGGTCCCTTTTGGGAAGGTTGTGAGATGTCCTAGATGTATGATAGCTATTGTTGTTGTTCAACCCCAAAATGGCATTCAGGTATTTCAATCAGAAAACTATCATTGTTGACCTGTCAGCTCAACTTAACTCACCCCAGCCTTACCCCAACTAGATGTGATCAGCTTAGTGGATCTTCTAAATCCACTGTACTCAAAAGATACCCAAGCTATGCTTGTATTTCTTCATTGTTTCTCCTGCATACATTCTAGCATTTGTTGCTTGTTTTAATTTTTTTAATATCAATCATTTTTGAAGTGTTCGAGATACCAGAAAACTGATACCATGACATGCTACGTGATGGTTGAGACATTTCAGGTGAAAATTTTGTAGGCATCTAAGAAAATACTGAACGGTTGGTCTTCTTGCTGAAAATGAATATGAGGCACCAGGCATGAAAAAACTTTGCTGTTTTCTATCCTATTTTCTTTTTTTGGGTGAGTTCAAATATGTTGTACTGGATTTCCAGTTACATAGTTTAGCCAGGACCAGAGAGAGGTTGAAAATGATGTCTCTCAGGGTTGCAATTGTTGACATAACCTCCCAACTAACCTGGTTGTTTCGGGGTTTTGTCTGCTAAAGCTGCCCCATTTAAATCTATGTTAGAAACTGATGAAGTCTGTCATAAGTGACCAACATAACCTAGCAGAGTAACTACTTAAAGCATCAAAACTGTGAGTTTTCCTGTGCTATTCTTTTTTCAAATTTCCTACAATTTTTTAAGGATTCATGTTTTCATATCTGTAACAATGTTTGCTTCTCCATGTGGGATTCTGAGTGACAATGTGGAGAAAACAATTACCTCTTCTTAAGAATTTTACTGTCCTTAGTTTTCTAGTAGCATGAGCTATTCATGAAGCCAATATTCTCTTCCCAAAATTTAACAAGACGCTACCCTTTATCGTGGCGAGAAAAACCAACATTTCTCTTGATACCTTTTCTAAAATCTAATTAATGCATATTTTTCGTGTAGATTGCATCCTGTTCCAAGTGCCGCTACCAGTATGAGCTTGTTTCTGGAAATATCATTAGTATTGAGTCAGAAGAAATCAGGTCATTTTCAATATCTGTTCTACTATCCATTCTATATGTCTCTTTGGTATTCAAGCAAGTTCCCCATTAACATTCTTGCATTTCTTTATATGCCCTCTCTCTCTCTCTTTGGCTTTCATTATGAGATTGTAAGATGCTCATTAAATGTTTTTTACCTGTTCATAATAAAATGGACAGGAACAGTACCTTTGGCACTTGTCCTGTTGGATGAAAGGCAAAAGTTCACTTGAGCTGCCTGCTTTGATTAGCTTAACAAAGTGGTTTTTCCTCATTATGCCAATGGAAAAAATAATGTCGAAATTATCCGTTGGACTGATAGCCCAAGGTTCAGGTTAGCCATCCATCGTGTAGTCGTTTGTAACCCCATGCATATCCATGCATGCTTACAATACTCTGATCACTATTTTGCACTCTTTTATCGTTATAAAGTTTCAAACCTCTTGGGATGTGGGAAAAATTCGGATTTTGGTACAATTTCAAACCCTGTCAAAACCAAAAAAAATTCGGCAGTCATCTGTTCTGACTCTTATCGAAGCCAAAATGTTTTGCCAATCAACTTTTCCATTTGGCAAAGTCTATTTCGCTGAAATTACATTTAAGGAAAGCACCTTAGTATGCCTAACCTTAATCAGCACCTTTTTGTGTTTATAACTCTTTCCTCGACCTAACAGTGTTAGTTTTGTAGATATATGGGATATTGATAAGCTTTTCAAAGTGGTCTATTTTGAAAAGTTTCACTTTTTCTTGAACTATACAGATCTTGTTACTGCTGCATTATTTGTTTCTGGTTATTAGGAGTTACACTATGTAATGCATAATAAATTGTTATCACTAGACATCTTCCATTTAGTATGATAACATCAATCACTCCCTCTATATTAAATAATTGCCCACTTTGAAAACATACACTTAAAAAAGAATGGTAATTCTTTACTGGTGTTGCTTAGCTACAATTTTAATTCCAAGTTTTTCCTCTTGAAATCAGGAAGAGAGTAGGAGACCTTTGCGACCTTGGGAAAGCTGAACATTTTCTGATACAAACCAAGACTACTAACCAAGGGATTTACCCAGACTTGTCGAATTAAGTACTAGGAGACCTGCACCCATGGGAGAGCTGAACATTTTTTGGGGAAAATTACAAGATTATCTATTTTTGGGTTTTCTTATATAAAAGTGTCTACCTTGGCTTGGAGTTTACAAAAACTGCCAATTTCCGCTTTAGGTTTGCAAAACTAGTTCAAACAGTGGTCTCATTTGCATTGACATTTTTGCCCTTAATTCCCACTGTCAACCCATTGACACAACCGCCATTGCATTGACTCAGCCACCACCACCACTCATGCCCCATCAATCTTGCAATTGGGATAGGAAGATAATCTTCCATGATGGAAGTAGAGGAATGAAATTTTCAAGTGAAATCACATATTGAAGATAACAAAATAAATCTTCGCCACGGAAGATTGCTTAAATTCACAAGAATGAAAATGAAGAAACAGGGGAAAGAGAACCCAAACATGAGAATTAGAGAAACCAGAAAACTGAGATCCACAAATCTCTGAGAACCAAAAATTAGATATTAGCAGGTTTTGGAGCAAAAATGGGCTATAGTGCAGACAAAAAGTGTGAAGCAAACTCAAGTTCTCGGTGAAGTTGGAGACAGAAAGAAAGAAGCTATTTGAGAGTTTCGGATTTGTTCTGCCAGTTCAGATGAAATACTCACCTTTTAAGAAAGAAAAACGGGAGTTTATTGCCGCCATGCCACTACTACCCGTCTGCTAGAATTTCCCCATGCAGCAACACCAGTCGTTGCTACTTAGGGCAGGATAAGCTCTATTGGCTGGTGAGATTATTGGGATGAAGTTGGAGGTTTGCATCTGTTGTTTAAAGTTCAATTCGTGAAGAACGCGGTTTTGAAGACTGAAGATTGGACTTTCTTCATTGTTGTTGATCTTGGAATCGCCGACGGCAATTGGATAAGGGTGTAGTGAAGGTGGGGCACTGTTTTGGTTAAATTTGTGGTACCCAAACTCAACCTGGCCAGTTTTGTTAACCTAAACATTGGATGTCTAGTTTGGTAAACCAAAATTGGATATACAAATCTTGTAATTTTCCCTTTTGTGTTTTATCATGCCTTGTAAAGTGTAAACGTGCAATGGGATTTGTAGCAGCTTGATGTCAAGAATGCAGTCCTTCATGGAGAGCTTGAGGAGGAAGTCTATATGGAGATTGCTCTAGATTTCTCTCATCTGAAAAAATTAATGGAAAACACATACACTTAATGGACTGAGAAGTCTCCTCAAGCTTAGTTTGGTAGATTTCACAAGGGCATGATTTGAGTTGGATACAAACAAATCAATGCTAAATTGCTAATCACACTCTGTTTATCAGACGGTCTGCTGATAAACTATTTTGTGTGGATGGTGTTGTAGTAATAAGAAGTGATGGTGGAGACATCTCTTGTTTAAAGAGCTTCTTAAAATGTGAGTTTGAAATAAAGGATCAAGGAAAATGTAGGTCCTCCATTGGGATTGAGGGTGTTGTAGTAATAAGAAGTGATGGTAGAGACATCTCTTGTTTAAAGAGCTTCTTAAAATGTGAGTTTGAAATAAAGGATCAAGGAAAATGTAGGTCCACCATTGGGATTGAGGTTGCTTTTTCTTTAAAAGGCATCTTTATCTTTCAAAGGTAGCCTAACCTCAATCTTTTATCTGAGACCGGTTTGTTGGGCTGTCCATCCTTGTGATTCACCTATGGTGGCTATTACTCTACTAAAGGATAAAGATGATGAACCGGTTGATAAGGGCCGTTATCGAAGATTAATGAAAAAGTTGATCCACCTCTCACGTGCTAGACTAGCATTGTGTTTGTTGTAAATTTGGTCAGTTAATGCATGATATCCATTCCACTCATATGGCAGATATGCATTGCGTTCTTCACCATTTGAATTTAGCCCTAAAAGGAAGTCTCTGTTGCCAAATCGTTGCTTCCCTACTGAAGCCTACGCTGTTGCTGACTCGGTGAATTTCCGATCAAAAATCTATTTTAGGATATTGTTTTCTTGTCGGAGGTATCCTTGTGGCTTGACAAGCAAGAATAAAAAATGCTGCAGTGAGGTCTACTATTTAAGTGGAGCTTCGAGCTACAGCACAAGGCATTTGTAGTTTTTTTCGGATGAATAAGGCATTTGTGAGTTACTGAGGATTCAAAGCTTACCCAAGGTATTGTTGGCTCTGTTCATCTCCCTGATGTTTGTATTGTGAAAACAAAGCCATGTTTAATGTCGCCAACAACCAAATGTAGCATGACTGAACCAACCATGTGGAGATTGATAGACATTCCATCAAGTACAAGTAGTGGACATTTGTACACCTGTTGGGAAGATAGGTGATCAGTTGGCTGATGTTAATGATGGGGAATTGATTGCATCCTATTCTGTGCACGTAAGGCATGTGTAATATATGCGAGCCAAGGTGTAGTGTTTGCGTTATGTGGTCTGCAGCAGCAGTTTAGGGTTTTCTCCTTGTAGCTTGACCTCATTGTTGGAATCAAGCTATGAAGGAGGCCATATTGTAATTTTGTCTTCCAATCTTTATTATAACTAAGCTTGGTGATCTTATTAGATACTCAAGCATTAACACTCATGGCTTTAAGAACTTGCATTACATTGTATTATATGATATAAAATGTGAGAATCTCATATATGCTGTTTTTGTGCCTCCCATCATTTGATGTAATTTACAAATGGTGTTGATCCTGGGATTCACTTTTTCTAAGGATCTCCTCCTGCCGAACGCAGCATGGATGTTCCACCATGGGAAAGGGGACTGAGGTTCCTGAGAGTAATGAAGCAAAAAACTCCTGCTGCTGTCCATTCTATTGTGGTACATACTTCGATTCTTAGTATTTTAGATGGCTTCATTTATTCCTCCCTTTTCTTCCTTCCCCCCCCCCTTTTTTTTGATATGTATAATGCTTTTGCCTTTTTTCTTTTTCTCCCCCCCCCCTTCAAAAACAGTTCTTCCTACAATGCTCAATTCTGTTGTTATGATATTTCATTACCTATCAGTTATCAGCTTATTGGATACATCTTTTGTATATTTTGTCTCCATCTTATATCATGCATTTGATCTATTTATTTGAGATTGGAAAATGGCTCTGTTAGTTGTACATTGAACACTTTTTAGGCAGAAAGGGGCATAAGTTAATCCAGTCTCTACTCTCTTCACTTTTTAGGTCCAGACTCCCACTGGTACTGCTTGTACACACAGGTTTGCCACTGAAACAGTTGAGCTTCCTGCACAAGAGGGGGAAAGAGTAACCATTTCTCTGGCTGCTCCATCATATGTTTATATGAGGGTGGGTCCACTGCAACTCAGCCCAAAAGCTCCTGAATTTAAACCAGGAGAGCCCATTTCTCTAACAAACCACAAAAATGGACGGGAGTTCCAGTTGCTAAGAGCCCCTGCAAGGAGTGGAAGTTTTTCTTTGTATAACCCCTCCACTCTCTTCCCAATTATTGCTTTGCTGGCTACTGGAGATGCTGCCTCTGGAATAATAGACCCCAATTTGCCTCAATACATTACTGCTGCTGCCATTGCATCTTTTGCTCTTACAGCTACCATCAATGCTGTAGTGTTGCCACAATTGAGTCAGGTATGTTGGTAATCTTCTTTCAGAATTGATCACACACAAAGGGACCATTAACAGGTTAGGGGTGGCAGTGAGAGAATTTTTGTGTAATTCTGCTCCCACATTGTCTATTTCCTACATTTCAGACCTCCCCTGACTCCTATGGTCTCAAGATGAAAACCCTACACTGAAGTTACAAAAGGCTAAACCAACTTCCACCCTCACCCTATCCTGTTGTAAATATGGTAAGGTGGAGGCAGGGTCCAACAAGTGCATTTAGCTGTTTTACTCCTACCCCCTTTTGACAGGTATGGTGCAGGCTGGATTTGGTCTTGGTGACAAATTGCCTCAGATTTTACCATCTATGAGAAGTAGCACCTTCAAAAATCAACAAATAAGATGTATTTAATCTAGCAGTCTTTAAGCCACCCGAATAGCCCTCTCAACCTATTGATGCTGGGTTATCCTACATAGATATCATAAGTTCATATGTCAAATTCGCATGGTCATGGATCACTTCCGTAGTTCTTATCTCTGTCTACCTTAAAAAAAAATTTGTTGATGGGTTATGGCTGTTGCAGGGTGAACTTTGGATGATTTAGGTCATCTAGTTGTGTTGATGGTCGAAACTCATACAATCCAGCTTCCATTATCATTACTCTGATATATAATTCCATTTAATTGGTACTTAAAATAACTAGGTTGGAGTTTTCTTTGTCTTATAAATCTCCCATGTTTCATATTGGTTTGTTTTACGACCCAGAGAGTAATATGAACATAATAGTTATGTATGGGAATGAATTGCTTGGAAACATGATCATGCAAAAATAATGTTCTTGTGATGCTTATCTCTTCTTTATCATGTTTCCAGCTCCCTGAGAGGACTGTGGATGCAGTTGCTATCAAGCAAAAGCTTTTATCTCAATATGATGTACTTCAGGTCCGGATTAAGGATCTTAAAGAAGCTGCAGAAAAAGAGGTAATAAGTAAATGCACGGAAAATTTGCTAATACATGCATAAATAGTTTATATGCTAAATAGTTTCTAAATTTTGGTCTTGTATATTTATTTGTGGACCTTGCGCTCATCAAAGTCCTATGATATTTGTAAACAGTAGCCATTTTTAAACCTTATAAATCACTTGTCTTTGACTTGGTATGTTTGTTTAATCATCAGTAACAATGTCTTGCTTTAACCATTCATAACAATTTGTGTATGGAAATTGCATCAAGTTAAAACAAATAAACTTGTTGGTGAATAGCCTGACCTAAAGGTGGAGGCACAAGCTAAAACTGTCTTACCAACATTTATTTATGTTGGTTGGTTCAGTTCTCTAGTGGTTTGTTTTGGTTTATTTATGTAATTTATTATTTCTTGTTGCCCAAGTAAGGGTACATATGTAATAGTGTATTTTTGCTTCATTATAAATAAGAGGGCTTGGAATCACATTGATCAATTAAACCATTCTACCATAATAAATTCTTGCAACATGGTATCAGAGCCAAAAGTCGATTAGGAAAAGAAAAAAAAAAGAAGAAAAAAGAATAAGAAAGAAGGGAAAAGGAAGATTGAGTCACTCTCTCGCCTCTCGTCACTCCTACACCACCCCACTCCACCACCATCATTGTGACTTGCACTGTCGCCTCCATCACCTCCATTGAACTTGCAGCTATCACCTCCATCACCTCCATTGAACCTGCAAACTATCGTTGTGATCTTTGCTCCATCACCTCCATCGCACCTGCAACTATCCCCATTCCAACACCCATTGTTGTTACGTTTTTTCTTTTTTCCTCCACGCCACCTCATCATTCCAGCCCCCATTGCTGGGGTTTTTTTCTTTTTCTTTCTGAATCACAAGAGCCTTGCGACCTGAAAAACAGAAAAAAATATCGCCTGCTTTGTTTGTTCTTTTTTTCATCTTCTTCTTCTGCCATGCTCTCTTCTATCTCTCTCTGTATTTTTTTCTTCTACAGCAGTGACCTCTGGTTTTTTCCTTTGAACCAGCGACCGGAATTTTCCCGAAAAGAAGAAAAATGTTATTCCTTATCCTATGACTTCCTAGTATTTTTCGGTGGTTAGGCTATTCAATTCTGCAACGTTTAAGTTCTTTCGAAGAAGTGAAGACTGAAGAACAGCCGGAAGGTTTTCAAAAATAATTATGGCAACCAACAATTTATTTATTTTTGATAAATAAGCTTGGAATTAGATAGGAAAAGATTACAGAATAGCAGCCCTCTAGAACCCTCTTGGATTAGCTTTATAAGCTCTGCAGGTAGCTCCTCCAGTGTCCATGTTAGCTGGTCAGTGGTCACTCTCACAAATGCCATGTAGTCTGCTGGATGGTTTAGCTCTCTGCAAACATGTTTGAACTCTTTTCATGTAACAAATTTGCTTGTTGCCAATTTTTTCTGACTTCTTACTTTGTTCTTTCTGAGGCCCTTGAATATTCCCGTTTATTATGTCAATAGGTAGCTGAGTCAGATCTACATTCATGAATCCCCTCTTGATGCATAATGTCAACCCTTTTAGGATTGTTTGTAGGTCCATAGTGAGAACCAATAATTCATCTCCCTTTCCAGTAGGATCAACCGAAGCATCCCTATCACTCCCCTGTATGCTGCAACTGAATCTATTAATTCTCCATCACAATGTAATGCCACCATTAGCAAGGTGGTTTGCTTCATGAGCAGGCTCTAGGTATATTGCTTCTCCAAGCAATATGGACAGCTCATTTTTCAGCTATATACAGTTTTTGCATTCTCCTTCCTGTTATATTCCTGTTATGACCAATCCTCTACACTTGGTCTCCACATCCCCAACGATGGCTACTACCTTCTGATCCTTGGTTCAAATTTTGTCTTTAAACATCCTATAGTTTCTCTTGGTCCATAGAGGTTGAACAGTTCAAAAAAGAAGCTAGTTTCCCTATTACACCAAGGTTGTCTATCTGTCTCTAGGTGGTATCTTATGCATAATGCTGCTTCTTACTCAATAGCCTGAAACAAATATTATAATCTAGATAGTTTCATGGCAAGTGATCAATTATGTTATAGCTTAATCAAGAAATGAAAATTTAAAATCCATTTTATAGAGATTTTTAGGTACAAATGAAGTTCCCTACTTCTTGTTGAAGTGGCTTCAACTTTATTAGAAGAAACACACACACACCACCCCCACCCCCACCCCCAAAAAAAAAATCTTCCGCACCCAACTTGGTTGGGAGGACTTTTTTTTCTTTTCTTCCAGTCTTTACTTGTTTTGGATGCTTTGACATTTAAGGTTCCAAGGAATTTCTTTCTTCTAAAGAAATGGATTTGAAAATTTATTGCGGATAAGCTTTTCATCCCCCCCCCCCACCCCTTTTATTTTATTTTTAATTTTTTTTGGAAGGGGTGGGGGGTTTGGGGATGTGTTGGCAAGGTTTGTTGGCTTTTTTTCTTTTGGGTGGGTGGGGGGGGGGGGGAACCTTTCTGTTGGGTAATCCATTTTGTTACTAGATTTTTCTATTGTTGTTATCGTTGTATTTAACCATGGTTCAAGAACTTGCTTTTGACACCCATCTTGCTAGGCCAAAAATGTGAGATCTCGCTCGAGATGGCAAGATCTGGGAATTTTTAATGGCAAACTCGAGAGAACTCGAGGGCCCATCTTGGGAGGTTTTAAGGTTTAGGTTGGGCTCAAACTCAATAGTTAGCCTAATGTAGGCCTTTTGAACACACTAATGGCCTTAGATTTGTGAGAACACAACCCTAAGTATGAGTCCTAAGTCGACCCTAAGTTTGAAACCAAAATGCTGCAGAATTGAACATGCAAGGTTATACAACATGAAATATAAAACCTTTAAGACATATAAATGAAAATCAAGTGTGTCAAATACATCAAATAACTTAAAATATCAGAATTCCATCCATACAAGTACGATACAAGTATACAACATCACATTCTCGACGCTCGAGAGTACAATAATACAAACATCATAAGTTCATAATAAAATTGTTGGGTATGCTCATGCTTCAAATTCTGTTGTTGATGACCTTCCCCTCAAGATTTCCTTTGCAATTTAGGTTTGGGCCCATGAATAGTTGTTGTCGTCTTGGTTGAAGAACTCCTTCAAATGGCCTTGTTTGATCTTCCTCTCTTGATGTAGATGTGCTAAACCTTGCTACAGACCAAGATCCAGTGTCAATCCAACAAAAAATAGGCAAAATTTGAGGTTTGGAAGGTCTCAGTAAGTTGGGAGGCAAGAGAGAGCAAAGACAGGTCGAGAGATGACATGTAAAGTGGCTGACTAGATTGAGATCTCGGGAGAGATCTACGACAAATGAGATCTCGCCAGACTCTCAAAATAGTGAGATCTCGGCGAGATCACAAACCATTTATTTAACTATATCTACACCCCTAATAAAAATGAACGTTGGAGTCATAAATTCAATATAGACTTAATTTTCTCATGCAAACCAATTTTTGAATAGTGGTGTTCTTTGAGTGTTGATTTTCATGCCTGTAATCAATTTGAACGCATTCAAGGGAACCCACCTATGATATATTAATCAATGCGTGAGCTGGTAGCATCAGAATATTGCTATCAAATCTTTGAACATCTAGACTGTTTTAAGAAGTTTTCTGGTGATATAACAAGTGTTGTGGTTACAACCATCTGGTTAACTGTCAGGCCAGACTGAGTGGGACATTACTAAACATTTCTGCCCTAATTCCAGGTTGTATGATTATCTCATATTATATTTATGGATTGCTGACTTTGGGCTGCCAGGTTAAATCAAAGGTTTGATAAGAGAATATGACTTAATTCAAAGGTTAGGAGCATCTCTAGCCATGCTCAAGGAACCTTGAAAAAACATTTGCAAGATTGCACAACAATATGCCCCTATTTATGAGCAATGAAAGAGGACCCAAATATTATTATCCTTTTTCCATGGAGGAGGAATACCTAATCGTGCATGATATTTGTAGTAAAAAAAAATGATTGGTTTCCTCTTTTTAAAAAACAATGAAAACTCGTCTTGTTTCCTGTCTAGGTGTGGATGTTGGCTCGAATGTGCCAGTTGGAGAATAAAATTTTAGCCGTTGGAGAGCCTTCATATCGGTGAAATACTTGAACATTCTAAATTTCATGTTTGTCGTCGTAATCATATGGAGAAAATTTTCCATAAAATAAAATCAGGTTTTAGGCATAAGGGAAAATGTACAATTTTGATGTTCTCTCAATGAAAATGTTACTGGTTTTTCTTAGTGCTCGGAGAAGCAGAGTAAAAAAGGTTCGTGAAAGTTTGGAGAATTCCCTCATGGCACGAATTGAGCTGATTGACAGCTATGCAAAAGTAAGTTCATGGGAAAAAAGACCTCTTAATTCTCATAATTGACCTTTCAAAAATTTAGAAAGATGATGGTGAGATTTTTTTTTGTTAGATTTCTTCAATGATTGAAATTGAGGTGGAAATGGACTCAGATGTTCTTGCTGCTGAAGCAGTGAGCAATGCGGTGTGTACAACTAGATTGTGAATCAGCTCCTCAACCTGATCTAGCAGTTTTTCTTTTGACTGATGTCAGTCATGCTTATTAACACCCAGAATTCTTCTTACAGGAGAGTATTGCAGAACAGATACAGCAAATAATGGAGTTAGAAAATCTTGAAGAGGTATGCTCTTGTTACTTGAAGTCATTGTCTATAGACTGTTGAATGGACTTTTGTCTGGCACAGATTGCCGAGTAGGTAAAGCTTACTTTATTCAAAAATTAGAAAAAAAAAGTCATATCCTTCAATTAGACTTTAAACTTTTTTTTGTTGAAACTATTTGTTGTCCTTAGGTTATCATGTAAACTAGTTGCCATTGAAGTACAAGTGAATAGAAATTAGAAAATGGCACTTCTTTCCAGTTTACATTTGGTTGTGTGGAAAGCAATTGGTTTTTGGAAATACTATTGTCACATCCCTAGAGAGGAGCACTTCCATTTTCATTGGATAAAACTTTCTGTCTAGTTTAGATGAAGAAGCACTCTCAGACATTTTAAAAGCTATTAGTATCTTCGTATTTTGGCTACCTAAGAGGCCATAATATTTTGATTCCCTTGACAAAACATTCCTCTCTTTTGAGCAGCCAGACAGTACACCCCATTTTAGTTGCTTCTGTTGTGGTGCTTTTTGGAGCCAGCAGGGAAAGTTTACCCACAAAAAATAGAGATATGGTTAGAATATCTTCAACAACCATCCTTTGACTAGTGGTCGTAATTGATGTCCAAGTTTTAGTCAATTTTCAGGAGAGTTATATTTGGGGCCGATTTGCCTGAGGCTTGGATTTCACTTCACAACTTCTCATTTGCTTTGGCTAAGCTTTCTTATGTAGCCTGCTTGAGGGATTCAAACAAGTGCGAAGCTGCAGGATCTTAGTAAAACAGAACTACAAAAGGGAAATTTGGGTATAGGTTGTCAGGGTTTTAGGGCTACAGTCTAGAGGCCCTAATGATAGTCAGACTTAAATTTCAGCCTAGTTTGAGGGTTCCCACAAAAAGAGTTGAGGGAGAGTAGGACTCTAGGGTCAAAAGGGCTAGAGAAGGATTTTAGGGTATAATTTGGATTGAGTGGTGTTAACCTGTGGGAGGAGGGTTCCTAGGTAGGAGACTGAATTCTGAATACCAATGGCCCATGAGATCTGCAGTTGCAGGTTGTATTGTTTTGGAAGGTTCAATGGAGGTTTTGGGGCTGTTCTTATGGTTGGTTGCAGCCTTGCAGGTTTTGCAATGAGCAACAGGTAGTGATCAATGGGGTGTCTCCTTGAGTCAAAAGAACATCAAAGCTATGGAAGAGAAAGGGATGGGGGTAATTTGCCCTGTACCAACGTCGCTGGATTGGCTGTGCTTTAGTGGAGGAGGTGTATGACAGGCTGAATTCTCAACCTAAAGGCAATTGGACTTGAAACACCAACAGACCTTGATAGGCTTGGCAGTTGAAACATCAGAGTCAGGTTCTCATAAAGAAAGACAACAGCCAAGGGCTGAAAATTGCACAAACTTTGAACTGTCTTCTTACCGTTGCATTGTGGGTGTAAATAAGCTTACATTTAGTCATAATGGGTTTAGGACTTAAACTAGACTCTGCATAGGAGTTTGTAACTCAAATCTATAAATGCTCAACAGCCTATAACCAATTCCTTGTGAAACTCAGAAAACTAACAACTCCTAACAGGACTCAAAACAACTACATACACTCCTAAAAGGACTAAGCAACTTCACAACTTCTAGGACTCAATCAGCCAAATCTTGGGCTGTTTACAACAATTAAAATAGTGACATTAAAAATGAATGAGGGGACTAACATGGCCTGATTTAAAATAATTGAGGGACTACCATGTCCTTGACTTAAATTGGCTGTATTTACATGTCTGCCACTGAAATTGCACTAGCTGAAAAATTAAACACCAAGATAAAAGATAAGAACTAAAGAGTCGAACTGCTGCCGAGTGGCCAAGGGGATTCACCTTGGCTTCTAAGAGATGAGTGCCAAATTTAATAGCTCTAGTTAGCCGCTGGATCTGCATCACTTTCAGTTCTGGTACTCAAAAGGTCATTTATTCATGCAGAGATGGAGAATTCAAGCTGAGGCAAATGATGAAGCAGAGAGGCTTCTCAGTTCTCAACCAGTGCCAGTGGAACAGATCGAGGACATATTGTGGTAATTTTCTTGGCTCAGATTTATATAAACACACATCCAAATCTTTCAGTGGCTATCTGATGGTTTATGACCATGGTTTAAGCAAAATCAGCTTCTGTGGATATGGATTCTATTCCAATTTGGATTCCTATCCAGCCATAACCCGCCTTAAAAAACCAATACATATTGCCTGGATCTGACAATCTGGTACCATAACCCGCCTTAAAAAACCAATACATATTGCCTGGATCTGACAATCCAGTACCATAACCCACCTTTAAAAACCAATACATATTGCCTGGATCTGACAATCCGGTCTTGATTCTTCAAAGAATTGTGTATGACAACTCATTCAACACATCTGATGGTTATGTACCAACCCTTGCACTTTTGCTTCCTCAATAGATAATGACAGGTGACAGTCTGTGACACTTCAAATTCTGCCATACCTGGTGTTGAATTTTCTCATAGGATATTCCATGGGAAAGGCTTGGGGATCAGAATGCAGTTTACTTATTGGTGCACTGGCCAGACTCCCGAGCTAGTATGCAATCTCCGTGTTGTATTGTCTTAATCATAGTGAGATGGTAGTCAATATTTACTTGTAAATGATATTATTCATCAATGATCAGCCTCCTTCAGGCACTTTTTGTGAACAAACAGCAACCATATGAATTGAGTTGCCCAACAACCCCCCCCCCCCCCCAAAAAAAAAAAAAAAAGGCGAACAGAGGCTGAACAGAAATTATGAATTAAAGTTCTTACTCTCCACTCAGTGTTTACGGATTCAGTTTGTGCTCATATTGTAGATATTTTTATGGAGTGGTGTTAGGCAATTCAGAGTGCATGGCCAGTGGAACTGGGTCTTCATTATGAACTGGTTCTTTCTATATGCAATTGGATCTATGTTCAAATTTCTACATTTTGTTGTTGGCTTCCTTTTTTTTCTTTTTTTCTTTTTTGTCCTTCCTTTTGGCTCCAGCAGAAGTGGGTCTAGATGGTCGAACTCCATTGTGGTCTGATGCACTCAATGATTCATATGATTGATATCCCTCTGAAAGAATTTGAAAACCATCTCATGCACATTTATCCATCATGGTGAATTGTCAATGGGGCGTATTAGATAGCTGCCCTTCCACCAGCAATGTCTGGCAGTGATCAGTGGGTGTCATGGACTGAACTCTCAACTGAGGTCAAGCTTCACAATTCACAACTTCAATTTCTGATGAACAATTAGATCCCCCCCCCCCCCCCCCAACACACAGACACACACAGAGTTAGGTTAGTAAGATAATTTGCAAAGTTACTTCTCTGCTTTAAGTGGCCAAATATAGTAAGATAGTTAAGATCAGTTTGAGCTGCTCTAATTATGCAGGAATGTTACTAGGAATCCCTGAATGAGGAGGTCATTTGGTGCCAAGAGAAGTTGCACGAGCATTGCTTGAGATTTTTCTGTCCTCACCTCTCAGTGTCAGATATCTTTAACCTCTCTTTTGGTTTCATTTTCATTTTTGAATTTTATCTATTTAATAACATGATCATCAATGAAAATCTTTTTTTTTTTTTTTTTTTTGATCAAAAATCAAAGTCAATTTTTACAAAAACATTTAAGTCGTTTGGCGCCCATTAGTCATTAAATATGGAATGAAAATGCATTTGGCAGCCATGGAGAGATTATTATTATTATTTAGGTAAATTGGCAACCATGTAGAGTGTAAATAGGATTCAGGTGGGGAGGGAGGGTGAAGGGTTTCTTCCTTTATTCATTTTCTATCTTAATAACCTCAAACATCAGTCAAACCGTAACAAAGGTGAAACTTAATTCTTGTTGAGTTTTACTAGGGAGAAGCTGCAGAGATTCAGAAACAAAAACCAAGGGAAGAGCAAGACCTAAAACTGATATTTCTAACCCTGTACAAGAAGAATTAAGCATGCAAAAATAAAGGATTTTATATTCTATAAAAATAAATAAAAAGAACAAAAACCGAACCAGAAGAAAAGAAGAAAAAAAAAACAAATCTTTTCTAGTGAAATTTTATAGAAATCAGATTAAATTAGTTACCAGGGAGGGTGAAGGGATTCTTTTGTTCACCCATTTTCTATCTCAATAACTTCAAACCGCAACAATAGTGAAACTAATTTTTGTTGAGTTTTATTAGGGAGAAACCAAAGAGCGAAAAAACAAAAACCAAGGGTAAGACAAACTTAAAACTGATTTTCTAACCCTGTACAATTCTAATTGAAGTATCCAAATATAAAGGATTCTATATACTATTATTAACAATGGTTTAACGCAGAAAATACAAAGAAGTAACAGAAACCGGACAGAAGAAGAAGAAGAAAAAACAAATCTTTCTATGAAACTAAAATAATACAGTGGGGAAACTGCATCGTTTGTTAGTTTCTACTACATTTAGAAATGGTTAGAACTGTTCTAGTGGTTGAAACCAACACCTCTTAGTGAAGAAGTTGTACGTTCAAACTCTCGCCGAGGCATATTAATATCCCGATCCCCCAGCTTAATAAAGCCCTTTGTACCAAAAAAAGAAAAAAAAATAGTTAGAGGTAAAGACAGGGTGAATGGCGGATTTTAAGTATAAACTCCATCTTCAATACCGATTCATCAATCTCTTTCTTTCCTCCTCCCCTATTCCTTCTGTTGTGGGTCTTGTTCTTTAAATTAACATAAAATGATTGAAGCATTTTGCTGTCCATCACACTCTTTCCTCTTCAAATCTCTCCCAACTACATCGATGCCTTAATCTCGTTACTCGTATGATTGATGAAAGAAAGAAATGGAAGAAGTTACTTCTCTAAAACACAACCAAATTATAATTTTACCACTCACTTTTGGACTGATATTTCGTTCATTTCTGATTTTCTTGTGAATGTGTGATATGTGTCCTAATATCACATCAAAAGGTTGACGTCCATTTATAAGTTACATCAAATTTTTTTTTTTTACTTGATTACAATTCTTTAATATGACTTGTAAATAAATTTTAATTTTTTTATGTAATGTTAGACATATGTCACGCATCCACAAGAAAATTGATGATTTATTTTCTGAAACTGGATAAAATTCCCCTCACTTCTAGGGTTTAGGAGCATGTGTAGATTAACCTATAAACAGCTAAAATTATTTTCGGTGAAAAATCAAATGCAGCTCTTGACCTCTTTTTTACTTTTTGTGTTTTCCATTAAAAAGTATATAGAAACAAGTTTCATGAATGAAACCAAATGCATCCAAAAACATTTTTAGATATAAATAAAAATTAGAAAAATGGAAATCATACTAAAAAAGAACCTTACGACCTGTTTGAATTTATTTGAAGAAAACAACAGTTGACCTCATTCAAATCCCAGCCTTAGTCTATGATTATTTTTTATTCTTTTTTGGTATATAGGATATTTTTTTTCCCGATAATAAAATAATGGAGTCAAGGACTCAAAAGAGAAATTAAAAGGAAGCAACATCACAATCCGCCTGAAGGATCTCCTTCAACCCGTGGGGAACATTCTAAAAGAATATCTAAGAGCACTCAAAATCGAGTGGAAACTTAGACATCCAATTAGCAGCATGTCTAATATAATACACATCGCGTACTCACCATCTTATGCAGCAAAACACCAATTCGTTCAACTAAACGACCAAACCTCCCACGATCCACACAACATGGATCCAAAAGCTCTATTGCTTTCTAAGAATCTAACTCCAATTGTGGTGGCAGGAGATGACTACTCACCGCCAA
Source organism: Hakea prostrata (assembly GCF_041222555.1). Classification (NCBI taxonomy): domain Eukaryota; kingdom Viridiplantae; phylum Streptophyta; class Magnoliopsida; order Proteales; family Proteaceae; genus Hakea; species Hakea prostrata. The sequence continues at coordinate 47,895,766 of NC_142601.1, read as the reverse complement.
CTCCAAACCTTGGCAAATGGCTTCAAGTTCTGCTTCAAGGACACAACTTGATTGAACCCTTTTAACAAAACCATCAATAAAACGACTCGCAGAATTGCGAAATAAACCACCAATGCGAACATCCGCACCCCTACGTAGAAAGGCAACATCCACGTTCCCTTTAATCCAACCACCAAGAGGAAACCTCTACCTCAAAGACACTTCAGAGCCTACCGACTGCTTGAAATGACCACAGGAAGCCCAGGCATCTATCACCAATTTTCCATATTCTAAAGCTAACTGTCTTCCATTATGAGGTCGCATAAAATCACACTCATGCACATCACAATGGTTGTGAAGCTTTTAGTGTTTATTTTTCTTGTTAATAATCTGTCTCATCTTTGTCCTATTAACAAGCCATAATCTCCTCTTTCTATTAGCTGGCTCGATACTCTTTCTCTCAATCAATATATTATTAAATAATTAATTATTAAAAAAATTATTTCCTTTTGTAAAAAAATAATAATATCTAGTTGTGCCAAACATGTTATTCTTGTGTCCTTAACATGTGGTTGACCATATTTATAATCATTTATAAGAATCGGTGACAAGGTATAAGTGTATGAATATTACAAAACATACATGCTCATGTGAAGTTCATGCCTTCATGGCTGTATTTTTTGTTTTTTTTCATTTTTCGAAAAAAATTAATACAAAAAACTATTTTTAAAGGAGAGAAAATTAAAAGTAACCCACTTAGATTTACATATTGTTTCGTAACAAAGGTTTTTTTTCGAATATATAACGTTAAACCACGTTTCTAGTTGGCAATAAAATTCAGATGGTGTAAAAGTAATACTAAGCAAATCTAGGGGTATGGATGTAATTTGACATTGGAAGGTTCACGTCATGTTGATTGAGGAACGGTGTGACATCGGCATCTTCAGTAATAACTACCCAAATCTTGGAGGTTAGAACTTAATAGTGGAGGGAGAACTGGAGATGAGTTGGAGTCATGGAGACATGGAGTATTATTGCAAGAATTCTGACACGTATGGTTGTAGCCGTCTGCGCTTGTTAGATAGATCCACGCTCTGTTTCTAATTTAGAAAACCGTCAGAACGGGAAATCTACTTCAAAATTTTTAAGAAATTCTCCTTCCTTCTCTCCTCTTCGCTTCTGTAATCGACTCGTCGTTGCTCTTGCGAACTTGCCTTCTAAAGGATTCCTCTCGTTTCCTTTCCATTCTCTTCCATTCCACGGATCTTGGGTCTTTTGGGTCTATGATTTTCGCTGTTGGGAACTTCGTGTCACATTTTTGATTTGTCGGCCATGGTGAAAAACATTTTAGTCACAGGTGGTGCGGGGTACATCGGCAGTCATACTGTTCTTCAACTCTTGCTTTGTGGGTTCAGGGCCACCATTGTCGATAATCTCGATAATGCCTCTGAGATCGCCGTTAATAGAGTTAGAGAACTCGCCGGTGAATTTGGAAAGAATCTCATCTTTTACAAGGTACGGAACAAATTCAATAACCTGCTGTGTTAATAAAAAAATAAAAAAATACTTCGTGGGATTTCTGGTTTGTGTTCAGCGTTTCAGGTATTTTGCTGGTTTCAGAGGATATTTGATCCACCATTGTGGTTTTAGTTCTATAGCTTTTGATACATTTGAATTCAACCATATCTTCTCGTCTTTTGCCTCGCCTCTTTTTCTGTGGGCCTAGACCACATTGTCTCCTTATGTACAGTTTTGAAGTTTTTATAAGATGGGCATGCTAAATTATGATAAATCTCTTTATATTTAAGTTATGGAACAACGGAATTGGAAGTTATAGAAGGAGCTTCGCTGTTTGGATGAGACCCGCCCTTGAATTCTCATAGTACCTCTTGTGGCTGCAAGTCCTTCCAGTTTCATATCATTATGCTTTGGGGCTTACCGGGTTATTCTTATTACCAATTCAAAGACCCACCTGTTTTTAACCTTTATCTTAAGTGGATTTGTCTGCAACTACTAATTCATCTCACTTGCATCCGTCATGCAATGCTTTAAATTACTAATATTCTGCTTCTTCCCAGACTGACCTACGGGACAGACCGGCACTGGAGAAAATTTTTGCTTCAACAAAGTAAGTCGCCCTATTTCTGAAACAGATTTTTTTCTTCTCTCTCTCTTGATCGTTGATTGCTGTTCAGTTGTTTCAATTAGTCATTTTCCCATGTAGCTTCATCTATATATCCCACTTGAAGGATTTTAACTCTCAGAGGCTGCATTTGTGTCCTTGATACAGAGTCAATATGCATTCAGTGAAGTTCTATTGAGCAGCTTTCATCTTTATTTTTGAAGATGCAAAGATTGTTGTAAAGAAGACTAGTTGTGTTCAGTCCTGCATATTTTCTTTAGAGAATGTGAAAAGTCTTGCGTTATGATTTATATTAATATTTTCATTACCTAATAATTTCATCTAGTTTTCTTCCACTGATGCTGTAGATTTGATGCTGTTATTCACTTTGCTGGGTTGAAAGCTGTTGGTGAGAGTGTCGAGAAGCCATTGCTTTACTATAATAACAACATTATTGGCACAATTACTCTTTTAGAAGTCATGGGTGCACATGGGTGCAAAAAGGTAGGGCTTGTTATTGAAATCAAGTTTTGGAAAGCTTCTGCCATAAACCCAGACTTTTAGGCATGGGGAACACAAATATACATATACAACTTTCATCTGAATCTTGTGTTGACTGCTGGCTCAATGAATCTTTGCACTTCAATCAGCACGATCCCCCTCCCCCCCTCTTTTTTCACAGTATCGACACTTGAGTAGAATACCTTCTGCCTTTGATGCTTAATGTCCAAATTATGGTCTTGTTCTTTCAATCAGCATCTAATCTTAGACATTCTTAAAATATGTCAGTTTGTTTTCTCATCATCTGCTACCGTGTATGGATGGCCGAAGGAAGTTCCATGTACAGAAGATTCTCCCATATCAGCAACCAATCCATATGGCCGAACCAAGGCATGTATTCAGGAACTTTTCTATAGTGCTTGTAGGACTTAAAAAGAGTCTTTAAGTGAGGCCTATATGTGCATGATGAAGAGAGGAGTGAAAAGTGCATCTGGTATCTGTCTCATTTCTGTATCTTCTATGTTTGATTTTCGCAGCTTTACACTGAAGAAATATGCAGGGATATCCATCGTGCAGACTCTGAATGGAAAGTCATATTACTTAGATATTTCAATCCAGTTGGAGCTCATCCTAGTGGATGTATTGGTGAAGATCCCCATGGAATCCCGAATAATCTTATGCCTTTTGTACAGCAAGTTGCTGTGGGCAGAAGATCTGAACTGACCGTATTTGGAAATGACTACAAAACGGTGGATGGTACTGGGGTATGTTTATCATATTGAGGTTACTATTTTATTTGATCTATCAGATAAAAGTATCTTATTTTATTTCCTTGAATTAATTTCATACAACTTTCTGGGATACAAAAAGGGTTAAAATCTGCATTCCCATGTGCATGCACCTTAGGTGGTTCAGTATAAATTCTCTGGTTCTCAGTAAGTGGATATGCACAACTTCTACAGAATGAAGAAACAGCAAACCCTGGGCAGAAACATTGGCATTGTCTGTTCTGGAGTGAATATTAAGCTAGGGTTGAGTAGGAGGTGTTACTTCTGCACTGATATTCAGTAGTACTCTAATCATGTCTGATGGCAGTAGAAAGTATGGGACTATTTTTCGTTCTACTGCTAGCAACTGTTGAATCTTTATGGTAATGAAAACCCTAAAAGATGAGCAATACAGACAGTTAATTCATAAACTTCAAGATGTTGATTGGACGGGAATCAAATAAGTCAGTAAAAATTATACAGGAAAGCTGCATCCTAAATCATGCACAAAACTTCAGAGGCTCAGTACACCCCTTAAACATGCGAATTTGAAAACTTGTGGTCTGATTAATAAATTATTGGATGGTCTGTAGATAGAGCTGTTTTGCGGGTAAGATCCATTTAGCCAACCCCTTTAGTTAGGATAGGGCTGAATTTTTTTTGTTCTTGCATTGGATACCCTGTAGAGCAATGGTGACCCTCACAGAAAAGGAATTGTGGCTTCTGTAATTCCATCTGAGTCAAAAGTTATGCTTCTCAGAAGTTTGACAAATTAGTACTTTCAACCTAATCAGGTAGGCTTTTGCTGGTCCAACTGGTCCAGAAATTCTGTAGAAAATTTTAAACTTGAATATCTCATCCTTATAAAGTTGTTTCTTTGGGACTTAGGACATATGGTGTAGGTTCCACCTTGGAGGTATTAAATGCACATTGAAGACTGGAGGAGGTTCATTCAAAGAAGTTACTTTCTTGTAAGCCAGAAATTGACTTTCAAGTTTTAGCAGAGTAATATTTAAGGCATAGACTAAGAAAGTATATGACAACATAAAACTCGGTTGCTGCTTTAACTGCACCAGGCCAGGGGTAATTGTTAAGAGGTTGATGTGCCTGGAGTTCTTCAATCAGGCCATTGTAGCTGCTGAAAATTCATTCAAAAATCTGTCACATTCTTACAGTTGAATGATTTTTCACAAAACTCATATGTGCTGGAGATAATTTTTCTCTTGAGAGAAACTTTCCTACAGATCATTTCAAACACCTTTTGCAGTTGCTTGAAACATACCATTGACAAGGGGCGGGGCTTGGCACAATGGTTGGTGGACCGCAGTTGTAGCCCCGAGTTCAAGGCATCAAAACAGCCTCCCAACAAAAAATTTTGGGGTAAGATTCTGTTGGAAAACTGCCCCTCAGACCCTGCTTGTGCAGAAGAAGCCTATGGCACCAGATTTGCCCTTTTTACTGAAACATAACATTGACAACAGTGGTAGAATGGAGACTATTCCACAATCATATCTTGAGAGTGGATCACGCATCCATTCTTCATATGTAGCGAGCGTGCGACATCTTTTGGATCAGTAAAAGGGGAAACATTAGTAAGATTTCATCTTTCCCTGGCACAAACATAGACTAAGATAGCCCGAGAGGTAAAATGCAATTTGAACTTTGAAAGTCTGAACTTAATCTTGGTGATCTGAATGTGGACATTGCCTGTAGAAGTCTTAGACTCAACATTACACAAACTGGTAGAATTGGAATTTTAAGTTTTAAAGGGAAAAATTGGAAAAGAACCAACGAAATAAAAGAGGATCTCGAGTTAGCGCTAGCATTAACTCAAGAATGGAAAGTTTCTTTGCACAGTTCAATTCTGAGTAGATTTCTGGAGTTCTGAAGATTGAGTTGTAATCATACATGGCTCTATAAACAAAATTTGAACTGCTGGAGGTTCACAGAGAAACAAGTGACCTCCTAGGCTGTTCTCAGATTCTCTTCTTCTTATACCTCTTGCCTTCTCTGTGTTTCCTTCTCTACCTTTTGTGCTATCTGATTCACATGGTATCAGAGCCGGAGATCCTCAAATCTCTTTCTGTTCAAAGCTACTGTGGTTCAGAGAATACCTTCAACTCTTGGAGGAGATATTGCTGCAGGTTTGAAGGGATTTTGGATCTCCATTGCAGGGGCAACAGCACCTGATGCTGTAACTTTCTGGTTTGAAGATTCGATGAGATAAAAAGCTTCAAACCTTGTTTTGGTCAATTAACTTCAATTTTGTTCAAGTAATTGGATTGACTCAATGTGTGAGTGATCAGTCTATGTTCTTTTGATTTTCTAGTACCAGAAGAATATTTTTTGTGGTTTATGTCGATGGTGCTGCTATTACAGGAGTCGACTCTCTGGGCATTGAGAAGTTGAAGGCACACTTGTGCCAACAATTTTCAGACCCAAGTATTTCTTGGGCGTGGAGTTGCTTGGTCAAGGAGAGGGATTTCCCCTTGAACATATGTACTTGATTTACTCTGAAACTACAATCTAAACCACTAAATACCCCCATGAATCCTACTTTGAAGCTTTTGTTTGACAATAGAATAATTCTTGTTGATACTAAAAGAAATTGATGGTTGGTTGGTAAGTTTAATCATTTTGACTGTGATTTGACCATACATTGCCTTTTATGTCAATGTAGTGAGACAATATTTGTCAGCTCCTGAGACAATTCATTGTGATGTTGTCATACGAATTTTGAGATATCTAAGAAACTAATATATGTGGTTTTCTGTATAAAGATCATCTTCTTTGGATGAATGTAGGGTTTTATGAATGCAGCTTGGGCTAGATCACAGGTTGAGACGAGGTCAACTATAGGGTATTGTACATTTATAGGAAGTCTTGTGTCATGGAAAAGTAAGAAGCAAACAATGGTAGCCAGGCCCAGTGCAATTTAAAGTATTGAGCCATGGCACATGTCACTTATGAGGTGATATGGGTAAGACAATTCTTGGATGAGCCCATACACATCAAATCCTATGTTTTATGAGCACAAAAAGTAAATTGAAGTTGATTCTTTTTTTTCTTTTTTTCATGAGCAGCTCCATCAAGGACTTATTTCCCTAGCCATGTTCATATAGGACAACAACTAACAAAGAGTGGAAAGGAATAAGCTGTGAGAGGTGATTATATTTGTAATAAGCTAGGGATGATCAATATCTACGTTCTAGCTTGAGGGAGAGTGTTAGAGTAAGGCTAGAAGAGCAAAACGGGACAGGAAGTAACTTTTGGGAGTAGCAACATGACAAGGGTCATGTTATTTATTGTCTGGTCCTTTTTTTCCTTTCTGGAATCTAACTCCCTCTACCCATGTCTCTGTTTGTATGATATGGCCTTCACAATTCATGTGAATTGTCTCCTGGCTTCTTCTCCTTCCCCTTCTCTGTTTCAGTCTCTAATTGACATCCTGCAACCATATGAAGTGAATGAAGTTGGATTTTCATCTGTTTTATGGCCTCTTTTGTTGCTTAATTTGCTCTCTTTTAATCTTTTCCATCTTTTTATGCCCTTTCCTTTTTTGTTGTACATGTGGTATAGATATTTATACACCATAAGCTTAGTTTTTAGTTTTTACTGCATAATTCATATGTTTCTGTCTTCTGTTCTTTCTCTGTTCCTGTTTTCCATATAAAATACACCTTTTGATGCTCCTCCTTTTCAGGTACGTGATTATATTCATGTCGTTGACTTGTCAGATGGACATATTGCTGCCTTGAGAAAGCTATTTGATTCCAACATAGGTATGTGCATTTCTGTCTCTCTATCTGACCATATACTGCCCATCAAGGGTGCAAATATGAAGCACCAATACAGCTAACTATTTTTGTAACATGATCATTTAAAAATGTTTATGTAGCCTAAAATAGGGTTCCATGAAGTTTCATGCTTAATTTGGCCTAAAGCTCACGAAACTTGGCAGAAAATACCAAATTATGGCATGATCTCGGTATTTTGGATATTTTAGTCTGACTGAAATAACAGCAGGTATTCAACCTTGGTTCTGAAACCACAAAAATGGTTCTCCTCCTTTGCATGATTGTGCTCACCATTCTGATGTCATCAAGTGTAAACCACTGTTCTGTTATTATCATATGATATAGTCGCACATGAGTTGACTATTAAAGATATTTTAAATTTTTATGGGTCAAAACAGCAAAGTTTCAGGATCCGTGGCCATTGAGGGATTTTGTTAAGCTTGCTACTTAATGTTGATTGCATTTTCTTTTACTATGCTTGTGAATCGGGATCAGCTCACATATAAATATATGGAGTCTAATATTTCTTAAGCAATCTACAACTTATTCTGAACTAGGATAATAAGCCCTTTAGCTTGGTCTTACTTTTGACAAGCAATGGAAGAAGAGATTAGCTTACTTCTTGTTGGGTGTGAAGTATTGCCAGAAAACCGTCTGTCAGGGAAAGACAGGATAAAGACATTGTAAACAAAAGAGGAAACTGAAAACAAAATCAAAAGAAGAAATGCTCAAGTAAAACTAAAATTGGAAACTTTGGAACTGCATTGGATAAACTTTCAATGCTTACGCTTCCACCACATTCTAGTCATTAAGTCATTGTAAGACATAATATCATCTGTAAAATCATTGTAGACATAAGAAGATAGTCTGTAAAATCTTTGTAAGGCATAACATCATTTGCCTTTTTTGAACTAAAAATTGAAAGTCAAGACTGGCCTTGCCTCATGGAGACTGCTAATGTTTCAGGTTGTGAAGTCTATAATTTAGGAACTGGAAAGGGAACGTCTGTGTTGGAGATGGTTGCTGCATTTGAGAAGGCTTCCGGAAAGGTACCCAGTAAATATAGTTTCACCTTATCTATTATAAAAAGAGAAGAATTTATTTCTTCCTATTCAAAACTTACTTTTTTTTTTCCAGGGTTGGGTCTCTCCATCCAAATAAGCAGAACGTTCTCTCTTGTTTGAATTTTATTTTTCTCCCACTGGTGGATTAGTTTTCACAATTCTTTTGACTTACTTTCAGGCTTTAATTTTTCTCCTACTGATGGATTAGCATATTTATCATGGTCTTGCATGCTTTTTGTTGGTCTGACATGTAATCCTTTTCCCATTTCAGAAAATCCCACTGGTTATGTCCAAGCGACGACCTGGCGACATTGATATTGTTTATGCATCTATGGAGAAGGCAAAGCGTGAGCTAAACTGGAAGTAAGTCTAAAGATGCAAAGCCGATATTGAAAAAAATTTCGTCAAGAATTCATTTGTGTTGGATACTGAACATATACTTTTGAAGAAGTTGGACATCTGGTGTTTGGGTTCGTCTCCCTGTAAAAAACAGTCCAAACTCACATTCAAACTGACTAGAGGGTTTTGCCCATTCTAGTTTATGCTATATTATGATTTGGCCTGTTGAGTGGAGTTCCAGTAATTTGTAGGCCACATGAACATGTTTCTATGCTCAATTATGCACCTGGATTCTTTTTACCTGATGTAGAATGCTTCTTTTTCTAATCTCACCGTCTTTCTTTTCAATAATATCACTTGCAGACCAAAGTATGGGATTGATGAGATGTGTCAAGATCAGTGGAAATGGGCCAGCGAAAACCCATATGGCTATTCAACTTCAGAGTCTGCTATTTGATCGGCATATGGTTATGCACCTCTATGTTGAACTCATCGGTACATAATGGTAGCTTAACAGTGCCCAGATATTGTAGCAATCCTACCTTTAGTCTGACCTATTTATTGTTTAGTTCTTTCCCTCCCTTTTAACCCATCACTGTATCTGTGGTTTATCAGATATTTATGATACCAGCTTAATTTAAATCCTTATGTTGGAATAATGTAGTGATGAGCTATTCAATCTTAAATGTAATCATCTTATTATTTAGGAGCCTAGGGAAAGTTCAGATGAAGATTTTGTAAGCTGCATCTTGTGTTTATTCTCCACCTACAACAACCTCTTAGGGGTGTAAACAAATCAAATTTGGGTCGGATTGTAGCAATACCATATATTTATATACTATTATATTCAGATAATATCTTATATGTTTTTAGACAGTTTGGATGGTACTCAGCATTTTTTTTATATTACAGATTCTCCTAAATGAGTATGAATGCAGGTTGATAGAAGTTTTTCTGACATTTTTACCATTTTAGTAGTCAGGGGTAGGTTTGAAATTTAAGAGTTCAGTAAAAAAATATTTTCTTCTTCCTAGTCTTTGATTAATAGAAAAACATTCACATATTTTTAGTTAAAATTTTATTAAAAATAAGAAAACAAATCCAACAAAGTAATTTAATCAGATAATTAATGAGTTGGATGGTAATCAAACAGAAGGAATACCCCCAAATGGATATGAATACAAATCCAAAAGCAGATTTCTTCTTCTTGTGTTGGTCATTTCTGACTATCCGCATTGGGAAAACACTTTGTCCATCCCTATTTACCCATGGCCAGTTCACCCATTACAAGTTTTCCTGTTCCTATCAAGCTTTGTTAAAAAAAGACTACTACTCTGCCTTATAGATAATGGGTCTCTTCCCCTGCCTCAGTTGTCTCTATCGATCTCAAAAGCCTCTCTGGTATATATAGACAAGAGCTTATCTGTGAATGAATCCATTTACTTACTATATTCCTCTCCTTCTCCCCTAGTCTGGTCTCCTTCTTTGTATCGGTCTTTGTTGCAGAGCTTAGGTCGAAAGGAGCTTTGGGAAAGTCCCCAACTGGTCTTATTGTGCTCCAACTGGTGACTAAATATGACGACAACGGCGATGTTCTAGGAAGCATGGTTATAAGTTCCGGTATGAATACTTACGGCAACTAATCAGTCCATACAGTAGATACCATGTTTTTAATAATTTTGCTCAATAACTCGTGCACGACAATTGTACTTTACATGTTTTAATAGACAATCCTACTTTACATGTTTTAATATGACTAATTTGAATATGCATGGGAGTAAAAATATTTGGGAAGAGGAATCAATAACAAATTGATTTTTTGTAATTAATTCAAAATTTGTGTGCCTCCATAAACAAAACAACCTTCGATACAAAAAGTAATAGGCAAAAACTTAATTTAAAACCATTTTTCATTCTTTTGGATCTCTAAACCTAAGATAAATGAGAAAAATACATAAAAAGTATTTGCCATCTAACTCATTAAAACAAAAAAACATTGTTTAAAGCAAGAAAACACAAAAATCATTTGTTACATAATGACAACTCTTTAAATCTACAAAATATTTTCATTACCAATAAAAAAAAATCTAATTATCTATGTCCAATGGTGCTTGTATCTTAGAATCATATGTGAAATAAGTATCGAAGATAATGAGCAGCCGACTCAAGTACCACTGTACACTGAAGTATCAATATCATGAGAATAAAATGGTCCGATTTCTACATCTAAGACGTATATTATGTGGCTTTCATATGCAACTTAAGGGTTAAATTTGATCTTGATGTCTAAATCTATCTACTTTATCTTGAAGTTTTGATTATTTATGTTAGAATGATTCTTGTGAAGTAAACACTAAAAAAATGTTATGAAGAAGGTGTTTATGGTATAAAATTAAAATTCAAAAAACTTTATAAACAATTTATGAAAAGTAAGTTACTTATTGACATTGACAACAATTGAGGATGAACAAGTTGTGGGCCATGACTCTTGAGTGTTATGATTGTTAGCAATTACTAGTGGACTAATGTGTCTAATGAAGATATAATTTTGAGATGTTTACAAAGTGGGATGTCAGTATTTTAAAGCTTCCATTTTAGAGTGTGAGTGTAATTTGCTCAAAAATCAAATGATAACAAGAGAAAAAATAGTTAGATATGTTCACTTTTGCCGATAAGGCGATGTATATCTTTTTAAAAGTAACAAAATTGATACCTAGTCTAATATGTACAACAAAAACCAAAAACCATGCTTGTCAGAATGCGATTACTGTTGGCAGGTTTTAGTTCGTAAAACTAAAACCCTTGTAGTTCCCGCTCGAGCAATAAAAACTCTTAAACCCTAGTCATTCTTCTTCAAGCAATCGTACAATGATTGTTGGATCATATATTTAATTACATATTGAACATTCTGAAGAATCAAGATTTGTCACCGGAGTGCTCTGATTTGCATCAATCTGAGAAGACAAAATGAGAGAAAGGATTTGGGAGTCAGGTATATAAGGGACCAATTTTGTAAATTTTCTTAAAATGTAAAAATAAAAATTGATGTTACAAGTAAATCTCTTTCATTTAACTCTCAATCGTTCGATCATCTTTTTTATTACATGGCACGATCAAGATCATCTACAACAACCAGCAGCGGTTGCTGCAAATAAAAATTTCCTCTTAACAGCAAAATACAAACCCTAGAAATTGAAAAGAGTCTAAAAGGAGTATCTTCAAAAAAGTAATTTGTCCAGGGAGATTTCTTATAAATTTAAAAAAAATTAAGTAAAGTTTGGTAAAAAACCAAAATTTATATTTTACTTCATTCTATGGACAAAATGGTAATTTTAATTTTTAAATTAACAAAAAAATTAAATTAATATTTGAAAAAGAATAAAAAAATAGACAGTTTGATATATTTTTCAAATAAATGGACATTCAAAAGTAGTACGATTTGAAAACAACTTTTTGAAAGTAACTGATACCCGATCCGACACGTATAACAACAGAAACCATGCCTGTCCACAATGCAAATACTGCTGGCGGGTTTCAGTCCGTAAAACTAAAACCCTGGTGGTTCCCGCTCGGACATTCAGAAACTCTTAAAAGAAAACCCCATTCTTCAAGCAATCGTTGAAGACTTGAAGATTCTTGGATCACATATTTACATCGCCCGGAGCTAGAAAGCGACAAGATCCCATTTTCCTTGTATAATTGTACGGTTTGCTCACAATCAGAAGGGAGGCAGGGAGGGAGGGAGATTAGACGACCATGTTCCGGGCCAGATCGATTTTACTTTACGGGAGGAAGAAAATTTTAAGTTCGTTCTCTCGGACCAAAGATTCTTATAGCGTTGTTTCAAGGGAATCGGTTTTGCCCTACATTTCATTCGCTTCTCGTTCCCATGCTACTCAATCAGGCTTTAGAAGCTTGTTCGATGGTTCCATATGCACACCTAAGGTTCGATTTCATTTTTCTCAATTCGTTTTCAAAATCTATTTGGGTTTCATCTCGACCAAATGGGGGTGGGAATCACTTATTGTATCAGGCTGGGACTCGATGGCAAGGTAATTTTGTAGATGCACTGTTCATGATGCTAATGTTGATGCTGCTTCTTATTTTTGAATGTTAGGATAATGCTTGTTTGCACTAATTGTTTCAAATGACATTCAAGGGATCGTTGTATCTCTTTAGCTCGCCTACTATATGTTCTAACACGGTGGCAATTAATTTCATCGTTTGAAATCGTCTTCAGATATGCAAATTTGTTGACAAAGAAGGGACTTTTCTTAGTCATAGGTGTTTGCGGGGTGCCGCCTTGGCTGGCTTTATAAATTATTTGCACTTCTGCCAACTGACGTAGCCCTAGATTGAAGGTGTGCAGCATCTTCCAGGATATGAATTCAAAAGGTTAGAAGAAGGATTTGGATTAGAATAGTAGGGCGAGCTTTTGGGAAAGAAAAGAGAAGTAGAGAATAAATCAGAATTGGAAAAGTAATCCCGTATGCACTACCAAACAGCAACAGTTCTCTTATTAAAAAAAAGTCATATTCATTGATCAATTAATCAAGTCATGTCTAATTGGTGGGGGATACATTATATATATAGTAACCTTCTAGAGTTCCTAATTTGGCTCATTAAAGGACTCCTAGTCACTCTAAAAGACTCAATATAGTAACCAAACTCAAAACAGGATTCTGTCTAGCTATGAAGTGTTCTAATTTAAGTCAAACACTGACTTAAATATTGAAATAAACTACTCATCTCATGTACTGGCATTGTCCGCACTTTATGGGCTTATATTAGGCCCCTTATATTAGTGAACCCAAAAAATAAGAAGCCTAATGCATGTAGAACCCACCGATGAACCAAAATAAAGCATTGTAATGCCAAGATCATCCATCTGGATATTCTTAACTGCATCACCAACATTGGAGCTTATTTATGTGATTTGATGTCATTGTTGATTGAATGGCTGTGTTTCGCTTATACTATTGTTTAAATAATCACAGGAAAACATCTGAAAAATATCATTTGTTGATGTTTTCCAGGGATATCATCGTCTATTTTCAAGAAATATGACAACGAGTACATCAATCTTATCAGCGAACAAGGAGGGACTGAAACTGCTAGTTACTGCTGGACCTCATGCCCAGAAAATAATTGGGATATGGCTGTTTGGTTCTGCTGCTTGGGTGTTTAGCATGGTGGTACTTGGAGGCATTACACGACTTACCCGATCTGGTCTGTCCATGACCGACTGGAAATTTACTGGTGGCCTGCCACCTCTATCAGAGGAAGAATGGTTAATTGAGTTTGAGAAGTATAAACAGTCTCCTGAGTATAAACGGTTAGTATAAAAACAATGTTCTTTCAGCTTAGGATTAATAGAACCTACGGATATAACTTTAGATATTTTTTTGTCAATTAAAGAAAGTAAAATTAAGCATCAATTCTTCACACTATACTTTCCAAGGCACTGCTTAAGTGACAAGGCGGTTCTTGAATGCTTAGGCCACTGGACTCCGTATTGGTTATGGTGCTAGAACTAGGAAATGAGAAATTATGGGAAACAAAAAGCAAAAGGAGGTAAATGAGAAGAAAACACAAGGAGAATCATACAATTAGAAGAAAATTGGATAGGAAAGGTAGAGTAGGAACTGCGATTACTGCTGGAGAGGCTGCAGAGGCAGCCTTCCCCCTACTGTCACTGCCATTGATGTGGATAAATCACAGAACTGGACTTATTTGTTTTGAAACAATGCATGAATTGAGTTATATATATGTTCAGCCTTTAATCCAGTTGGTGTAATAGGACACTTTGGTGGCCTAAAACATGAGAAGGTTTGAGTATATGATATTTTAATAACTTAAGTTGTGGGGTCTAACTGGAGTCCTATTCGTTTATATTCAGTACTTGTTGATGTGTTTTAGTTGGGCTGGATTAAATCTCAATGGGTCCAACTATTTTTCAGGTTGTTATCCTTATTATAGTATCCTTGGTCAAGACCAGTCCTAAGGTAGGCTATCGGCTGTAGGTTTAGCTTAGGTTAAGTCATGTTTTGAGTCTCTTAGTTAAGGAAAATTTTATTGATGCCCCTCAAGGTATCATCGAGTTTATATAGACATACAGTTTTTTCCAATCAGGCTAATAGCGTCATTTCACACGCATATTCAAAGATAAGTAGCACCTTGATAATGGCATTATGATATTATCGCTTTCAATTTATTTTCAGAAAACCCTTCTACACCCCAGTCTTGAAAGCCTTTTGACATAAGAAAAAGGACAATTAAAAGATGTATATGGAGGTGCCACCCACAGTGTTCCTTTATATGATCTCATAAGGGGCTACAGCTTCTGCACTCAAAAGTGTGATGAATAGAAGTGGACTTTTACGCCTTTAGTTGTGCAGTGAGAATGCTCTTGATTGGGGTAAGTAATTCAGTAGGACCATCCTGCAAATCAGGCATTGGTTCCTGAGAATAGATTTTCTACTTTTATTTCTTTTCTTTTCTGTTTGAGTTTCACTTCCTTTTTAACAAGCATAAACTTTCAATAATCTGATTCTCTCGTTAATCTGCTTCAGGCCTCTAAAGGATTCTCTCATGACCTTAAATGTGTTATGTCTACGTTAGATTAAGTTCATATTTTGCAGATTTGATCTAGTGCTGTCAATGGTTCAACCAGCTTCGGAACAGGATATATTAAGGCTGGTTGGTTTGTAGGTTAATGGATTGCTCAAGGGATTAGGTTTTATCTGAGGGAGTTAGATCTGGGCAGTGGGGAGATAAAAGAGGTTAAGCAAACAGATCTTTAGCAGGGCTGTCCTTTCTGACAATTTGAGTTGCAGCTGAGAATCAAGGTTTTTAATGGGTTTTATGAAGATGTTTTTTAGAGATCAACCAGCAAGTCAGATGGGGCTAAGAGAGGGATCAAGTGTTGCTATAGTGAGGGGGCTTAGGTGGTCTAAAATTCGAATATAGATGATGGCCAGATATGGCAGGGGAGAGAAAAGGCTGGGGTGTTGGAGATGAAATTAGGAAGTCAAGTAAAATAGGCTCAGATCTGTCACAGCAGTTAGGCAACAGAAGCAGTGAGTCACAGTCGGAGTAGAATGATCTTTAAGGCCTTGGAAGCTGTAAGAGAATGAAGGAGAGCAACAAGAAGTGACCTCCTGGGCTTCCCACCATAAGCAGTCCACTAGATCAGACACTAGTCCTACTCCTACCTCTATGGATCAAACAGTAGGTAAATCTACTGAACAGAAGTAAAATAGTTTGAGAGCAAAATCGTGAATCAGTACTGTACCTGCTTGTCCTATTGGGTTTGTTTTTATAGACTTCATTAAATAAAATAGTAAGTACTTGAAATTTGAAACTCTAAGCTTTGGCCCTTTACAAAACACAACAGTTTCTAAACTGATGTGGCCTACTAATTGTTGACGAGTCACTAATTGTGAAAATAGAAAGTGAGACTACATACTTGGCTCACACAAGTTGACCTTAACTTAAAAGTATACCAATTGAACCAACCACTCATTGGTTCTTTGCATGATCCACAAATTAAAAATAAAACCACCCATGTAGACCTTAGGCTACTCTTGGTTAAGCCTACTCAAAGTCTTCTTCTTCCTTGTATGTACTCTTGGATTTTGCATCACCAAATGGGTTTCATTTGTTAAATCATACTTTTAAGAAGGTATTTTTCAATTTCACACACTTTCCCCTCATACTCACAACTAAGTAAGTTAAACTACCCATGGACCCTGGTCCTTGCCTTCCAAACCGGCTCTGATAGAGGTCATATACTTGATACAGGGGCTAAGCTATTATGTCTTTGCCATCACTTTCCTTTGGTCCTTATAAGTCTACCCTGATTCTTTGGTTTCTTCGGCTTCAGTAAAAGCCTCTTCCGTACTGGAGCATCCAAAGGCATCTGTTGCACATGGACATGCCCAACCAGAAACAAGAAAATAATAATAGTAACTGAAATAAACTAAGGATCAGTAATCCTGTGTATGATGGTTCAGATTATCCTTGTCTGATACTTATCCAGCGATAGCCTTCTAGACAATATGGTACCAGGTTTCAGAACACTGATGATTCACACTTCAAGTAGGATGAGTGTCTCACATTGAGCAAGATCACAAAGATTGTTTTCAATGCTAAGATGCCTTATTAAACTGCATAATGTCGATTATGTCACTTATGTACTTCACCATATATTTTTTATGTGCATTTTCAGATTTTTATTTCCGTTTGTATTGGAATGAAATTTCCATTCATGTTGGTGATACCCCTCGTCATTTGAGAACTTGCAGAGTAAACAGGGGGATGAGTGTTGAAGATTTTAAATTCATATACTGGTTGGAATATGCACACCGGATGTGGGGAAGAGCTCTTGGTGTCATGTTTGCTCTTCCATTTTCATATTTTCTTTATAAGGGATGGATTACGCCCCGTCTTGGAAAGAAACTTTCTGCTCTCTTTATTTTTGGTGCTGCACAGGGTCTAATTGGCTGGTGGATGGTGAAGAGTGGTCTAGAGGTGTGACGCTCTTTGTGTTTGCTTTTGTCTAATTATTTACTATTGATCCTAAAATTCACAAATTTCTTCTGTTATTCCAGGAACCTGCATCTGAGTATGTAGAGCCCAGAGTAAGCCCTTACCGTCTTGCTGCTCATCTTACATCAGCATTTGCTATATATGCTGGCCTTCTGTGGACTGCCTTGTCTGTTGTAATGCCTGAACCTCCTGCTGAGTCAATAGCCTGGGTTCACGGGGCAGCCAAAGTTAAGAAACTTGCCATTCCTGTA
Source organism: Hakea prostrata (assembly GCF_041222555.1). NCBI lineage: Eukaryota > Viridiplantae > Streptophyta > Magnoliopsida > Proteales > Proteaceae > Hakea > Hakea prostrata. Next base: position 47,878,396 of record NC_142601.1, on the reverse strand, counting down.
GGCTTCCTTGTTGGCATTACTGCAATTTCAGGAGCTTTTGTTGCTGGAAATGATGCGGTATGAAAGCTTCCTCATTCATATCTTGCTTATTTGTCCTGTTAGCATCTGGAATTTTACAGGTTCTGATGCAATGGTTGATCTCATGCTTAACTGCAGGGACGTGCTTATAATACATTTCCAATGATGGGTGATACTTGGATTCCAGATGATATTTTTAGCATGGAGCCATTCCTCCGCAACTTCTTTGAGAATACATCACTGGTCCAGGTATAATTTCCATGCCAAATTATTTGACTCTTCAGGTCTTCCAGCTTGATTTAATGGTTGTATTTTGTCACTGGACCATATGGGCTGCAACAAAGTTTCTATCCATCAAGGCCAGGTTCTTTTGAAACAGTACTGGCACGTGGCTGCAGGAAAAATATCTAGCTGATCCTCAGGTCATCCTTGTGCTCTTAGTCATGAAAAGTTCCCTCATATCATAATGCAGTGTGGTGAGATTTTCAAAATAAGGAAACAAAAATGAACCTAAACCCTTTTTTCATTTTAGAAATAAAGAGTATTTGGGGGCTAATAATTGTATAGTCAGACTATATATGTGTGTGTGTCAGATTATTAAGTGAAATATAGATACAGCAAATTGATAGGGTTCTCAAATTTTGAACAGTTGAGGTCTGCTACATCAGCTTCTACATGGCATAAACTTCCGACCGTGCAGGGTATAAAATATATGTAGCCATGAAAGAGATTATTTGGTTATATACATTTCACATTGCAGTTTCCTTATCAATTGCTATATGGGCCTTTGAATGAGGTCTGTGGAACAATGGTGAATCACCAACATTGCTTAGTTGAGTACTCTGGTTTTGTATTTCTTTTCTCTTTCTTTTTTTCCCCTTATTTTTTATTATTCTTGACATGATGGGAGAATTGGCTTTTTGGAAGGAGGAATTTAAGGTTCTTGAGTTGATTATCCTTCCCCTTCCAAATTCCTTACAAAGTCCTTCAAAATAAAAGGTGAACTTTTGCTTATAGTTTCTATGGAAAGTTGATTGAGCTTGCTTCCATGTTGTCATCATGAGACTATTTGCTTTGGCAATTCGTTCCTATAAAGACAGGAAGTAGTTTTGAGTGGAAGTGCCTCTTTGGCTCTTCTTTGTTTAGAGTGAGTCTGCCCGGAGGTATGACTGGTATAGGACCATGGAGGAACTCTTCATCTTGTTAGGAGAGGTTGGGTCTCCTTGCTCATAGAATTCTCTTTCCTGTAGAGGATGAGAGCTTGTTAACACTTTTCAATGAATTAGCCAAGTCTGGGTCGGCTTATTTCATTTGTGGTTTGTATTCTTGTGCTTTGGCTTTTGGGATCTGATTTTTGTAGCTGTAGTAGCATCTTCCTCTGGGCCCTCACTAACACCATCATGCCACTCCCCCCTGCAAACAAAAAAGAGCCCCACAAAAAGCTATTTAAAAAAAAAAAAAAAAAAAGAAGACAATAAATACATATAAAGAGCTCGGGCTATCTTTTGGTGCATCACAAGAAAAGTTTGGAGTAGTAACTATTAAACAATGTGGGTTGTGCAAATCTTGTTCTGTTTCTTATATATATATCTGAAGTTAACATGCAAAAAAAAGGGGAAGAAACTAGTTAGGCTGTTTAGATTCATAGTCGGTGTGTCTTTCATGTGATTGAGAATATGGATAAGGATTGATTTGTTCTATATTTTTGTAACATCTGGCCTGTATCATGCCTGGGAAATGGCATTTTTCTGTCCTTGCCAGATATGGTGTGAGTGGTTTAGAGAGTTTCCCTTGGTGAAAATTCTGATCCAATCTTCTTATCTTACAGCTTAATCACCGAATCCTTGCCACTGCCACATTGGTGTCAATTGGCAGCATGTGGTGGGTCACAAGGAGGCTTGATATTCATCCTGCAATACGATCTTTAATCGGGAGCACCATGGGCATGGCAGTCTTGCAGGTAAAACCCTGTGCTTCTGTGATATTCCATGTTTAAATTGATTTTCTTCACTTCAGAACAAGTGAGCAACTCTGCAATTCTTCCCTTCAGAATCAAGTGAGTGACTCTGCAAGTACCTTAGGAAAAAAGAACTCAAAACTATTGTTCATTGTTACAGGTCACGCTGGGAATATCAACACTTCTCACCTATGTTCCAGTTTCTCTCGGCTCTGCACATCAAGCCGGGGCATTGACTTTATTGACATTAGTGATTCTTCTAAACCATACGTTGAGGAGGCCATCCATGACACTTATCAAATCCTTGACTTCTGCTGCAAAGATGGCCTAACATTATTCGACCAAAATTTTGTATTTTAAAGGTGAATAATGCCTGCAACAGTGTATGAAACAGCATTCTTGGAGTTCCAGGACTAAAATGTTTTGCTATTGATGTATAAAGATTCATCCCCCGCCAGATGAATCTGGGGGAGTTAGGATTTTGGGGATTGCTGTTTGGTTTAGAGGGTTGTTCCAGGGCGTTGGCAGATAATGAATGCTACATTGGTTATTTGTACTTGTAAGATTCATGATCCCAGGTTGGAAGAATTTCTAGCCCCCAACTACACACAAACACAATGAAAGATCTTTGTTTTCACCTCAAGCTACGCTCCATGTGAACTGCTTTCTTTCATTTCTAGCGGATGTTTTTGCAAGGACGAAGTCAATTAAGTGGTAAAACTTCATTGCCTTTCGATTGTTCATGCAACTGCTAAGCATTTCTTTCATTTCGCCAAATGGAACTGGCCTGGGAATCCACCCTCTGAAACTTTCAGTCATCACCCAATGCAATGATAGGTACCAAAATTAAAATCCATAATTATATTGGCTCTCGTCTACACAGATGAAGAGTCACAACAAACAACCATCAAGATGAATCAAGGCACGGTTGGGATTAGCTAACCACATTACCACTGGTTACAGTATCAGTTGATTTACAGAACACTATATAACCAATCCAATTCAAACCAGAATCCAATACATCTATCTATATTGAATGCAGTGAAACCTCTTGGACTGACGAACAAATCCCATTCAGAACAGACAAGTAACAATCACGGCTAGATTAAATCACCATATTCCCTAGTCAATAAATTGTCTTGGACTCTTCTTCTCATAATAAAGAAGAAAAAGCAAAAGTTCTGCTCATCATACCCAAAGATAACTCCAAAACTTAATCAAAAGCACTAAAGATAGTCATCCATAAAATAAAGCAATGCGGATAAGAACGAATCCATTGAACCCTGAACACAACTCTGCCCAATTTTGAATTAGTTCCAATTGCAAGGATCCATGATGTGCATGGCAATAATGCCTTTGGATAATGGTATAGAGATCATTCTCATATTATTTTTGAAAACCTGTTCACCACCCTATCTTTCAAAACTTTTGGGAATAAAACGGAAGGACAAACGAAATTATGAGCAAATACAACAAATCACCTACATGCCGGCCGCCGAGTTGAGGGCCCCCCAGCATTGGGAACAAAAGAACGAGGGGGGCGGCCCTTGGCACCGATCCTGCACTGCACTCTTCCTCCTCCCGCACTCACCGTTCCCCTCGCCTCCCGCGGGGTTTTCCTGCTTTCATGGGTCCTGCCTCTGTGGTTTGGATCAGGTTTCTCTCATTCAATTGTTACTTAATTCTTTTGATCTACTACCAGTTGTGCTTGGTAAGATATTGGGAGGGATGAGGTATTGGTGGGAGTGGGACATTTCCACAAACAGTTACACCCTCAAATCAATCCTGTACTAGAATCTAGGATGTTGAGATACTACGGTAACTTGGACCTTGTAGGTTTCTTTCAGTGTTTGGGACCATTCATGAGTTAGTGTTCACATCAGACAGTAGTATGTGGTAACAGCTTGAACAGTAACCGTGTGAACAGTGGTTTGTTCATAAAAATAGATCAAATCATTCATGTCATATATATGTGTATATAGAAGGGCCTGCTCTCAGCCACCATTTGGCTTTCTTCTCTCCTCTTGCATAGTTTGTTAGTTTTTTTTATCAAGTCAAGGTTTTTTTTTTTTTTTTTACATCTCCTGCTGATTGGTTCCTTGTTCTATGGTGTGCCATGTGCAGACACCTACCACTGCTCCTGATTATGTGTAAGCTTCCTGCTACAATGAATTGAGTGCTTTATTTTTTTCTCTTGATGGTGATTTTTCGATTTTCAATATGGGAAATAAGATCGATAATTAGCCTAAGAATCAATTTTTCCTTAGATAGCAAACCAGTCGTGATAGAATAGACTAGTAATTTTATAATATTAAACTTGAAAATTTCAGAATATTTAATTAGTAGAAGTCTATTTTTAAATTATGATAAATTGAAAGCATTTTCGTTGTTCTAAAATTTCCAAAATAAAGAGTTCGACTATTACATTTATCAAATAAAACATTTCATCACTAATTATATAATTCTTTAAAGATAAAATAAAAACATCTTCTATGTTCTTAACAAATAATATATGAGTGATGTTCATTAACAAGATGAGCTTTCTCTGTATCACGACCCAATTCCTCAAGGTCATGCCCTACACATTCACCATTTGAAGAAAAATATTGGGTAAGTTTTGAAAAACTTAGCAAGATTAAAACCAACAAGATATCAACATGTTTGTAATAACGTATCGAAATAATACAAGAAATACAATCAGATGCAATAAATAATGCAATAATGTTAATGCACAAAATTTTTATGTCCAATGCCGTTACATGGTCTGCACATGTTATAAAGCCTTGACATGCGTATTGCTCCAAAATTTGGGATTCAACACATCATACTCCATGTTGTTACATAGTCTGCACGCATTATACAGCCTTGATATGAGTTGATTCCTCCAATGTTATCATGTGTTTTTCCAACAGGAATGGATGAAGGTTGACTCATGCCGTTACGTGGCCTACGCGCATTATACAACCCTATCAACCAATCAAATTCTCTGTCAGACCATGATAAATGGAAAAATTCATGTCTTCTTTTTCTTATAATGCAATATGCAATGCAATGTTAAATATTGATATTTATATAAATTTATAAACGTTCGATAATCATAGCAAAGCATAATATGCAAGAGGAGATAAAATTCAATTTATACTTAGAAACACAACGATTCAAATTTAGCAATCAAGATTTAGATGATATACCATGCTTCAAATGTAAACAAGATCTTTAATGCAATCTAGATCAAGATAAAATATAGGGTTTCAAACTTGTCGATGTAATATAGGGTCCTCACTAGAAATATAAATTAAATGAAAGACAACAACTCAAACATGTAAATATAGTTTGAAATTATCACTTGCAATTTAGATCAAATAAAATACAAAAAATCAAACATGTAGATATAGTGTGGGATTTACAATATGGATTAAATGATACAACGATTCAAATTAGTAGATATACTTGAAGGATTCTCACTTGCAACATAAAAAATCATATATACAATGGTTCAAACTAGTAGATATATATGAAGGATTCTCACTTGCAATACAGATCAAGATGAAATACAATATTTCAAACTGTAGATAATATGAAGGATTATCACTTGCCTTTCTAAGGGATTTGTAATTAAAATATAGAATTAGCCAACACTTCATCAGCCAAAAACAACTACTAAACTCTCTCTCAATGCTACCCCTCATAAGATCACTTCTATTTATACTAAAAAAATTAAGATGTAACAAATGCAATAATAAATGAAACAATATTAATGTTTAAGTTTTAGTAATACTAATATATATTAAAGTATTTTAATGATGTTATTATTATAATAAGTATTTAGTTAACCTTTTCATAGTTTATTATTTTGATAATAATGGATTAAAATTTGTTTTTTGTTTGTTTTCTTTCCCTCTTTCTCTTATTAGGTGAAGTTTTGTTTCAATTAAGAAAATCAATATAATTTATTAATGGTTTTAAATTCATTATACTAATATATTATAATCACTTAACAAATTTCATAATTATTAACCTAATATATTAATTAAGTGTAAGTATAATAGTAAATTTTTTTTTCTTTTTTTAGTTCTTATTCTTTTTAATTTAATTCATAAATTTTCTTAGAAACTAGCAATAATAATTTAAATCATATTATATTATATGGAACATAAAATATTATTATATAATATAGTTAGGGCTATAATATAAGGTAAATGAAAAAAATACCCTTAGTAAAATCTAGGGGTATTACACAATCCCCCCTCCTTAAAAAAATTCCGTCCGCAAAATTATAGGGTAGAGAAGAGATAATAATAAACTAATTCACTTATATCTACTAGAAGTGTTAAGTCATTTACTTTGCCTTAAAGCCATCACTAAGTCATATGTCTCCACTGCTTGGATTGATAAAGAGGTAGGATATTTAGTTCGTACATCCTCCTCTAATTCCCATGATAACTCAGAAATCCCATAGTTATTCCAAAGAACTTTTGCATATGGAATGGTTTGACGTTGCAACACTTGTTCCCCACAATCCAAGATTTGCAGTGGCACCTCTTCATAAGTCAAGTTCGCATCCAATTGGAGTGTCTCATAGATCAAAATGTGGGTTGGATCAACAACATACTTCCTAACTAGTGAGACATGAAAAACTTCATGAACACCCGATAATGTTGGTGGAAGTGCAAGCTGATATACCACAGGTCCAACCTTTTTCAATATCTCAAAGGATCCAATAAACCTTGGGCTCAATTCTCCCTTCTTCCCAAATTTGATTACACCTTTCATTGGCGTGATTTTTAGAAACACCTTATCACCAACTGCAAATTCCAAGTTTTTGCGTCGGGTGGCAGCATAACTCTTTTGTCAGTATTGAGCTCCTTTTATTCTTTTCTGAATCAAACCAATCTTTTCTTTTGTTTCATTTATCAAATCAGGTCCATATAGTCTCCTCTCTAGGGGCGGACCTATGAAGGGGCCGAGGGGGGCCATGCCCCACCCAAATTTTTAAAATTTTTATATAAATTCTTTTAATTCCCTTGTTTTTTCCATTTTTTTCTCTTCCTCCCCCCCCCCCCCCCCCTTTAAGGTGAATAATGGGCCATTGTCTTCCTAATTAAAATAATCACAACCTATACTCCCCCTATCTCTCTTTCCCTTTTTTTTCTTCTTTGCCCTTAAAGGAAATTTTTGAAAAAACATCTTATTAGGTATTCAAAAATCAAAATGTCATTCATAATTAGAAAGTAACTCTTCAATTCCTATTTATTCTCTTCTATATCCTCTCTCCTCTTTTCTTCTTATTTATTCTCTTCGCTTTCTATAAGCGTGGGTTAAGAAAATTTGGAAAAAAAAAAATCTACTCCACAATTAGGTACTCTTTCTCAATTTATTTATCGTTTCTCTTTTTCTCATTTTTTTATTCTTTTTATTTGATTTTATATTCTATGTTTCTTTATTTTTGTTGTTTGATTTTGAATTGTGAATAAAATATCTATAGTTAGTAGATAACTAATTGCCATTGGTTTGTATCTCTTACCTAAATAAAATTTGGTTTACATCTCCTACCAAAGAAAATATTGGCTTGCATCTAACTTTTTAGGGTTGAAGTCATGTGTATATATTTTTTCTATATTGTTGCTTTAATTTTACCTATATTTTGTCGGAAAAAAATATATTATTATCAATAATTTAACTTTTCTTTTTCAAATATGTGTGGGCCCCACAAAATATATGTGGGTCTATTCTTTAATATAATAAAATAATTTAGAGGTGAGACCTCAAATGAATCTTATAAGAGACCCACGGGGGGGGTGGGCCGGGCCATTTTACCTATATTTTGTGAAAAAAATATATTATTATCAATAATTTACCTTTTCTTTTTCAAATATGTGTGGGCCTCACAAAATATATGTGGGTCTATTCTTTAATATAATAAAATAATTTAGAGTTGAGACCTCAAATGAATCTTATAAGGGCCCACATAATATGTGTGACAAAAAAGCATTAGTGCTTCCCTAACGGGAAGGTTAACTGCTTTCGTTCTTCGGCCCCTCCAATATTTCATCTTGGGTCCGCCCCTGCTCCTCTCCCTCACATCATCCCAAATAATGAGAACGACACCTCCTGCCATAGAGTGGCTCATACGGAGCCATTCCAATAGTTGCTTGGAAGCTATTATTGTAAGCAAATTCTACTAGAGAAAGGTACTTCTCCCACCTCCCTCTTAGATCAAGTATGCATGCCCTCAACATGGCTTCAATTATCTAGTTTACCATCTCTATTTGCCCATCTGTATGGGGTTGAAAAGTTGTACTAAAATTCAACTTGGTTCCCATCGCTTCTTGAATGCCCCTACATAATCTAGAGGTAAATCGGGAATCTCTATCTGATATGGTTGTTAGAGATACACCGTGAAATCGTACGATTTGGTCCACATACATTTGAGCCATACGCTCAACAGGATATGTCATAAAATAGGCTAGAAAGTGAGCTGATTTTGTTAGTCGATCAACCACTACCCAAATGGCGTCATGACCCTTTGATGTTTCAGATAATCCAGTTATGAAATCCATGCTGATTGAGTCTTATTTCCATTGTGGAATGTCTAATAGTTGAAGTAACCTAGATAGTCGTTGGTGCTCCACCTTCACTTGCTGACAAGTTAGACATTTCTCGACAAATCTAGCAATATCGCTCTTCATTTTCTCCCACCAATATTGTTCCTTCAAGTCCTGGCACATTTTTGTGCTTCTGGGGTGAATGGAATATGGAGCATTGTGGGCTTCTTGAAGAATCAATTCTTTCAAATCCTCTTGTGTTGGTACACAAAGTCTAGTATAGAATCGGATAGTCCCATCATCTACAATGTTGAACCATGATTGTTTCCCTTCTTGGATTGCCTTGTGGACACCAAGCCAAAACTCATTATTTTGTGGAGCTTACTTGATTCATCCTAATAATGTAGATTGAAGGGTCAAGCTAGCTATTACAACAGGTGGGTCATTAAAAACCAATTCCAATACCAACGCTTCTATGTCCTTTTGCAGCTCTACTTGTTTGGTTAGAATTGCCACAGATAGCCCTTGAGTCTTCCTACTAAGTGCATCGGCGACAATATTAGCTTTGCCAGGGTGATATAAAATATCACAATCATAATCTTTAATTAATTCAACCATCGACGTTGTCTCATATTCAACTCCTTTTGAGTGAAGAAGTACTTTATAATGGATTTGTAATTAAAATATAGAAATTAGCCGACACTTTGTCAACAAAAAACAACTACTAGACTCTCTCTCTCTCTCTCTCTCTCTCTCTCTTGAAATCCTCCCCCTCATAAGATCAAGTGCCACCTCTATTTACACTAAAAAATGAGATATAACAAATGCAATAATAAATGAAACAATAATAATGTTTAAGTTATAGTAATACTAATATATATTGAAGTATTTTAATGATGTTAATATTATAATAAGTATTTAATTAACCTTCTTATAGTTTATTATTTTGATAATAACGGATTTATTTTTTTATTTTTTTTGGAAGCTGAGGTTCATCTGGGCCAGCTTGCCCGCACCTTGATTACATCCTCAGGGGGGAGACACTGTCTGCAAGGATCGAACCCATGACCTCTCTACAAGAAGTATGGATCTCTATTCTCTACCACTCTGAGAACCAAAATTTGTTTTTGGTTTGCTTTCTTTCCCTCTTTCTCTTATTAGATGAAGTTTTGTTTCAATTAAGAATATCAATATAATTTATTAATGGTTTTAAATTCATTATACTAATATATTATAATTACTTAACAGATTTCATAATTATTAACTTAATAAATTTAATTAAGTGTAAGTATAATGGTAAATTACTTTATTCTTTATTTTTTTTTTTTTAATTATTCTTCTTTTTAATTTAATTCATAAATTTTCTTAGAAACTAGCAATAATAATGCTAATAATAATTTAAATCACATTATATTAAATGGAACATAAAATATTACTATATATATATTAGGGCTATAATAAGATAAATGACAAAAATACCCTTAGTAAAATCTAGGGGTATTAAATTTTTTCAGTGATATGAAGATCAAGGTCTCTCTTCAGTGTTGGTTCTTGCTCTCGCAAAGTCCATAAAGAATTCCTGGGTTTTGAACTTGAAATTTACATTTGGCTTTTTTACATTCTAGGTTGTTGCTATTGAGTTCATGTCTAAGGTGACGTTCTTCTGTTACTGCTAATATTCTTGCATCTTCTTCCTATAGTTGCTAGCCTTCCTTTTTTTTTTTTTATCGGTGATGTCACCCAAAACCCTAATGATACTAGTTTTTCCTTGCTTTTTCTTATCGCTTTGTTATTCACTAGTTGCTTTGAGTTTGAGGATCTTTTATTGCCAATTTGAGCTTTCAGTCATGGTGCAGATTTTACTTTATCCTCCAAAGTTTCCACAACCCTCGATGGTGGAGCTGCCTCATTACTGTGTTGGTATTTCTACGGGAAACATCCTCTGCTGTGTACAACAGTGCACTTTTGTACTAAATGGTTTTGCACTTTTGTACTTTTGTCCCCCCCATTTTGGGTTGCTGAATTGAAAGTTTTTCTACTATGGTAATCGTTACTGCTGGACATTTGTGGATTGTCCTTTGATCTCTTCCTTATGAATTGGGGCCATTCTCTCAAATCCTGAAATCCAAGAGAATACCAATGTCAATTATTCACTGGACAAAAAGATGTGCATGGTGTTGGGTCCGGCCCATGGCCCATTGAAATATGTGGGGCCCATGTGTTTTAAATGAATCAAAAGCAATAGGGTTTTCTTTTAAAAAACCAATTGTTGCCTCATAACTAACCGCATAAGAGGAAAGAGAAAGAAAAAGCAAAAAGAGGAGAGAGAAAGTAGAATAGTGAGAAAGAAAAGAAAGTGAGTTTTTCTGGTTTTTTCGGCGAATCTGACGGTGATATGTTGCCGGAATGAAGTGAGATTTGAAGGGAATGGTCGTGGCACCTAGTTCTTCATATCTAACGGTTAGAATATCATTCTACCACAGTTCTCGAGAAGCCTCTCTGGTGACTTTTCTCCATTTATTTGATGATGTGCTTGTGACTTTGAGTTTCTCTAGTGTCTAGAGATGGGATGTTGATTGTATACCCATTGTTATTATCATTTAATGATAGTGGAAGTTTTGGGTGGACTCCGATAACGGTCCCGTGGTTTTTTCCCTTGCGGGTTTTTCCACGTTAAAAATTCATGTGTGTCTATTGTGGCTTGTGTGTTGAATGCTTAATCCATTACAACTGTGTTTGTTTCTTTAATTTACACTAGCATATTGTTTAGCCCCATCAAAGTGGTATCAGAGTTTGGTCAATAGCTGTGTAAGTTAAAATGAAAAGTACCTCAAGTACTATGATTAAGCTTAATGGATCAAATTGGTTGATTTGGAAGCCTATGATGGAAGATCTATTATTTTGTAGAGATTTGTATGAACCTGTTGAAGATGATATTAATCAACCATCAGAGATGTCTGAAGTCTGAGTGGATCAAATTAAATAGGAAAACTATTGGCACGATCCGACAGTGGTTGGACATTAGTGTTTTCCATCATGTTGCAAATGCAACATCAGCGGAAGAACTTTGGAAAATGTTAGCGAGTCTCTATAAAAGGAAAACAGCTGGGAATAAAGCTTTTCTGATGAGAAAGCTTGTTAACATGAAGTTGAAGAAAATTACTTCAGTTACTGAGCACTTGAATGAATATCAAAGCATTGTGAATCAGTTGAACACAATGAGGTTGAAGCTTGAAAATGAGTTACAAGCTTTATTATTATTGAGTTCCTTACCAGATTCTTGGGAGACTTTGGTTGTATCAGTTAGCAATTCTGCTCCAGATGGTAAACTATCATTGAGCATGGTTACTAGTGCATTATTGAATGAAGAGACAAGAAGGAAGTCCATGGGTTTAAATGATGCACAAGCACTTGTCACAGAGAACAGAGGGAGGAGTAAAGACAAGTTCAACAAAGGTCATGATAAAGCTAAGAGTCGTGGTAAATCAAAAGATAGATCAAAATCTAGAGAAAAAATTCAAGTGTTACCATTGTGGCAAAGAGGGGCATATGAAAAGAAATTGTAGAATTTGGAAAAGAGAGTAGTCAGAAGAAAGATGATGATAATAACACCGCCTCTATAGCATCTGATGATGCTTTAGTTCTTCTTCCTTTTGGTGAGGATCAGTGTTTGCATGTGTCAGATCACCAAGTTGAGTGGATTATTGATACAAGAGCTTCTTATCATGCTACTTCTATTAGGGAGTCTTTTCACTAAATACAAAGCAGGAGACTTTGGAACTGTGAAGATGGGGAACACTAGTGCTTACAATATTGTGGGTATTGGTGATGTTTGTATAGTGACAAACATGGGCTACACACTCACTTTAAAAGATGTACAGCATGTTCCTGATTTGTGTCTCAATTTGATCTCGGGGATTGCCTTAGATAGAAAAGGATTTGAGAGTACCTTCAGTAATGAAAAATGGAAGCTCACCAAGGGGTCATTGGTGGTTGCTAGACGAGATGTCTGTTGCTCTTTGTACAAGACAAGAGTGAAAATATGTGAAGGTGCATTAAATGCAGCACATGATGATTCCTTACCTGATCTATGGCATAGGAGACTGGGTCATATGAGTGACAAGGGGCTGCAGGTTCTGGGAAAAAAGTCATTGATTCATCTTGCCAAAGGTATGTTTTTAAATCCTTGTGATTATTGTTTATTTGGTAAACAACATAGAGTTTCATTTCAAAAGCATCATGGTAGGAAGTCAAATTTATTAGAATTAGTACATTCTGATATTTGTGGTCCATGTGGGTTCGGACCATTTGCCAATATTAGTCAACACTGAGGGTGGATACACACCAAGACCAAGGCCGTTTCGGTTTGAATTAATGTGGCTTAAGCACTCATCATGCAAATCAATAGCACAACATGCTTGGTCATTTCATAACCAGGGATCAGCAGCAAAACGACTACAGCTTAAGCAAGAAGACTGTAAAGATGTTTTCAAGAGATGGAATGTCACTAAATTTGGAAATGTTCATAAAAATATCAAGTGCCTTACAAAGGAATTGGAATACCTCATTGATCTCTCTGTCTCTCAGTACTCTCAAGATAAAGTCAATAAAACCCATGCAAAGTTGGTGAACGGGTTACAGATCGAGGAGGATTTCTGGAAACAAAAATCTAGAATCCAATGGTTAAACTCAAGTGATCTCAATACTGCTTTCTTTCATGCCACAACAATCCAAAGAAGAAGGACCAATAAAATCCTAAAAATCAAGGAAGTTGATGGTTCTTGGTCAAAAAGCTTGCAGGAAGTTAAAGATGAATTCCTAAATTTTTTTGAAGATCTGAACAGAGATGAGGGAGTGGATGAAGGAGCATTGCAAATGATATTAAACAGTACCACCCCTACAGTTACGGAGGAAGATAATCATGCACTATGTAAAACACCTGTTTGTGAAATTTAAAAGATACCGCAAGCGCCCAGTATCGTGTAGCTAACGGGTCGATCTCAAGGAGATATGCCACTTAGAATTCAACTTCTTAATAGTAATGCGAGAGTGGAATGATTTAATTTTTGTTAACTAATTAACTAAACGATCATAATCCATACATCTAATGCAATCCAATTGAAACAAAAAATAAATTAAACACAATCAATGCATAAATAAAAGACAGGAAAAAAATGCGAACAATAAAAATAAAAGGAAAAGGGAAGTGATCCAAGTGTCAGCTCTGGATTGAGGGAAAGGGAGTATAATAATAATGACTTTGACCGTGGACCCTTTGCCGTAGCTTTACAGTCCACCGATTTGGGGAACGGATATTAAAGAAAAAAAAATAATGTATAAAGTAAATAACAAATCAATAAACAAAGCAATAAAATGAGCTTTAACCAAAGAGAGGCACGACTGTAGGCATCTCTGATCAAGCATCCAGGGGAAGGGAGAACAATAAATAAATGCTGAAAGTAAATCCTAAATTAAGAATATGGAGGGGTAGATAGAAGTGGGAATGGAGGGAGGAGAGAATATTAATAAAGAAGGTTACTTACTTGCGAATTGAACAAACAATTCGAATCTCAACCAACCGTAACAACCAGATCTAGATCTAGAATGATCTAAATCTACAATTGCTAGACCCAGAGAAAAATAAATCTAAAAACTTGAAACTTGAACTTGAATTGCATTACATAAAAAAAAATTAAACCTAAACATTCAATCTAGAAATTAAAATCTTACAAATGCAAGCAAATAAAACTAAAGAAAGCCTAAATAAACCAAAGAGAAAAGAAAATGTGCTTCTTCTAAGCTCTAGAACATGTTCTCCTTTGATGGAGTATCCTCTCATTTTATAGAGTTTACATGAGATATGAATCTTGACAGAATTTGAATCAAACTCAAGGTTTATATCTGACTCAGCCAATTAGGGTTTTGATGTAGTAATCATGCTGATTTAGAGAGATCAGATGCAAAATTCCACCGTTGGATTTGAGGTTTAAGTAGTCATGAAGCTCTCCTCCAAAAATCAGCACAATCGGACATCGGATGACCGTTCGATGAAGGGTTTGATCGAAACTAGACAGAGTCATTTAAAAACGGGATTTTTCCTCTTTTTCTTTCTGAATATAATTTTTTTTCCTCTTTTTCTTTCTTTAATTAAATCCAAGATAAGAAATAAGATATTGATGTATGCAAGGACTCTTTTCCATTTGGATTCTCTCAATAATATCTCTGTAGATTTGATTTAAAATCTCACCCGTAGATCAGATTTGCCTTCTTTATCTCTTCAATATTTCGGAGTTGGCCCATAATCACACATCTCTAGCCCATCATGCTCCAGATCAGGCCCATTTTCGCATTTGAGAATTTGAATGAACTTCTTAACGTGTAAAATAGCATGATTCAAGCCCAAAACTCCAAAATTGCAAACTGAAAGCCAAAACAAAAACAACATAAAAATCCGACTCCCCGGACTGTTGCCCTCGCTGTCCCCCTGGGCCCGGTTGGGCCCCGGGCCCCCTGCCCCGTGCCCTATCTCATAGATTCCTAGATGAAAATATGCAAATTCACATGTGGCTGGCTCAATGGAACTCTACACAGAGTGGGAGAAAGGAGGAACATAAGAAGAATCTAAACTTAATTGCTTTCTTATGTTGGAGCATCTAGATAAGTAGAAATGAATATGTCTTCAATGGAATCATGGGAGATCCTGTTATGGTTATCAATGCAGCAATGAAAAAGTTAAATGAATTTTGGAGAGCAAACTCCCCTCCTCAACACCAACGGGCAGATTCAAGTCCTCCAATTCTGAGTCTATCTTATCCTCCTCAATCAAGTTTTATTCCTATTCAAATGGATGCAACTTTCAGGAGTGGTGAAGTGAAGGGTGGGATAGGCTTCTTTGCAACAAACCATTTGGGAATTTGTATCTTTGTAGTCTCAAATAGGGTGGATATGTCTTCGGCGCTGGTTGGAGAGGCGGAAGCGGTTTGTAAAGCAATTTTGTTCGTTGCAGCTAGAGGCTTCCATCAATTAGAAGTTTGGAGTGATTGTTAAGCAGTGATTTGATGCCAACAACAAGTCGTTTACCATCCACCTCTTAAAATCCTACCTGTGATTCAAGATATAAAGTTCATATCAACACCCTCGGTTTCTGTATCTGTTTCTTATCTTCCAAAGTCAAGCAATGTATTGGCTCATTCCTTGGCCCAAAAGGGTCAATCTGTTGGGCACTAAACTGTTTGGCCCGTTGATTCTCCTTGGCTAGCTAGTCTGTTGGCTAGTGAAGCCTCGGCTTTGTAGCCTTCCTATTTGAATAAAGTCAATCAATGAGTCCTCCTTAAGATTTACTTTATCAATATTTACAATGAAGAGGAAGCATTTATGATTTACTTTATCAATATTTACAATCAATGAGTCCTCCTTATGTGATCAAAAGAAAAAAAAAGTGAAGAGAGTAGAATCCTCCACCCATTATGGCAGAAGATCCGGACTCAAGCCACTAAATTGTGAATTGCCTGAATGCTCAATTATTGATTTGGAACAATTGATTCTGTGTTACAAATGATGTTACTTGCCAAATGGGGTCATATGTTTCTGGATGGAGATTTCAGCTACCGACAGGATAAAGCCATAAGTAAACTTGGGTTTACCGTTAATCTCATAAATAAAGTAAGCAAACTTATTCTGAGGGTGCTTTTGTAAATTCAGAAATATATTTCTTTTACAGTTTTACTTTTACCCTAGTGTCCACATCGACAACGGAACCCCAGTCACCGTCAGTCACAGTGCTGTGTCTTGGGTGGCGTGGCTTTTCTGTTGTTGTGTTGAGAGTTGAGAGTGAGTGTCACTTTCTCGTGACTCCCGCTCGTTGCTGATGTCTCTATCAGTCAATGGTCATAAGCTGTCCATAGTCGGATCATTTTTATTAAAAACAAAATATTTCACTTCCATCCTCATCTCATGGATTGCAATTTGCAATCCCTCTTAATACCTTGTCTTGTTTACCAAAATGGATCATTCTTTTCTCTTTTTTGGTCACAAATACTCGGTTTTTTTTTTACAAATACTCGGTTAGATTTTATTATTTTTTTCTCTTCTTATGTAAGTATAAATTTTAAATCTATCAAGTCATAATTCATAAAATTAAGTGTTTGGTTGACCTGAATTTGTGGATGAAATCTATGGATTCATCAGTGATTTTTGTGAATGCACAAATATTTAGTAGTGATAATATTTTCAAATTTCACTCCATACCCATAAATCTACTGATTCATGTTTTTAATGTCAAAAGATGAATCTCTAGATTTTATGAATCCAACGATTTTCACAACCAAATGGGTATAAATTTTGCATTCATGAATATAAAGATTTAAAATCTCTGGATTCATGTGATGAGATTTTGCATTGATGCTTTTATATGACTTCTCTTCTCTTCCAACTCTCTTATTGTTGGATTTTGTTTTAAAAATATATAATATAATATAATATAATATACTATTTAGATAAGTTTCAAAATCATTAAAACTCTATCTCCCTAGTTTTGTTTTATGACTATTGTTTCTATTGAACTCTTTTAGATGTATATTAGGTGATTTAGATTACCATATGTGTTTAGTCCCACATCGGATGGAGCTAATGATTATATAATTATATAATTATATAATCATATATAGCTCCTAAGTGGGGTGTATGCTGGTAGAGAGCTATGTGTGGATCACGCGCATGCAACGAGCTGGACCAAGTCGGGCGTGGTTGCGGTAGTGGTCCGTAACCCTAGTCTAACCAAGCCATGGGGCACTGTAATAAATAATATTAAGTTGTCTATGATGGATCAGCAGTAGTGGTCCGTAACCCTAGTCTAACCAAGCCATGGGACACTGTAATAAATAACATTAAGTTGTCTATGATGGGTCATGAATCTAGAAAACCCGGTTTTGGGTTTTGCGTAGGACCCTGAGTCTAAGCTGAAGCCATTCTTTGGGACAACTGTAATAAAACTAATATTAGAAACCCATTTTTGTTGTCTATCATTTGGGTCATGAATCTCCTTTGCAAGAAAACCCGGTTTTGGGTTTTGCAGTAGGGAGGTGACTGATGAGTCAGTAAATAGATGCTGAATAAGAATCTATTCCGTTTTTTGGTGAAAAACAGAAATTCGAAAATCTAATGTTAGAAAATCCCATTTTTGTTTTCTTCATTCTGTCTTGTGTATTACCTTCGAATCTCCTTTGCAAGTAGACTCTGTTGGAGTGCTGCCTTCGGATCTAGGAGTTGTTGTATCTTGGAGGTAAGAACGTCAAGGTCAAACCCAGCAGCATAAAGGGGGCGTTCAAATACCTTAAGGAAAAGTACGGTTCGTACACCTCAACTCACCTCAACTCACCTTGTGAAAGTTCGTGCTAGTTTTCCTTTCGTTCATTCTACTACATTCGGGTAAGTGATTCTGACATAAAGAATACGCTATATATTTGTTTCTCCTTGATTCTGTAATTGGTTTGTCTGTACTGTGCCTCTGGTCTTCTGGTTCTAACACTTATGAGAAACACCTCAAAAATAACCAAAATGCCACCCCCCCAACCAAAAACATATCAATAAAAGAAGAAGACCTATTTGCCTATTTTAGCAATGGTCAAAGTTGAAAAGCAGTCATCCAAATGTATTCAAGCTCCAAAATGAATCTCAAAATGAATCTCAAGACATATCACATGATGAAAGTTGGTCTTTGAGTTAGGGAGCTAGTAACAGTGTTGATTTTCTTAATAACATGACTGAACTTACACACTTCATTAAGAGGCGTGTTGATCATTTCCAGGTGAGTCAATCCTTTAGTAAAGCACGTTCTGACACCACTATTGACTGAGAGTGTCAATTGCATATCGAAATCGGTTAGCCATACTAAATCATGCCATCTAAAACGGCACAGTACCGCATTGTTCAAAATTGAAACCGAATTTATTCGCTATGATTCCAGTTTCATGTATTCATATCATCAGTATGTACCGAAGCAGTACCAAATTAAGGGATATAAATATTTTACAATTAAATATTTTACCTTTACCCTATCCTTAATTCCTTGTTTCAGTTTTCCATTTCATCAATCACTCATCTTCTTAGATTTATTTGTTTTGTCTTTGTTAATTAGATTTACTTGCTTTGTCTCTGTTAATATCAGATTCTATTGATTGATTGATTAATCGCAATTTATTAGGATCTTAATAAACTAATAACAAAAGTGGCATGGGTTCATTCGTAAAAAACTTGTATAGCACAAGATACTGTGTTTAAATTGGTTTTTTCGTATCAATTTAATACTAAAACCGTACCGAAC
Source organism: Hakea prostrata (assembly GCF_041222555.1). Lineage (NCBI taxonomy): Eukaryota > Viridiplantae > Streptophyta > Magnoliopsida > Proteales > Proteaceae > Hakea > Hakea prostrata. Next base: position 47,859,555 of record NC_142601.1, on the reverse strand, counting down.
CATTTTTGCAAATATCAAAATCGTACATAATCGGTATGATTCTGATTTTCGATTTCAAAGTTAGTACAGTACCAAACTACCGAAACTATACCGATTGACACCCTTACTGTTGACATAGAAGTGTATCATGATAATTGATTAGATTACACGCTTGGGGTGGGTGTCTTTGAAAAATTAAACATACCCTTTTGGCTGGGTTTCAAAGACCCAACACTTTTTGGGAGTTTGTGCTCCCTTAATGCTTTTTAACCACACAATTAGGATATGATCCAAACTTATAAAATATATCAAAGGTAAAACCCACAATGAATCTCATTCTTGTTTTATAGTTAAGAAGTGTATGAGAAACACACTATTTACCTTAACTGGGAAGCAATTTGACTCACCCATGTCTGTTAGAAAGCCGGCAAAAAAAGAGTTCTCCCAATTTATATTAATAACGGATAAGGTTACGCGGCAACAAAGTCGTCCATGTCGCCATGTGGCGTTTGGCTTCCCCTGCGGGCGGCCTAGTTTTAAATTTGTTATAAATTCCTATTTTTGGTTTTGCATTCTTTTCCCTCCCTGTGAAATGTCCTTCCCCCCCCAATATGATAACCATTTTGGTATATAATGGATAAATGTCTCCAATTAACTGTCCTCATCCCTTTTATTCTCCTCTTTTCTCTCTCTGTTTTCTTTTATTTATTCTCTTATCTTTTATCGTGGGTTGGAATTTTGAAAAATCTTTTAGGTTTTTTTTTTTTTTTTTTTTTAATTTCTCCCCTCCCTCTGTTTTTTTTCTCCTCTCTCACATTCTCTTCTTTTATTCTCTTCCCTCTTAAGTTGCAATCTTCTCCATTGCCCAATTTATTTATCGTTTCTTTTTTTTTTTATGATTTTACTTTTGTTCTTTATTTTTTACTTTTGTTATTGTTTATCTGGCTATAGTAGTGGATCATCGTCCATCTACTACGAAATTTTGCGATGACTTCTGGGAATCATGTTTTTTTTGGGCTTTTTACTATATGTCAAATCGGGCCCCGCGCTCGCCGCGGGGTTTCCGTGGATGACCTTACAACCACAAATTATGTGGGACTACAAGTAAAAAATAATAAAATATTAAAAAAAAAAAAAAACTACATCACCTTAACCCTAGCGACTCTCTATTCAACAGCCGTGGGAGAGCACTCCTAGTCGGGCGAGACGATCTACACTCACTTTCTCACTCTTTAATTAGAGTAATTTTTTTACCAAAAAAAAAAAAAACAAAAACAATATGATCAGAGCTATTAAAGGTAAGCACGAAGCGATAAACAAATCAATTAAAATAAAGACTAGGGAAAGCGATTTCTTTATTCTTCTCTTCGCTGGGTCTTCCATGGGTTTTCCTCACTCACGGTGTCTCCCCTTTGTCTCCTTCTCTCCCAAGAAGATAAAAAAAGGGTTTTTTCTTACTTCTTCTGTCACCTATTCCTTTCCTTCTTGTAGTAGTTTCGTCTCTTTCTGTATTTCTCTGATTCCCTAGTTGGAAAAAGCATAAAAATTTCCGCCTCTGACGGTGTTCTTTGCTTCTTCGCCCTTTGTGATGGATTCTTTTGGCTGAGAACTCGAAGATCTGGTAGAATTGATCAAAGGTACGCGGTGGGTTTCTCGATTTTGAAATTGCAGATCTCTGGTGGAGTTTCGATGGATTTGTGCCTCTTCGGGTAATGTGCCGCGTCTTGGATATGTCGGCAATGACTGGATTTCTTTGAATTTCAAGGGTTACTGTTTAGCGGAAGTGGATGCTGGATTCGTGAAGTAGTCGTTGTTCTCTGATGTGACAAGATTATTAAAAATGAAGTTGAGAAAGCCGGTTTTGTTCTTGCTTCTTGTTACTGTTTTTGCTCCTATTGTTTTCTTCTCAATCTCCGATAGGCCTGCAAGCTTTACGAGTATCTCCTGTGAGTTTTTTCTTCTGAAATATTTTTTTAGCCCCCTTGTAATGTCACAACAATTGCTGAGGGAAGCTTTTAACTATGGCTAATTCTATCTATTTCTCTGGAATATCCGCAGCTATAAGTGGATTCGGTGAAGATGTCTCTACTCATGTGAGTATTTTTCCTTTTCCTTTTTTTTTTTCGGTTTCGAGCTTTACCTTTGGTTTTTTCTTTTTAATTTTATTTTTGGAATGGTTCAGGCTGTCGGTAGTGAGACGAGGAAATTGAATCTGCTTCCCCAGGTTATCTTTTCTTCACAATCACTGAACATTTATACAGATGCATGTAATGGAAGTTCCTAGTTTTAATTTTATCTTCTCTGCCTCTCTGTGAATTCTGTAGGAGTCAATGATTAGCTTGAAAGAACCGATTGGCATCGTTTATCCGGTTAAGCTCGGCAGTTCTGTTTCGAATTCTGGTGGATCCAGGGAAAACCCTTCTGACCGAACTGCAAATTCCTCAAGTGGTAATCTCTTGAGACGGTGGTTCTAGTTTTGGTTTCTGAAATACGAAGCAGAACATTTTGATGATGCTTTACCCTGATTCGTTTGTAACAGGTTCGGAAGGGGTTCAGTCGGGGGAGCATAAGACCAGAGTTTTATCTGCGACAGATGATCAAAACCAATTGGAAAGAGTAAATACCATCAGGCAGGTAACTGATGGAGCTAGTGGAGTGGAAGGAAGTACAGAGAAGGAAAATAAATCCACTTTATTCCAGCAGACGCGTGATAATATATCTCAGAAAATGGTAAATTTCTTGATGGTGGTTTTTCTCTTCATTGGTGGTGTCATTTTATGATTTGAAACCTGTCTACTATGAAAATGTGTTTATCATACGTCCGTGTCGATTAAAAACAGGGAAGAAAATAACTTGACTTCTACATTTGAGTATCAATTAAGGCATCTTTTCTTTACATAGTCCTCCACATGGAGTGGCAGATTGCGATTCATTTAACAAATGCCAAATAGTTGATTATTCCTTGGTGTAGTTCACGACTTTGTGACTGTCATAAAATTATGGAATCAACAGCTGGAGATACTAGAGAATACAATGTGATTCTTCTCCAGGCACTTTTGTTTGCTTTATCTTCAGTTTCTGAGCTCGAGTTCTATACTCTTATGTGCTTTGAATTCTATTTATTGTACACATTGTCATGAGAAATATTTCAAGATTGCCTCTGGTGCTTATTATTTCGATTGAGTGCCTATGTCAAACAAATCGAAACTCTTGTGAACTCTCTAAATGAGATTGGGTATAATGCCAGTTGGACCTGAGATGTGAAGTGAACTTTAACTCTTTTCTCTTTGTTGTTTTTGGGACTCCCAGGAAAAAAATACCAAACAGGATGCTGGTAAAACTTCTAAGAAAGTTGGTCAAGAACAACATACAAAGAAGACCAATTCTGTGGGACAGAATGTCCAGGCAGTTATGCCAGATGCTCGAGTTCGGCATCTTAAAGATCAGCTTACTAGGGCAAAGATGTACCTTGGCATGGTTGCCATTAAAGGCAACCCCCATATTGTACGGGAGCTCCGATTACGGGTGAAAGAAGTTCAGCGAGTGCTTGGTGATGCAACCAAGGATTCAGAATTATCACGAAAGTAAGTATTCTTCTTATTTGATGCATAGCTGGATGTGTTTTTTTGTGTGTGTGCACTCCTGAGTATTACTGTCCTTGCTACCATTAGATTACTTGTGTATTTTTATTATATTCTATTCACTAAATGCAGTTGTTCATTTGTCTTGTTTTAAATTTTTGTTCATTGTTCCTATCTAAATGTTACTTGGGTTTAATGATCCAGCGCTTATGATAAACTGAAGACAATGGAACAAACATTAGCTAGAGCAAAGCAAATTCAAGATGACTGTGTTGCAGAAATTAAAAAGCTTCGTGCTATGCTGCACGCAACAGAAGAGCAGCTCAAAGTTCACAAGAAGCAGACCATGTTCTTGACACAGCTTGCTGCCAAGACACTCCCTAAAGGTCTTCATTGCCTTCCACTTCGTCTTTCAACTGAGTACTATTCCTTGACTCCTAGCCAACAGAAATTTCCAAATGAAGAGAAACTGGAAGACCCAAGTCTGTACCACTATGCTTTGTTCACGGACAACATACTAGCCGCAGCAGTGGTTGTGAACTCAACCATTACTAATGCCAAGGTAAGCAAGGTCATCTATAAGTAGTTAACAGATATCTGTATCATTTCTTACGATGAGTTGCAAATAATAGTGCTTCTAATTTTGGGGCAGGAACCAGCAAATCATGTGTTTCACATTGTAACCGATCGGCTAAATTATGCGGCAATGAGGATGTGGTTTCTTGCTAATCCACCAGGCAATGCTACCATCCAGGTTCAGAACATTGAAGATTTTACATGGCTAAATTCAAGCTACAGCCCAGTTCTTAAGCAACTTGGTTCTCCATCCATGAGAGATTATTACTTCCGGACTCACCGTGCCAATTCTGATCCAAACTTAAAATTTCGGAATCCAAAATACCTATCCATCCTAAACCATCTTCGTTTCTACCTGCCAAACATCTTCCCAAAGCTCAACAAAGTACTGTTTGTAGATGATGATATAGTGGTGAAGAAGGACCTCTCTGCTCTTTGGTCAATTGATTTGAAAGGAAAGGTTAATGGTGCAGTCGAGACTTGTGGAGAAAGTTTTCACCGATTTGATCGCTATCTCAACTTCTCAAATCCTCTAATTTCCAAGAATTTTAGTCCCCGTGCTTGTGGATGGGCATATGGAATGAATGTTTTTGATCTGCAGCAATGGAAGAGGCATAACATAACAGAAGTCTACCATACGTGGCAAAAGCTGGTAAGAGATTTGGATTTTTACCTGTCATATAAAAAGGGTCTAAATTTTGATTCTGTTTTTAAGAATGTTCAAGTGGATTCTTTTTTTAATCCAGACTAGGCACCTGATTTCTTTGGTCTTTACAACTTCAAGAACTATCTGAAATGCCCCTATTAGCTGTTAAACATTGAATTGAAAAATCAGTATTAGCCTCCCAGCTTCTCATGGGCTCACCTTGCTTAATCAGACCTCCCTTTCTAAATTTTTATATTGGCATTTCTCTCTTAGTGTCCTGTTTGTTGCGTAACAACTTGCATTAGTACTGTAGTAGATATTGAGTAACAGACTTGAGTTTGCACATTGCCTTTATGTCCCTGTGTCGTTTTTGATGCCTACACATGAATATTCTGCCATCTCATTTGGCTCAAATTTCTGAAGCCTGTTTATTTTTTATACAGAACCATGACAGGCAGCTCTGGAAGCTAGGAACACTTCCACCCGGTTTGATTACGTTCTGGAACCGCACTTTTCCTCTTGATCGTTCATGGCATGTTCTTGGACTTGGCTATGACCCCAGTGTGAATCAGAAGGACATTGACCAAGCCGCTGTCGTACACTACAACGGAAACTTGAAACCCTGGCTTGAGATCGGCTTGCCCAAGTACCGTTCCTTGTGGACAAAATTCGTGGATTACGATCAATTATATTTGAGAGAATGCAACATCAATCCATAATGTGACTAAAAGAATCCATTTTGGTATTGCCATCCTTTTCCCAGATCGGTATGAAAGAATTTTCTTCTGCAGATCCGTGTTGGGTTGATTTTTGAACCTTAAGTAAAGCCCTTGAGTAGCTTGATTCTTTCTGTGTATGTCTTCTGAAGAGTGTAATTAGCTATATAAGCCCAGTTCCCAGTTATCACCTCAGGAGAACTGCACATTTATTTGTACATGTTTCAACAGGTAAGAGTAGTGATTAAGAACCACATTATATTTCATCTAGTCTCCAGTATAATGTACATTTCCTGGCTAATTGCGGATTTTCAAATTTTGTTGCATTTCATTGTCTTCAATTGGCTTCTTCTACTTGGTCTGATTATTGTCTAAACAGGAATTCTGTAGAAAGATTTTTAGAGGGACCAGTCAAAAAGTATTTCCTGGAGAGAGAGAGAGAGAGAGAGAGAGAGGGGGGGGGGGGGGCATTATCAGTTCTGGGTACTGGTGTGTGAATAACAGACTGGATTTTCAAGAGTGGCTGAGTATTTTAATTGAAAGCATTGCTTTATTGGAGACCATTAGGTGGGCATCATGTGGAGGAGGAGAAATGTGGGCCATCATCCGTGCTTCATTTTCCTCTTGACTCTCTTTAATGCTTACCCTTTTTCTGATTTCTGATTAAACTTGTCCTTTACTGCACTCGTGATGGTTCTGCAATATGAGTGGCCTGCTTGGCGTTGGTTGGCATGGGTGAGAGAGCATATCAAGTTCAGGGCCTACGCCCACCTGTTTTGTCTTGAGCCAAAAGACAAATCGATGACAGCTCTCCATGCGGTAAAATGTGCTTAGACCTGGAACTTCCACACGATGCATGGGCACTTGTGGGTCAGATGTATTGAAAGATTTAAGATTTGAGTGCCCTACAACAACTACTCAGTTCGAAAGAAGTCTCCATGATCAAGACATCCACGAAAGCTTTGATCAAGAATAACTAGGGTAGATCATCCACCATTGCACTAAATTTTTCAGGCGCTTGGGCACCCAATTAATGCCATTATAAAGCCAACTTGCAAGGGTAGAGAGAGCTTTGGCAAAGTTCCTAAGCACACATTCAAATCAGTGAAGCTAACTTTTCTCACGGGAAAACTGTCAGCACCCAACTCTTATAAGGAGGATGGAGAATATGATCTGGCATGGTGCCCATCTTGCCAGGACCTTGTGTCAAAAGGGTAGAGCCTCGTGATCTGCTAAATGAAAATCTGAGAAACCTGAAATTCCCTACAGTCACTGATGTGACAACTATGAGCTGTGATTGGAAGAGCATGGAGCCTTCTACTGTAAGAATGGGAATCATGGAATTTAAGCAAATTTTCTTCCTTTTTTAAAGAGAAGAAAAAAGTTGGTACTGAAGGGAACCAGAAACATGATTCAAAGAGAAGATATCCAAGTGCATTTCTCAGGTAAAAATCCTCTTCCAGCCTCCAACCAAGCCTTTCAAGGGCTAATAAGTAAAATCAGACTCGGAGAAAGCAAAGATAGAACCTGAGGAATTGCTTCAGTCATTATTGATTGAGATTTGAAACTTTCTGATTTGCAGGTCACATTAAGCACCCCAGTTTTAAATACAGCAGAAGGGGAGGGTATAGGTTCAGTTCAACAATGGGTCTCACTGTCACCACTAGGTTTAAATCACTTAAAATTATTATTTTAATCTCAATCTGTTTACTTGGTATAATCCACATGTCATGTCATTATGTGGTAGTGCACTTGTGTGCACGGCAGAGTATCTAAACGGTTTGGCTTCTCTCAGTGAAAGAGGGAACCAAGGATTTCCAACGAGCATCTGATCAAGGTTTAAAGTATCGGTATCGAGTATCGTATCGGTCAGGTGATTTTAAGAGACGTATTGTCTTGTATCGAGTATTGTATCGCTCTAGCTAATGTATTTTAATGTAATTCAATGGAGAGACGTATCGAGATGTATCATATCGGTTGGGTCAAATATGGATGCATATCGGCTAGTATCGTATGGTGTCGTGGGATACTTTAAACCTTGCATCTGATTACTGTACCATGTACATATCCTTGTGAGGCAGTGAGCACCTCCTCGGATTCCTACACTTCAAAGAGAGTTCGATTCCAGAAATGGACAGCATTTGGAAGTACACCTTCATATGTACTGCATGATTATGGTGTAAACTCAAAGATCCAGAAGAAATCAAGTTGGAGAATTTGTTTATTCATTTTTTGGTCTTTTGACGCCATTGAGAAAGCTGCATTTATTTAAACCTTTGAGCTAAACAGTTGATCAACCAGAGCTATTGCAAGGGAGTTTAGTTTGGTAGAGTTTTTTTATTTTTATTTTTAAAATATTTAGTCTAATAGGTTGAATAAAAGAACTCCAAAAGGACTTAGGGGTATTTTTGTAATAAAATTCATTAAACTAACAAATAAAAACCGTTTGACCATTAAGAGTGTATCCTTAATATTAGGCTTCTTTCTTTTGATACCCTAAGGGAAACAAATGAAAATTCTCATTTTTTATGTATTAAAAGTAATACGGTCATTGCAAAGCTTTGGAAACCGAGGTTGGCAACCCAAAAAAAAAATAATAATACGGTCAAATCTTTGAGGAGATAAATGAAAATTGCCCGTTATATTCCACACCCCCCAAGGGAAAATTCATGTGAAGAAGCTGTTATGTCGTCTTAAACAGCTAAGGATGTAGACTCCACCAGAATCTGGCATTGTCCAATTTGTTTCATTCACCCTAGACGTAAGGGTGTAAACTCATTGGACTCGGATTGGATAGTGGTAATACCATATCCACATCCCATTATATTCGGACGGATTCGGATGATAATCGGATAATTATTTTCTTAAGTAGATTCTTCTAAATGAGCATTAATACGATTGAATACAAGTTTCAACCACATGTTTACATCTCTACCATTTTATTTGTGAGAGTCAGGTTTGGAATTTTAAGAAGTTAGCAACTTTGGTAGCTATTTTAGTAGAGAATCTAGAAAAATAGTCACATATCATAGGTTAAAATTTTATAAAAATAAGAAAATAAATCTAAATAAGTAACTTAATCAGATAATTTTATCGGACGGATAATAATAATCGGTAAGAAATGGGTATACCATATCCACATCCTATTAGTAATCGGACGGATTCGGATACCCCTAAACGGATGCAGATGCGAAGTTGGAAGTAAATTTCGGTTATCCATTTACACCCTTAGGCTGGATGGGTGTAGTCACTGGAACCTCACTTCTCTACTTGGAGCTGGTGGTGAAAGGCATCTATTATGTGAAATTGTTTCAATGTAGCACAGTACAGTCTACGGTCTAGATCAAAACTTATGGTCGTCTCGACCATTCATTTCGCGTAAAATGAATTTTTGTTGGATAAAGTTTATTTAATTACAAAACGACTGTATCTACCACCACGAGTTTCAATCTCGACATAGGCTGCACCATGAAGCAAAGAAGAACGAAAAGTTTCAAAGCCTTCTCTCTTCCTGTTGTACATTGAAGAAAGGCTGAAAAATTAGAGGTGAACTACTGAACTCGGAATGGAAGGCAATGAATGGTTTCTATTCAACTGTAAAACCATCGCTCTGATGTTGATCTTATAGTTCAGTAATTACTTCATAGCATCATTTCATGTTTTTTCAGCTATTGCCCCGAGACATTTCCAGCAAAGCTCCACCCAATTTGAACATCACTCACTGCATGCTACTTCTGTATGATGTATCATAATGCAATAATCAACTAGTCTATATTAATAGTTCAAATTCTGAAGAAACATGTTTGACAGTCTAGATTATAGAAACAAGGACATTCGGTCTCTGGAGATTCTCTTTATAGAAGGCAAAAGTAAAAGAATATACAATTCAGACGAGGCTGACTGCTAAAATACTAGCACTGCCTAGTGCATCAACATTGTACCCTCGGACCTAAAAGCAAGAGATTATATAAGGAAGCTAAAACTCTTATTTTTATTAGTTTTCAGGCCCAAAACCAGAGAACAATACAGGGGTTCTCTCTGTATACATTGTGGGAAGAAGTTGAAGTGGTCTTAGATGACAGTTCCGGTGGGTATCAAAGCATCCTTAATTACTGTGACGATTCCACTCTTGATGAAGTAGCCGTCTGTTTCTCTAGCAGCTTCTAGCACATTGTCACTGTTAACAATCTGGATAACAAACAGTATTTCAACATTAGGGATTCAAAACAAATGTAGAATTGGTAGATGTATAACCACACTTTTTTTGCATATATCAGGGTGTAAAAAGATACTTCACTGCTACCACCACCTAAAGCATTTATCTCAAACCCCCAACATAGACCAGTGGTTAAGAGTGGACCAATTCTGAAACCTCAATTAAAAACCAGGATAAAGGTACATTTATGACAAAAATGGGTTATGAGTTAACTACTTTAAAATCTATTAACTCACAAAATTAAAAAAGATGTTTTCAGAATTTCTAGTTTTAAAGTGCTTTCAGTCATATAAAGCTCTGCCCTGAACCACTTGTCACCTTTCATATAGCCATTTGAAGCTTTGGTGAGACATTATTGGCAAGCATTTGGTGGATCTTTCTCACTTGATCAGGATCTGGTCCATCTCAGGCTGATACACCTGATTGGATTCCAAAACTTGGAACCATAATTGGCAAAGATGTCCATGGAAGGTTTAAAATCTGTCTTCTTGAGGACCCTCACCATCTCTAGCCAGTGGTCCAATTTTTAAGTCATTTAAAATAAATAAAAGGCTCAGTACTGCCACATGATCCAGCACTTTCTGGGCTGATAAATCTCTCTAAGTATTGGATGATCTGACAAATAAACAACGTCCTCCCAGGGTACTAGACTGGAATCCATTTCTAAAATGCAGGTCTGAATTCTTTTTCCCATGCATGATGCAACTTCACCATAAAAAAAAAAACCCTATTTACTCGTACTCACTATGTTAGCAAATATTTCATATTAGATTGCCTATATGAATTTCAAGCCCCTCTTATACAAGGAGCTGGCTGGCTATTCATAGCTACAAATGTGGGATTGCAATATGGAATAATGCATGGAGAGAGGAGGTATATAGAGCAAACCTTCACATTGTCTCCAATGCGTGCATTCTTGTCTATAATGGCCCTTTTGATGTGAGAATTTTTGCCAATACCAATTGGAACGCTACCTTTTGCAGCCAAGAATCTCCTATCAGCATCAGTCTGTCGCAAATACAAGGAGAACCATTATCATTCACAGAACACACATGACCATTAAAATGCAAACGAGCAATTCTTAGTAAGTTACATGTCAAACTTTGCATTCCTTCAAAAGATGGTTACTATTAGATAATCAATTTTAAGTCAACAAGAAACTAATACATCACATGCTCCCACAAAAAGACTACCTCATAATAATCGGCTCCCATTAGAAGTGTGTCTTCTATAATTGCACCCTCTGAGATGCAAGAACGAAGCCCAACAACAGAGTGGTGAATCTTGCAGTTCTGACAACGAGAAGCACAACAAGAACAAGGATCTTAGCACAAGGTCATTGTCTAAGCCACAAAAGCCATAATCAGGAACAAATGTAATTTTAAATGTTAGAACACAATGAAGACAACAGAGTCACTGAGTAAAGCATGTTCAACCCAACTTAAAATACAAAAATATGGTTCCTATATCTTCGGTAACTTGCCTTGATCACACAACCCTCACCGATAACGCTATCTGTCACATCAGCATCAAGCATTTTGGAAGGAGGCAGATACCGTGGCTGTGTATAAATTGGAGAAGAACGATCATAAAAGCTGCATTTAACAAAAAATTCAATTAGTACTTGGAGATGATGAACAAAAGAGATTGGCATCATACAACCCAGTTAGGTGACTGAATAAACCTGGATTTGAAACTACCTGAAGTCTGGAATTGGCTTTTTCGTAATCCCCAAATTTGCATTATAAAATGCTTCAATGGTACCAATGTCTTCCCAATATCCATCATACAAGTAAGCTTGCACCTGATGAAATAACATTAAAATGTCTCGAGATTAGGGACAGAAAATGTGAAACAGGGAAATTGTAAATAAAAACTACAATCTCCAGAAAATGAAGTATCCGATTCTGATTTTACTTTTAGAGATTTCAGAGGCATCGTGTGAACATTTTTTTGGGTAAACAGCTTTGTATGAATTAACTCAATGTCCATAAGAAGTTGACAGCCATGAAAAGAACAAAATGAAACTATGTTTTGGATTGGCTTCAGATATGGGAATGCTGAAACTTCAAGCATTATGTAAGAAATAATTTCCTGACTCATAACCAAACTGGACAAGGCTAATGATTAGCTCATACTTATTGCTGCCCCAAAAGTGGAGCATATGGGTTGGAAATCCTAGTAAATTGATCCAAAGGCCAATTATTGACCATGAATGCTTCATAATGAAAATAAGCATTATTAAACAGGACAAGATGTTGTTTAATAATGCTATAAATCAAACCAAGCTGATCTCGAGGCTAGTTGTTGACCTTAGTGGATGATCATCTAGAACAAACTTAAATGTTTCTATAAGGGCAGTCAGGATAAATTGTACAACCAGATCTCAGAGGCTAGTTGTTGACCTTAATGAATGAACATATTCAATTAACTTAATGTTTTTTCAGGGCAGACAGGCAAATTATACCACAGAGTTCAAGGGCAAAGGTCCAAAATTGAAAAGCAAGAAAAGATTAAAAAATACAAAGAGATAAATAAACAAAAACATACACAGACAGAGCTCACCTTTAAGAACTAGTCTAATGCATAATCTAAATTTAATGGAAGAATGAATGAAATGGAGACATACCCTCATTCCAATGGAAGTTGCACCTGGGATGACTTCACTACCAAAATCATTGGCTCCAGGGAATTTCTCACGTAGCAGATCCAACATGACATTTTTGCTAACAACATATATACCCATACTAGCAATATATGGCATCTCTTTAGCTCTGTCATCATCAAGGCCCAAGATGGTAGTATCAACCTGAAATACATTTGCCAAAAGTCAAGGCTAAAAGGCATGTGCCATCTTTCATAACAAAAACAATTTGAGATTTAAAACAAAGAGTTACAAATAGCTAAATACATATAAATCAATTTCATAGTCTGTACCTTCATTGCCTTCAACTGTTCTCCTTTTGGCTTCTCAGCAAATTCAATAATCCGTCCTTCATCATCAATCTTCATGAGGCCAAAAGCAGTTGCCCGTTGTTCATCCATTGGAAGTGCAGCCACAGTAATATCAGCATCAGTTTCTCTGTGTGCTTGAATAAACCTCTCATAATCCATTCGGTATAAATGGTCACCAGCAAGAACCAGGAACTCCATAACATTATGTTCCTCAAACAGCCATAAGTACTGCCTTACAGCATCAGCAGTACCCTGCAATTTATGAATTGAACTCCAATGTAAGAGCCAGCCAAAGAGAAAGGGGCGCAAATCCATCTAATAGAATTTTTGTTAAATTTTTCTATGCTTTTCCTTCCGTCCAGCTCACTCTCCAAAAAAGGAAATTAAAAAAAATAAAAAAAACAAAAAAATAAACAATAACAAACATCTAATCTAGACAAATTCAATTGGATAAGAAAATATTTGTAATTGACCTCTAAGTTTAACAGGATTGAAGAAACCTAGTGACAAGTCCAACAATATAATTAAAAAGAGTTTTTTGCGAGTGGATTCCCTTAGTAAAGCATAAACTAATTTTGGGTCTCCTTAGTGCAATATATTACATATGGGTCCCAATCAGACTAACACCATTAGCGACCGTTAAGTATTTTCAAAGTTCAACCCCTAGAGGGACCAAAATGCCCCTCAAGTTGTTTAATATATATGATAAGACTAAACCCCCCCCCCCCCCAATGCTCTATTGTTATCAACCATATAGGCGGGTGAAGGAATTCTCACCCATCTTCTTTCTTTACCCTACCGGAACCACAATCAAAACCATTGCAGGAAACCACCTCACGAAAAAAGAAAAAAAAAAAAAAGAGAATAAAACGAACCACCATGGTTAGTTTGAAGAGGGGGGGGGGAGGGGTGTAGTTGAAACAATCCTTGACAGGGGGTATTTTATGAAAAAAATGGTTGGAAAGCACAAGTGCAACTTTCTTTATGCCTATATGATTAGCAGAGGTGCTGCAATGCAACTGCCTTCCCATTCTTCTCTTTCTTTTTTCCTGCCTTTTTATTCCTGAGAGGAAGTACCCAGTGAAGAGTTGGCCACCGCACAAACAAATATGGCTGCAATCTTGCAAATCACATCACCGTTTAAAAATATTTGAGCTGGATAAATCAATTTGAATTTGAAACAATTTGGGCTGATTCTAATCCTGAAAAATAATTTATGGACTATGACTGATTTCAAGATTGGCTTCAAGGAGCTGATGACCTCTAGATGGGCAAGCATGGTGGGTTTTCTCCTCTTGTTTTTCTCTTCGTGTTGGGTGGTTTTCGACAGGCTGATTTCCGACAATGATTTCGGCAATGGTTCCCACAGGGTGAAGGAAGAAGATGGGTGAAAGGATTCCTCCTTCACCCACCTATATTATTAATAATAGTAGCATACTGGAGGGTATTAATCTTATCATATGTATTAAACCATATAATGAGCATTTTGATCCCTAAAACACTTAACGGAGACTAACAATGTTAGTTTGGTTGGGACCCACATATAATATATTGCATTAAGGGGACCCAACATTAGTTTTTGTTCCACTAAGGGGACCCACACGTAAAAAGCTCAACTAAAAATTCATAAATCACTAGCACAACCTGAGAAGAGAAGAAGCTCCAATATGTGACACATGGATTACGCAGTATGTGACTTGAATAAAAGACTACTGCATTGAGACAAGATCTTGTCAACAAAAGGTACATATCTCAAACCAGTTTCAATTTCTTGTTATGAGAACACATGTTATGATTGGGGGTCCTGAAAAATCAACAACAAATCATACACAAGCAAGGATATTGAGACCACAATCCAAGCTTTCCTAAAACTTCCCAGGTTGATCAAAAACCTAGTCAGTTTTGATGTTGAAAAAGGGGGTTAAGTCCAAATCAAAATGTTCAAAACCAAACTGACAAGAAGTGTGACCTCTCATTGAGAAAATGACCTCATCAAAAGAAAATTAAATACAATGAAAGCCAGGCTGAAACATATTAAACACATAGATAAACAAATAGTTCAAATTGTGATGGGTTCATATTGAACAGAAACACAATTAAACATAAAAGGCAGTAGAGGATTCCATAATTACCTGGAACCAGTTGGGGTTCTCAGGGCTCTGCTGAGCGGCAAGAACTTCAACAAAACCTTCATTTTTGTACCCTCCCATGTTATTGGCATAAGCCCGTGATAGGTGGCGGTTAAGAGATGCAGAATTGAACTGGGTAAGAACATAGATTTTTGATACATTACTGTTCAAGCAATTGCTCACAGGAATGTCAATCAATCTGTAATTTGCTCCCAGTGGAACAGCAGGCTTTGCTCTCTTCTTCGTAAGAGGGTACAGACGAGTCCCAGCTCCACCCCCAAGAATAATTCCCAGAACACTCTGAAAAGAATCACATGAACAAAACTTAATTCTCCATCTATCATGTAAGATGAGAACTATGAGAAAATTTTCCAACAAGAATAGTGAAAATAAGGCTGAAATCATACAATCACAAGCCTGTTAACAGTTTGCTAAAGCATTAATGCGACAATCTAGGCATCCAAACTAGCGCATGAAAGTCCTGCAAATTCTATGTCATGAACCAAACCGAAAAAGGAACCAAGAGATCCATTAAACAAGAGCTACTAACTAGACTAACCATACACAAAACAACATAAACCAATCTCAGCAATCCAAGACTGTTGCTTCGGAACTACAAAAAGGAGAGCCTTGAAAACTGATAGCGTGAGATCTAACAGTAAGCAAAAGTGAACTACAGAACTATATAAAAATAAAAGGCTGGAAGAGAATTGTAGCGTCAACCAGACAGCACTAGCGGAATTTACGCACGAAGCCAGTGGTTCATTTCAGCATTAATTAATGTTGGGCGGTGAACTCCACAATCATCACGTGTATCTGAGAACTTAAGAGATCCAGCAAACGATTCAGACGGATTAGGAGCCAGGAGTGAGCAATCCAATCAATGAGAGACGGCCTCAGCTAGCTCGTCAGTCCCCAGAGCAGGGAGAAAGAGAGAGTATTATGAAAAGCAGATCTAAGATCATGTAATTAAACATCCAAAAAGGATCTTTTTTTATGAACTACATTATTCACACGATCATTATATAGGAATTAAGACAGGGAGTCTTATTCTGCTCTCCAATTTACATTAATTTTTCTCCCAAACACACTTTCCATCTGCAGTGTTAGCTTCAAGATGAAAAATTAATCTATAGATTCACCAAGATTTTGAGATGATGAATGTTAAAGATAACCAATAATCTAGACAGAAAAGGTGACCCATCCAGCATAGTAACAGCGATGACTTGGAACTAGAAGATAAACAAGAAATGAAGTTAACCAGAAATGAGGACTTACGCGGCTGGCATCAGGATCGAGACAAGTCTGCGAATTCTTGGAGTCAGAAACAGCTTTAGGAGAAACGAAGAAAGGAATTTTAGAATTTGGAGCGTTCTTTGGGCGACGGAAACTAGCTTTGAGTGGAATCTTATCGCCGGCGAGGTGAGATGAAGAAGAGGAGAGGTTACGGTCTACAGATTTAAGCAAAGATGTGTTGTGTTTGTCGACAAGATTCAAGGTGTTGGAGGAACGAAACCTCGAGATTCCTACCGTAGCCATCGCCATTAACGTTGGAAGTTGATGCTTTTACCTCTCTCTTTTATCACTCTTCGAAACTAATTGAATTATTCAAGTTTCCTTCTTTGGTTCCACACTACGAAAACACTACTCTGAGGCGGATAGAAAAAGAAGGAAGAGGAGCCTGTGAGCTTAACAGAAGAAGAAGACGAACCGGGAAGATCAGAGAAAGGTGCGCCATTAAATACGAAATATTGTGGTCGACAGAGTCAGAGATCTGAGAGATGATAATGACACTATTATTCACACAAATTACCGATTGAACCAACGCCCCTATTATTAAATTAAAGCTCCTCCCTCAATGGAGTTTACGTTCTGTAAATAAATAGAAAATGAGGGGTAATTACAAATGACGTTCCGCGATTATTGTGCCAAGAGTGAGGAGTAGTGACCGGGTTAGTGAGTGAGAGCTCACTGTCCATCGCGGGTGTAGCAATTTTGTTTTTATTGAGTGGTTGTCATCAATCAGATACTCCAAAATAAAAATAGAAATGAGAAAAGGTTGGCTAAGACCAACGCCAATTCACAAATTAAAAAAATTAAAAAAATTAAAAACTGGAAATGACGCCCCCCTATATTAATTATATAAAAAAGTGCCTTGAGGTTGTAGTTGTGGTGAGCGCAAGCTGGCCCGGATGAACCTCATTCCAAAAAAAAAAGGGAAATGGGGAGTGTTTTTTTGGTCCTTGACTCAGGTTGTGCCAGTTCGAATTTTGTTATTGGTGTTCATTTGGTCCATACAATGGACAGGGTTTGGTCTAAGTTAAAATTTGCTGAACCTAAAGTAGGGTGAAAGAAAATTTATAGAAGTAAAAATTTTCATAAAGTGTGATTTGTTTGGTTCACTCGGATAGTCCATCAATTTAGTTTGAGTCACAAGCATGGGACTTTATTTCGGCGAAATTCGCCCATATCGCCAGTGGGCGAAATAAAATATGGACCGAAACCGAGATTTCAACTTTTCGCCGGAAAATCGTCGGCGAAACTTCATCTTCATCGTTGCCGGATCGATGAAAGCTTACGAATCCATAGCCTTTAGACCTTCCAGTGTTCTTATCTGTGATGATAACAGCTCCAAGAATATCTCCAAACTGTTCGAAATATTTCCTCATTTCTTCAGTTTGGGCCTCCCAAGCTAAACCCCCAACGAACACCTTCGTATAAGTTGTGTCACCAAACGGAGACTGATTGTGTGTAAGTCATCGCCTGTCAGCAAACGAACGAACATCGCTGCCGGATCGTTGAAGGTGAAGAAGAAGAAGAAGAAAGAAAGAGAGAACTTTCTCTGAACGATGGAGGTTTGAGATGGCGATAGAGAGACTAAGAAGAGGTCGGTTGCCGGAGATGGCGACGGCGATGGCGGTTTGAGATGGTTTCCGCACTCTGCCTGCGAGAAGAAATGAGAAAAAAAAACGCAATTAATGAAGAGTTCTGTATGTGTTTGCTTCATTCTTACGTTAATGGATAATTAATAATACTTTTATAACTTATACAATACATCTCGAGTCGCAACAGTAAATGCAGGTTTTGGTTTTTGCGAAATTCAAATTGCAGTGTTTTTGAATAAAGCTTTTAATGGATAATCTCGCGTTTTTCGGCAATTTTAGATCTGATGTAATCATTGGCTGCAACGGGACAAAATTAGTCCATCGGCGAAATTATCGAAACTTCGTTCCATGATCACAAGCCAAAATGAGTTCATATTTGCCCAAAAATAAATTCGAAAAGTGTTATGGATTCAATTGCTTCAGTCTAAATTAGATTATTGTCCTCTGGTCTGACCTGCTAACTTTATGGCTTGACTCCAAAATTTTATCATATTTCTTAGGAAAATTTATTATTTAATTTTTTTAAAAATTAATTATTCATTTTTCTCTTGATGAATGATACATCTAAAGGTTAAGATAAGAATTAGAAGATAAGTTTATTTATTGATTTATTTTGATACAAATGCTCTTTTTTATAGAATAAAATTAGGATGAAAAATTATATATGCTGCTGGTAAGGGTTAAACCATGATAAACAGGTATAGAAAAATGAGTAGCCTATTTCTGATAAAATTCCGTTTGAGCTGTTGGCAGATTTTTTTTTTAAAGAAATAAATAGATTTTATTTGTCCGGAGAACTGGTAGCTAGGAATCGGAAAAGAATCGGAATCTACTAAATAAAAAGTAGTTTTTGATAGTACGATTAAAATAAAAGATTATAGAGAAATTAATGAAAGATATCATTTCTTTAATGGAAGAGGGTTAGAGCATGTGACATGGGGGAATAAAGCAACGAAATATGTTAAAATAATATTGCAGGATAGTGAGGTCGTTTCATGTAATGGATAGGAAGATATGTATGGATTTTTATTTGCAGCAGCCAGCAATATGTATGGATTTTTATTTGCAGCAGCCATTGCTGGCTGCTGCTAACGGTGGGGATCGCACCACGTCATCAAAATAAGATCCAACAGCTCAAAATCAAATGACATGGGTTTAAAGTTTTATAATTTACAAATCAGGTCCTTCTGTTTCCCTGTTCTCACGGCTTCCTCCGCGCGTGTGTATTCATGAAGATTCAGCATTCTAAATCCAAACCTACAAATCAAAATCTAAGATTAGAAAAATGGATTCAACAAAATTAGTTTCGCCTGCTTTAATGGCGGCAGCAATAAAATTGGTTTCTGCAAATCTAGTTTTAAAGGCTCTACAAATCCAGTTTTAAAGGCTTTACAATCATAAGGGGTGTCAACGGTGCGGTTTGGAACGGTTGCGGGCTAAAAAACCCTCAGCCCAAACCAGCCCATTTAAAAGATAACAGTTTCGGTGCGGTTTAGGTTTGGTGCGGTTTGGGTTCGGGTTGACTAACGGTTTGGCTTAATGGTTTGCATTCGGTTTGGCTAACGATTTGGACTAAATTAAAAATCAATATTGAAATTTATTTTTATTTTTTCCTCAACTCCAAATCCTAGTTTCTCACACACAAAACTACAAAAAATAGAGGTTGAAGACTCCAAGTAGATCCAACGATAAGTGATGGCATTAGAAACCCTGATGTCTGATTTCACAAAAGTGAAAATGTGAAAGACTGAAAGTCTGAAACTGAAACAACGTTAACGATTAAGATTAAGACTTAAGAGTTATCAATTAAGACTTTTAAATTTTAAAATAATAAAACTAAATGAAATTTGAAAATTAAAAAGTTAACGATTAAGATTAAGACTTAAGAGTTAAGAGTGATCAATTAAGACTTTTAAATTTCAAAATAATAAAACTAAATGAAATTTAAAAATTAAAAAGTTAACGACTAAGATTAAGACTTAAGAGTCAAGAGTTATCAATTAAGACTTTTAAATTTTAAAATAATAAAGTTAAATGAAATTTGAAAATTAAAAAGTTAAAACTTAAAACTTAAACCGTTAAATGTGTTAACACTCAACTCTCAACTACTCAAACTCGAGTCTCAACGTCTTAAACACCGAAATTTCATCGATCATTAATTACATTTAAACAATACCAAAAAAAATTAATTACATTTAATATTTTAATTTTATTTATGTAAGACTAACGGGCTGACGGGCCACACACGATAGCGCGAAACCGCAAGCGATGGAGGACCCCAGCCCAATTACGGCCCATTAAGGATCGATTCGGGCCGGTTCGGGCTATAACAGACCGGTTCGGTCTGGTTTTAACGGTTCGGGTTGTAAATTGACACCCCTAGTCATATACATCAGAAAATTGATTTTCCGGCGACTTCAGCAGCCTTAGATATCCCTGACCCACCCCCACCAAAGCCTTACCATTCATCCCTGAAAAGTCATGTCTCTTCCGCATTCTCATCCGTGAGCTGTGGTTTCCGAGCAAAATCCAGCAAGCAGCATGTCTCCTTCGACACCTCCGATTGCCCCGAATATAAATGGAAGACGATGTCTCACAATCTCCTCTTGGTGCCAATTCGAAAAATAAGAAGAGGAAACCTAGGGTTCGGATCAACACCTCATCCGGCGATAGCGGTTGGTTCAGCAGCGAAGGTGGCAAAGAGGATGACCTTCTTCTATAAATCTCCGAGCAATCAACTCGTTTTAGTTGCTCCATGAGATCTAAAAAAACACAATTCCATAGATGATGAAATTTGAACCATGCGACCTTTACTTTATTGTTTCTTTAAATTTTATTTGGCTCTTATTAACTAATGAATGAATGCTTCTTGGTCAGTCTCTTGTCTCTTGTCAATCAATGTTTCCTAAGAAGAACAAGTTTTGAACTTGGAACTTGCAGACGGTACAATCGTGCCGCTTAATGGAACGGAGATTTAGGGATTTTAATAACAATTATTCTGGTGAGCAAAAATGTTTAAGATTCTTCAATTTTTCGATATTTTTCTCCTAAAAATCAAGTGGAACAAGAAGAAAGGAAGATAGGAAGAAGAAAGCAGGGGAATTGAAAAGCCCTAAATGGAGTTGGGAGTTCATCTCAGTCGGTGAACACAGGAGTTGTAAATGTAAATTTCAAAAGATCAGTTGACGTTAAGTTCATATTTACACCTACATCCCCAAACTTTTATTCACAACCATTGGAATTATACTTGTGGACGTGGCGCAATCTCTCACAGCAGCGGCTGCGGCAAATAAAAATCCGATATGGATGGAGGTTCTGGAATGCTTTTTTTTTTTTATTTATTTATATGGGTGAAAATTACTACATATATTACAAGAATTCGTGATCTTCACTAATCATCAGTGTTGGTCATTACTAATTGAGCAAAACTTTTGAATTTTGATCCTCTCCCCATTACACGTAACTACGTCAATCTATGTTCCCACAATGCCTCATCTGATATAAGTGATATATGATCCTTTGATACCCTAGATAACATGATTTACTTAACGGACTTTTCATTATCAAATTCTCACTAAAATTTTAAAATATTTTTATTTTCTTAAAAATATTTAAGAATGACAAGAATTTTCTGTTTGTGATGATGATACATGAGTGTATTTTCATTACATTCTTTCACCACATATTTAACAAGTGAAACTCATCTGTAATCTACTTTATCATGCACTGAAGTGGTAGATTGAAAAATTTCCTCTCTGTGTGATTAGACAATTCGATATTTTCTACGTACCTTTTTTTTTTTTTTTGGTAAAATCTCTAAAATGATTATAAGTCAGTAACAACTTGAATTGGTGTAATTGTAAGCATGGTTCATTGTGTCGGCGATATATCGCTGACACAGGGCGATATATGGCTATGTCGCTGGGGGCGACACGACTCCCCCCAGCGACACGACATTTATCATATGTCGGCGATATATCGCCTTGTGTCGGCGATATATCGCCGACAAGTTATATCGCTACATCTTGATATAACATCCTTTCGTTTGTTTTTCGCCGATTTTTTGTTCACTTTTTGCCAAAGTGACATAGGGCCTCTAAACGCTCCAGGGGCGCTGCCCCACACCCCCGCCGGGGCGGCCCCCCAGACCCCCGCCCGCTCACCCCCCGTGTCCGTCGACAACAATATGTGAAGCATGAGCCATACTCAACATAATTGTGTAATGAATTGTAAACTTTAGTACATCTCTTTATTAATTGTGTATTTGTGTTCTCTTTGCATATTTACATTAATTTATATGAATTTTCCAAACTTTCAGTTTTGCTCGCATATAGTCGGACATGTGCCAATTATAAACTTTAGGTTAGGTGATGTTTTAGGTCAAAAAAACACTCCCAATGTGTTTATTTACCTCAAATTAGGTTACATGTCAAATTTCAGGTTAAAATAACCTGAAATACCCTTTGAAACAGGGGGGGGTTCTAGTTTTCATTGAACCCCTGCCAAAAGTCGGTCAACTTTTGGCTACATGTCGCCCAAGTCGCCGTGTCGCCAGGGTTCGACACAGCGACATGGAGCGACATGTCGGACCTTGATTGTAAGTGAAAGTAAAGTTTATAAAAAAAACATTTATAGAAAAATGGAAATGATTAATATGGGAATCAGTGGAAGCATTGATAGATGAGCCATATCACATGGTGAGTGTACGATTCGACAATCACAACCGCACAACAATAGACGCGTGTCATGTTTGTAAAGGTAACAGTAACGGTAAGACGAGTGGCTGATTTGGTACGATACGCGCTGTTACTCATTGAATCACGTGAGTTGGACCCCACCGTGCGGCTGTGAAGCAATGACCGTTCACGTCACCTCGTATGATCTGGCTTTT
Organism: Hakea prostrata; assembly: GCF_041222555.1. Lineage (NCBI taxonomy): Eukaryota > Viridiplantae > Streptophyta > Magnoliopsida > Proteales > Proteaceae > Hakea > Hakea prostrata. The sequence continues at coordinate 47,836,981 of NC_142601.1, read as the reverse complement.
CACCTATTAAATATTCAAATCATTTGTATATGATGGTTTGGTGTTTTGTGGGTTGGATTATACCTAATCTTTTGTCGTCTCGTATGTAGTTGCACCTTAATAATTTGAGTAAACATCATATCCTTGGATAACGCCAACACAAATTATTACTAAGGACTAATTACTACTACAATATAACAAAGAAGTTTACATCTCTAATATTTGACGAACACAAATTTTCTTCTTATTTTTAATTTTTTTTAATTTAAAAATGGACTCTTATTAAATATAAATATAATAATAATAATAATAATAAAATATTCTAACGATCCTTACAATCCGGGACCGAACTGTTCAAATTGGAATAAGTTGGGCAGCGAATCACAAATTTTGACGATTTCTCTATCTAATGAATAAAAAGTCCATTTTGAAATAGTTGTCGTTGCATCCTAAAAATTATGCTCTAACAAGAATCAAACAAAATTAGATTGGACAATAGAAACTTATGATAAAATATTCGCCTTTTCTTTTTTTTTTTCCTTTTTTTTAGACTACAACCTAGTACTCAAAAACTATATCAAATACTCAACCTTGAACTCATTCTAGGATAAACTTTTTTATCCTAACAGACCTTTATGACTAGAATTTGTTTAGGCTAAGGCTTAGGATGGGTTAACACTAGTTTGGATTGTCAATGCTTAACTTCTTTCTTTTGGTAAAAATACTAACATTATTAAGATTATACTATTAAGCACCTGGGTGACAGAATATACAAAACAACTAAAGAGTGCAAAACGGCTATATAGTCAGTACATGGAATTGACTAGGTCTTTCTAACTAGGGGTGCAAGTTAAAATGTTAAACGCCTTTGATGCATACCAGAAATTACAAGATTCAAAGGCTTAATTTACACCTCTGACAAAGAAAATAGATTTTTTTTTTTTGGTATCTTGGTATCAGAGGTTCATCCGGGCCGGCTTTGCCGTACCTCAATTACATCCTGGGGGTAGCTTTGTCGTCGCGGGGGGAGGAGCTTTATCGTCCGCAAAGGTCAAACCCATAACATTTCCACTGATAAATATTAGACCTGTAAACGGACCGAATTCGGTTCGAATACACCAGTATCCGAATCCAATTAGCAAATCCGCTATCCGAATCCGAATCTAGCCAAAATTTAGAGAAGGCATCCGAATTCGAATCCGAAACTTTATCGGATATCCGATAATAATCCGATCTGATAAAATATCCGATTATTGATTGATAATTGTCACTTTTTATTATAAATTTCTAATTTCCAATTACTATCCGAATCCGATTATCATCTATTTTTAAAGAAAAAATGTTAAATACTTTACTCTATCCGGATAAGCAATTATCCGGATTTTATCCGATCCGATAAGCAATTATCCGAATCCGAATCCGGTTGTTTAGCAGACAGATACTGATATTTTCCGGTAAGAAAATTTTCGGATACGGATACCCTTAAACAAATACGAATTCGAATTCGGAGGCGATTTCGGCCTATCCATTTACAGGTCTAATAAATATGAATCTTACCACTCTACCAACCATGCATTAACGAAAGAAAATATTAATTACATACAAGTTGATAACCAAACAACTCATATTTCCCCTTTTTCTTTCATTATTATTATTATTATTTCTTTTAATTTTCCTAGATATGTATCATTTTATTCTCTATCGCAATTTGCACACCAGTTTTATAAAATTTTTTTGGTAAATAATATTTAAAATATTAAATAACAAGTTGGAGTAATCTAAGAATTTCTGAGAAGAATATCCATCGGTAGACATTCTTTAATGTCATTGGATGCATAATTTACTTGGAGGATATACAACTCCACTTAGTTGAGTGAACTATCATTGACCCCATTGACGTCATTTGAATGGGAGATCTAGAGTTCACTATCACAAAAAAATATCAATATATTATTGATCCATTTCGAATATGAATATGAATATGAATTAGGTAAGTTTAAATTGTGACCCTCCCTAAACCTTACCAAAATCAATTGTGACCCCTCTCGTATTAGTCACTCATCGATATGTCTCTTCAGTTCATGCAAGTAAAAACAATCCGCCCATACTAGTCACTCATTGAACAACCACCAAATATGACTCAAATGAAATTATCTAGACCTTCTAGCAAGGTAATATGAATTAAAGTTGTATGATTTGTGAACAAAACAAAATCGAATAACATAAAACCCGAGATTTAATCTAATTATTTCTCCCGATATGCTACTACTAACCCAATCTAAAGATTAAGTGTCCCCATTTAAGGCTAAAACTACAACCTTACAATCTGAATAAATTTTAATACAAGAGAGGTTTAAAGATAAAGCCAGAAAAACTGAGTGTCTAATAGATTTAAGTTCCAAAATCTCATAAGCTTCATTATCAAACTGTCAATATAGAATTGTATATGAGGACGCTTGTGCAAAAGCTTTTTAAATCTTTTCCAAGCATCATACAAAGATTCACCCATCTAGTTGTTGAAACTGTTAATATCAATACTGAGCTTGGCACTCTTTGCTAGAGAAAAGTAGTTCATCGAGAACTTATGTACTAAAAGTCATTTCATGTGCCTATTAAAGAATATTTTCAATTTCACAGCTTCTTTAGCTGCTCCTGATATCTTGAAAGATTCACTCACCTCCATACAATGCTTGAGATAGAGATGATGATCTTTTATTGGAATCCAATTGAATTGTCCCACAATTTGGAGCATTTAGAATAGCACATGCATAAGCTCAAACTATGGTATCTGAATCTTTGGCTTAACTATACTTGGATTCAACCCTTGTAGCATTGATAGTCTGATTCAACATGTTTTCTAATTGCCTTATGTCAAACAACTACCTTAGTTTCTACCACAAAATGAAATAAATTATATCAACTACCTTAGTTGCTATATCATTAAAATTAGCATAATTTCCCGCTTCTTTAGCTATTTATTCTAGTCTAGATGATCCCTAAGTCCCTCTCCTTGCCAAAAAGGATAAATGAGTCAATCTGTTGAAATATACAAGGGTTTTTCTTTTTTAAATTACAATTTTAGTCAAGATTTTTAAGTCAAGTTAGGCTTAGGGCTACAACAGGATGGGCTGGGCTAGGCTTATTCGAACCCAATCCTAGCCCTAGATGCTTATAGGTAAGCCCATGCCTCCCCTGATACTAATTTAGGGCCTAAAATCCTTGTCCCTGACCTTAAGCCCTAATGGGCCATGCCAGTCCTTATCCCGCCTTGATTGTCTCTGATCAGGCTAGGACAAGGCGGTTTGGCCTTATCCGTGTCTCTGATTAACCCTGTGTGAAATCCCATAAGACGCTAACACAAAACCCTTCTTGCGGGTCTAAAAGCTGGAAATGCCAATAGAAGAAAATTGTGGGCCATTCAAGTAGAGATCACTGAATTGGAACTAGAATTCATGAATACATATGGTGTTGATGAAAAATCTGGCATTTGTTGAAATTTGGAAGGAGTTCTAATATGAACTCGGATGGACTAGGAAGATGGATTAAGGGCTCATGGATGATGGAGTTGGAAGGTCCTTAAGTCTAGGTAAGACCCTCTTTTAGGGTGTGCTAAGTGATGTGCGAGTGCCACGGACAAGCCACTACAAAAGACCGCTCCTATGTGAGAATTCAGGGGGTGGGTTGACTGGGAGGGGTTGCCTCGGGTGACCACCCCAGGCAACCCTACTTGGAGCCCATGAACAAGAAAGGGAAAATTTGGGTTTTTAGCTTGTAGGCCCCTATTTAATGAAGTTTTTGCCTTAAAACACATTATTTTATGTCCAATTGTCGCAAAGCTCTAGTACGTGTCAGAGAGTTAGTTTACAGAGAAGAAGAAAGTCGCGTATCTAACACAAATCATGATCTAAGATTTGTTCTGCGAGTTTGAAGGTAAAATTCTCTCCCAACCACTGAGTTCTTTTCTTTTAGTGCTTTCGATTAAAGAGATCTCTATGGGAGGCTGGACTCGATCAAGGAAACCTTAATCTTAATTAGATCAAGTGATGAGAGTGATTCCCCAATCACTCTAAGTGAAATCCCCCAAGACCCTAACCTCGAAATCCTTATTGTAGGTCAAAAAGCCCGGAGTGTGGGAAGAAGGCAACTGTGGGCCATCCAGGTAGAGACCATTGGATTGGTTTCTGAACCAATGGAATTAGATGAAGATGATGCTGACTTGGGAATTCTATTGGAGTTTGGAAGGAGATAACTCGGACGTTGATGGACTGGGTAGATGGATCAAGTATACTGTGATAACACATGTAGAAGGTCTTGAAAATCAGGTAGGACATTCTATAGTATAGAAAAGGAACTAGGGCAGAACTTGGACTTTTAGGGCCTTGGTTTTTCTCCAAGAACTATTAGTAATAAGCTCACATATAAAGATAGGCTCGACTAGGTCAAAGGAGGGTTACGGTTTGGTAGGACCTACAGTTGGATGGTAGGGTTATCTCAAGGATATCTAGTAGATTCTATTAGTGAAGGTTTTCTTAATTCTTGATGGTGGCATTGCGTAGGAATTTAGTAGACAACAAATCAGGATTAGGTTAGGTTTTTGGGTTGTCAAAAGAAAGTAATGATAGAATCTAGGAATAAGGGTTGTCAGCTGAGGGAGAAGCTTGGATAGAGTTTCCAAAGAAGGAAGGGAAGTACTTGATCCAATTACTGGTTAGGGCTATGATAGATTCAATTTTATGAAACGTGTTTCAGAGACGGAGGGATGTTAGGGGATCAGGTAAAGAAGAGCGGGGTTTGGCTTGATCCAAACTTACTGTTGTTGTAGAAGTTCTATGGCAGAAATTAGGAACCTTAGACAAAAACATAACAAGATATTCAAACAACCATCAGGGCTTCACACTACAAGGTGTCAGTTGGATAAAAGATCAGTCGGTCAACCTTGATTAGGCACAAAAGACAAAACAATCTCCAAGGAAAGAACAAAATCGTAGAGCAGCTTGAGCAGAAAATAATCAAATTGTGAAATAAAAGAAGCCCCACAAATGTAGCATCATTTATAAGTCATAAGGACGAACTTCCTATGCAACCTAGAAGTAGGAATCCTAGGCTAAGCCAAGTAAAAACACTACCTCTCTAAAATTCATGGAGAGGGGAGGGAGTCCTAATTACATTCCAAATACCTTTATGAATAAAAGTGAAACATTCCAAAATCACTTAAATTGAACAACTAGTTCAACCAGATTTGGTCCTGTTCAATTTAAGACACAAAATAAAAAGCACATATGGAACTGTGTGGGAATCTACCATCCATTGGCATCCCAAATAAAATACTCAAGATGTAGGACTTCAGTTCTACATCACAGACTTCCAATTTTTCCAGTCAATTAATATTTTAGAAATAATGGAGTACATGAATCATTTTTTAGTGAAACTAACAAAAAGATTTGTGACATAATGGTTGTCACTGACATACATCAGTAATAGAATGCAAATTTTACATAAATGTCATCTACAAGGTATGCACTTCCTTGGTAGTGGTGAAGGTTATTCCATTCAAATCATTCCCAATCATTGCTTCTTGTCTCAATTGTCATCTACAAGGTATGCATTCTCATCCTCACTCTCTATCCTACTCTTTTCTCTTCTTCTTATTGCTGTTGTAACCTTGAAGTTGATGCTGCAACCTTGCAACCATCACTTCAAGTGTTCACTCTTGATTAATCCTTGATCTCATTCCATTTCCAACTATGCTATGTTCTCATTTTGATTCTTGCATATGCATTTCTATGAATCTCTTCTAAGCATCTTGCGTTCTTGTCCTAAACTGAAGTATCTAGTATGCTAAGTTTGTTTTCTATGCTAGCATATGATCCTAATCTATTGCACATCAATTCCCCTAGCTAATTCCTTCATTTCCATTGCAATTTCATTTGATTTCTATTGATGCTATGATTCTTGTACTTAGAACTTAGGGTTTCAATTTGGGGATTTCTAATTAGACCATTAGATTATGCTAATTACTTGCTAGATAGTGTTCTTATACTGTTACAATCAATCCGTCCAAGTTTCGGATTGATCTGAGCCCCGGAAGATCGGTTTCGGGCCAAAAATCACTATTCATCCCCGACACTATTCACTTAGTCAACTAATTGGTTGCTGAACTGTGTACTTCGTCGATTTGATCCGTTCGACCTCTGATTTTCCCGATTTCTTTTCTAATATTTCAACTATGTTTGTCTAGGGTCTTAATACTATCTTAGGATCATCCTCTTGTGATTATTGGATTATCATCATCGTGACTCAAGGTAAGGACAGTTATCACCATAAATACATAGACTGTGATTATTACATTGATGTTGACAACTTAGTAGGCTTAGCTTATTGGTTGTATTTGGACATCATATGACTGCTGTAGGTACTTTAAGACAGTAGTATCATGTTTATATACTCTTGCTTATCATGGTTATTCATTCTTGTCAATTTTTATACATGATTGATCATGTGATGCTATGACTTATCTTTCAATATGATGAAGTATCCTTTATGTATGATATGATGAAACTAAGAATGTGATTGGATAAGTATGATTTGGGATTGGGGAATGTACTTTTGATATTTCTGTCCTTGGACATCGGAGGGAATAGTATGGGATGTTCTCTGAAGATGCCTATCGACGCTTTCCCGAATTATTGGATGACATACATAGGACTTGTCTAGTGGTGTTGGCTAGGATGTCCTTGTTGTATCAGACCCGAATCGGAAGGGCATTGAGACCGAACCACCCATGGTAGTAGTGTGGTTTGATGGGCGCTCAAGACTGGTAACCAACCCGTGAGAGGACATAAATCACATTGCGGATACTCGTTAGAGGCCATTTATTGGTAGAGTTGCAAATAGCTAGACTTGGGCTCACGGCACTCGAGCCGGTGAGTTATATTCGTGAGAGGACGTGAGAGCTTCCCGTCTACTATTTATGGATGACCAATAGGGTTGGTGAGTCCATATTTGAGAGACTCGGATACGTTGACTCTAGTGTGAAGGATACCAGAAAGGATCCCGAGAGGGGAGGAATGGACATATCCGGATTTGACATGATACAACTGAGTAGATGACTTGCATTAGGCTAGGCTTTACCTTGACATGCGCCAATACTTAAACCAAATGGTGATGTGAGAGAGCGGTGACCGAAACCCCAGCCTATGGATTGTCCGAGATGGATGCAGGACCCATTACCAACCGTAGCCGAGTGATTTGAGACCTACCCAAAAAAGTATGGTGCTATGACTTAAAGCATATCTACCATAGAGACTAGCATGTATAAAGTTAGAATCATATTTGCATCATCTGTTTCATATCATCTTGCATCATGTGACTTACGTATTATGGAATAACTGCCTTGCTAAGTTCTCTCGAACTCATTCCTTTCTGTGTAGTTGTTTTGTTAGATTACTCTACAGGTGTTGAAGAATTTGATGGCTCCTTCATCGAGACAGACCCTGATGCCACATACTACTCTCAAGGCCTTGGCTACTATGAAAATCATATTGAAGATCCCGAGGGTGGTTACACACCATGTGAAATCCCCCGGATTTCTACCCCTTTAACCCGTGGCTTCAAAATCGAGAAAATCGGGCCTCAAGTTGTCGGCAAATGTGGGCCATTCAAGTGGAGCTTGAAGAGTTGGAAATGGAACCAATGTTGGTGGATGACCCTTGTGATGACTCATCAACTCTCCTAAAGTTTAAGTGAAGAAAAAGATTAATCTCGATGGTGTAAAAAGGGTGATTTTGGAACGTCCGTAGATCAGCGATGGAGAATCCAATTGACGCAGCGAAGATCGTCGAAAGACCTTTTCATCAAGCCAAAAATCACCAAAATCGGAGTCCATTTGAGGGGTCAACTTTGGGCCGGTTGAATAGCCGGTCGACCACCCCAACCCCCCACCCATTTTCCAGCTTCGGGCCAGAAGCGGGTTTTTCATCGGGTTTTTCATTTTTAAAACCCTATTTTGAGTTTCTAACCTCTCATACTCGCATTTTAGAAGGCTAGTACGAAGCTGAGGCTAAAGGAGGAAGAGAAACCAAGGGAAAGGAAGGTTCCTAACCGTTCGGACACGTGCCGGCACCCTGATCATTGCGGAAATGTTAGGAAAGTTAAGAATCATCAAACCCTCAAACCCTCTTCTTTGGGCTTTGTTTTAGGAGTAGTTCTTCGCTATAAATGTTGGATTTGAGTAGTTGTAACATAATAGGTGTTTTGAATGCTTGCAAATAGTTTCATTTATGTTTCCCTTTTGTTTGTGAGTGGTTTGTGCGAGTCGTTGCAAACGATTTTGCATTTTGGCTCTCAGACCTAGCCAAGAGCACTCACGAGAGCCCAAAATTGGGGCTTTTCGATTGAAATGGAATTAGATCAAATTGAATGTATACTTAGGACCCTATTGCTTCCAATTAGACATTCCCAAAGTTTCGTTTTGATTCGACTTCAAATCGATGGTGAATATTGATTTTCGCCGAAACTAGGTTGAAAAAGGTGGGTTCGAAACTAGTTGGCAGATTAGGCTTTTGTTGGGTGATTTTGGGAACTTTATTAAAACCCAATTGACTTCTAATTTATGTCTAATGATCCTCTTACATGATTAGGTTTATTTTGATTATAATCACCAACTCGTAAGTGTGACTTTGTGGAACTTTGGAGAGCTTTTTTTTTTTTTGGTACAAAGGCGCTTTTTATATATGGGGATAGGGATATTACATATGCTGTCGGCAGGAGTTGAACCCATGACCTCTCCACTGAGAAGCGGGTTCCTAACCATCCTACTACTCCTCCATTGGCCTTTGGAGAGCTTATGCTAACTAAAAAGGTGAGGAATATACTCAACCTTATCTTGCATGTTTAATTATGTAATTAAATTTCATTATTGATATATTGTCTTGTTTTAATATTTATTATCTTGTGATTATGTGTGGGACTTTGCACGAATGAAAGGTAAGCAAGTATCTTTGCTTCTATTTTCAATATTCGTTGAAAACAATACGAGAATGTATGAGATGGATGAGATTGAATGGATTAAGTGTTTTCTTTTATTTTCAAATTCTAAATCATTGATATGAAGATATATGGATGATGTTGAATTAAATTACTCTTTTTATTTTATGTTTCAAACTAGGGTTGTGGGTTCGCCCATTACCCTAGTGAACTTACATGAGTAGGCATCTAGACTTAAGTACATGAATGCTAAGTGTCTAGAAGTGTTTGGCTAGGTAACGTCACGAGTACTACTACCCTTCCAGCAGGGGTATTGAAGCCGGTTAACCCGTGATGTTAGTGGCTGGGTCCTGAGCGTCAAGCAGGCCCACTATCATCATAGAGAGGTAGGGTTGCATATAATAGATAAGGGCTCATGGGCGCTCAAGAACAGTGAAATGATCCGTGAGAGGACATGGAGAGCATCCCGTCTATTATATGTGGATGACCACTGGGTTAAGGAATGGGATCCAACAGATGCCTCCCGTTGAGGATTCCATTCATAGGTGGAAAGGTATTGAACCAAAAGGGCACTAGGCATGAGGGGAGATATTCGGACCATATGTAGTACGAGACCGTATGACTTTGCACTGGCCTAGGGTTATCCTTGACACGCGCAAATCTCATACCAAACGGTGATGTGAGAGAGTGGTGACCTATACCCCAACCATGGCTTGACATGACTTTACCCAACAATCATGGAGAACCCAATAGACGTCTCTTGTTGAGGGAGAGTGACTGAGACCGCCCAAAGGAGATTGGTGTACAAACTTAATGTGTGTCTACCATAGAGACTTCATGATAGAGTTAAGAGCATAATATCATAATCATTCATACATCATATCACTATCATTAATTACATTATCGATACTCAAGCTATATGTGTGACGTGGAATCTTGTGTACGAATGCATGATATGATGTGGAATCTTGTGGACGAATGTATGACAAGATGTTGAGTTGACCTCATTGAGTTCTGCTGAACTCATTCCTTTTTATATGTCTGTTTCTATTAGAATATTCTGCAGGGCATGAGGACTCCTTCCAAGTGGAGGATTCGTCGTCGGCAGGCTTTCTTGAAGGAGTGACTGAAGAAGATGTAGACTTGCATAGAGCTTAATGCCCGTGCAAAGACTATTCTTATGAGGTTGGATTCCATTAAGGAATCAGTTTAGTTTAATTTCTGCTACAACAAACTATGTTTCATTCAAACTCTGATGTCCATTTTGATTAACTTTAGATAATGGATGACCGGAACCTTTTGATCAATCAAGTTTGATAACTTTATACTTGAACTTGATTTATTCTTGTCCTTTTAATTATGCTATATCTTGTGTTGTATGGAATTGTCACTGAACCTAGGTCCTGCGGTGTATCACCCCCACAGGTATTCGGGTATGGCCGGATCCGGCTGGGTGGGGTGTGACACTCCATACCAGGATTAGTTCGGATATGGTGTGGGAGCGGCCGTGCTTGGTCTCGTACATTTATACCTATGAGGATATTTTGTATAAGATGGAGGAAACCTTAGTTTAGACTTTTATACTGTTATCTCTTTGAAACTTGGATCTATAATCTTAACTTTAACTGATCTACATGTTGCTGTTATTGAGGGAGTGATTTCCGCTCACTCTCTCTCTCTTTGAATTATATGTATACATTGGTATATTTTATTCCGCACTCTGATTATCTTGTTCTTATCTTATTCATGATTTCATTTATTATATGCTTTGACCTTGATTATTATTGTTCATGATTGTGTTATCGTGTATGTGGGAGGCATGGTTGCTCGATACTTGATCCTTGGGGCTGTGGATCACATACGTATGCCAGGTAGGGTACCGGCTGGGTGGATGTGAAAAAGTACAGTAGCTTGTAGTCGACCTCCTATCAATCAATGAACAAGCCCAATCTACAAATTCCTCAACTCTACTGTGACCATCATCTGTGTAAAGAAGCCCACGACTAGGAGTACTCTTAGGGCCTTTTTGGTTATCTGAATCCAGAGATTTCAAATCACTGGATTCATGAATCATATATTTATCCATGTTTGGTTGTAAAACATCCTTGGATTCATGAAATCTAGGGATTTCACTTTTTTTTTCCCCCAAAAACGTGAATTAAACCATTCTTGAGTATTGGATGAAATCCATGGATTCCACCATAAGTATAAAATTGATGAAATTTGCATATTCACGCGAAGTAACCAACGGAACTCTATGAACTTCGATAGATTTGAGGCTAATCAAACATTTATTTTTTTTAAACCATGTATTCGTAGATTTAAAATCTATAGATTTGAAATCACACTTCGAGCCATCCCTCGGGGGAACAAGTTCTCCCCCCATTAGGAGAGACTGAATCAAGGTGGTTCACCTTTAGCAAGTGGATTTTTCAAGCTATGATTTATGAGTATCTCTTAAAGGAGGAAGAGCAAATGCGGATTTCCTCCATCAGCACTTATTATAGGAGTCAGAGGCCAACAAATGAGTTGTTTGGGTCTCAGCAGCAAAATCCCCTCTGTTACATTTCAAATCCATGGATTCATGCAACCAAACAGGTCCTTAAGATACCTCAATATATGCATGACGCATCCCAATGAGTGGTCCAAGGACTAGACAGGAACTAATTCACAACACTAACTGGAAAAGCTATGTTAGATTGAGTTACAACCAAATAGTTTAGCTTTCCAACCAACCTTCGGTACTTATCTGGGTCTTCAAAAGCATGTCCTCCATTAGGTATGAGTTTATATTTGGATCCATTAGAGTATTCAAAGGCTTTGAACCAAGCATTCTAGTTTCAGATAGCTGCCTAATCGCCTTGGTACTCAAGGGAGTCCTCAAAACCATAGTCGCTATGAACATATGATCTTGGCCAGCATGTGTAAGGGGGTGTTAATGTATACACTTAATCTTACTTAATTTGAGTTTTTGGGCTAACAATAGCGAATGGAACCTACTAGAGCTGTGTGCACAATGAAATTAGTTAATCTAAAGATCCTACCAAAAAGCAAAAAACACTTTTCAGCAAAATGTGCTGAAACTTTGGTATTTTAGTCATCTCACTAGAACCCAAAAGACCTACCAAAAAAAATTTTGAACTATGATATAAATATTCAATAAATATATTTTCAAACACCAACCACTTGATTACCAAAATCTTAAGCACTGGGATATACTACATGATTGCAGATTAGTTGTTTTTCGTTTTCCTTCCTAGGAGGCATCAATATATAATTAGATTGAGGATCAACATCCTAAGAATACACACAAGCAGTGTTCTGCTGTCATCCCTTCTGGTATCTTCCCTCAAACCTATTCACTACAAACCTAATAAAAATGCAATGGAGTAAATTGATTGAATACTTGAAATGTGATGACAGCCATGGAGCTGGCAAAGCCTCCTTGTTTGGGATCCCAAATGATAGAGAATTAGATATTTCAGCAATCAAAGAAATGAAAAATCCATTAATGGTGAGGAGTGTGGTAGTGTTTATCCATCAATCATGGGGTAGTTGGACCTGCTCTGATCGTTCTTGATTTGGTGGAGATCATGCATGTGGCACATCACCTTGATTAACATGTGTTCCTCCTAGACCAACACATTTTCGAGTGTATAAATTTAGATTTGAATAAATTTTAAGTGTTTTAACTTAAGAGTGTATGAGCAGGGCATGTCAAGAGCATGTTTAACCCATAAGTTCACTCATAGCACCTACAGGAAGCTCTGGTTTTAGTAATTCTACAGTGGAATTGGAAGAGACATCTCAAGTCTTAGGGGCTCGCTTGAAAACCTTTTTAATCTTTTCCACCATTCTTAGTACGTTCTGCTTTCCTGTTTTATGATGGCTCTATTGTTGAAAGCCAGGTCTACCTATTCACCTTGCTTGCCTGAAAAGGTGACTTGGCCAAGTTACAGGTTGGTCAAAATGACCACATTGAGTTCATTATTAGCTAGAACTTTTAAGAACACAAAGAAATGATACAGGTAACAAGAAAAGAAGAAAATTGAAAATTTGGGCATAAGCCTAGATAGAGGATGTTTTCTGAACTGAGATGGCCATAAACCTATCAGGGTATTTTTGGCTTCAGCTTGTAAAAGTTGAGATATTTCATTTCACAAATAACAAAACCACTGATCCTTTTATGCCTTTACTTAAAACAGTCTTTACCTATTTCTTAATGGATCAGCAATTTCAAACTTTTCAACTCATTGTTGTCGTGTTTTCATTTTACTTAAATAACAACTACTTTTCAACTCCAGCCTTTTCACCATTCATTAATCAGCCAAACCTAGAACCCCTTGACGATAGGGCATTTAGTATTTCCTTACCAGGTTTTTGTTCTTACAGAGATTTGTTGGGTTAATCTGTTTCGGTTCGGTTCAGGTTGAGCCATTTCTTTGAACCAGTTTCGGTTCATGCTATATATATAGATATATGGTTTGATCGTGGGTTTTGCAAAATCAGATTGGGGTTTTGGGGGTTTTCTTTTCTCCTCTGTTCTTATCTTCGTTTCTTCCCAAACTTGCGATCTTGATCTGGAGGAGTTCTTGCCCTGCAAATCAAAGGTTCTACATGCGTTTTGATGTGCGATCAAGGCTATTCAGAGGCGTGCTTTTGTTCTTTGTGTTACCCTTTGTTGTATTGTTTCCTCTTAGATCTATAATTTGTTTTAACGATTCCCATATTGGATTGGACTTGTACCTGAGTCCCGGAGACGTAGGTCTTAGGACCGAACTCCGTCATCAATCGCTTGTCTCCTTCTAGCTTTACTTTGGCATTTTCTCAATTCGATCATGCCCTGCGATACGATCTAATGTGGCAAGCGCTGACATCTCCACTGGGGTTCCATTTGGGTAGTCCCATCACAAGGTCTTCACTTTCAGCTTCACCCATGTCTTTTTCCACATGTCTACATCTTTTAGCCCCAATTGCAAAAGAGAATCTCAACTTATCTTGGTCCATAAGTTCTAAACCCTTCTTCAACTATTATTTTTAACTAAATCAAATGGTGTTAATCTCTTTAAAGGTTAAGAACATACTGGAGCCCAAAGTGAACCTCCAGAAAATGGATGAAAGATCAAATCAATATTCACAGCCAAGTTCTACGTGAACATTCTCCCCTTGGATAAATTATAAACCATCAAATCCTCTCATGCACTTCTTGCAGAACCAAAGCCTTGTTCTATGCATTGGTTGTTGTCCCATGACTCCAATCCCCCTTTTTCTGCCCAATGTTTAACCAAAGGATTTGCTGGGTTTGAACTCCATTTCATTATTTGGACAGTAACTCTGTTGAGACAACTTTAAATGCTGAATATGACCTCATGTTAATTAATTGACCAGCACCAGGCTGAAAACCTCCACTAGGGGAATGGTGCTACATCTAGACCTCATCGTTCACTGTTGTTTTCCATCTATAATTTTCTCTCGATGAGTCTGTTCCTTAGGGTTTACAGCAGTGCTGGAACACGCATACATCAACCAAGAAATTAAACCAAGTAAAGAAGTTCCCTACATGTTAGTCATTGTTGATACGTGTATTTGAATAGTTCAAAGTGACATGAAAATCTAACTTATCACCAGTTTCTTGTGGTAGAGATCTTTCAAATGTTTTCAATAATGTGCTGCATTAGGCCATAGGTTCATCTGGTTAATGCACTGAACATTTTCCTGACAATTGAGATTCTGGAAATGTAAGTTCAATTAATACCTATAAGTTATGTGTACCAAACCAGATCATTCTAGGAGGCTAGGAGCTGTCTGTATCTTGGTCTCAAGGCTCATCAGAGGTATGCCATCTGATGAAATTGATGAAATATTCTGATCTTCAATAATAATAATATCAGCAATAACAGCAAAATACATACTCTTCAACCCGGAATAACCTCCTTTCCCCTTAAATTCCATTTTCTTTTAATTTTAAAAGAATATGTTTGCAGTTTAAGAATTATTCACCAAGAACAGTAGCTAAATAAGCAACAGTCATGCTAAGAAAAGAAAATCCAATTCATATTTTTCCCCGACGGATGTCTAACTCAGACATCACCCCACTAGATAGCTGAGGGACAGACACAGAGAGAGAGAGAATAAATAAATAAAGAAATTGCTCTGGAACCGGGACCTGATCGAACAAGATTGATTACCCTTGGAACTCCTAGTTTGGTAAAAATTTCTAGTTTTACCCCACATTCTTAAACAAATTTTATCCTAATACACTAAGGGCTTGTTTGGTTAAATGAATCCAGAGATTTGAAATCTCTGGATTCATGAATTTGAGAATTATACCTGTTTGGTTATAAAAAATCTAGAGATTCACCTTTTTACACTAAAAACATGAATGTGTAGATTTATGGATAAGGGGTGAAATCCAGATATTTCAAAAAAGTTATACATTTACACATTCACAAAAATCACGTGGATCAAATAGTTTTAGTTTTTTAGGATGAATCCACAAATTTCATTTCACAACCAAACATTTAATTTTATAAATTATAACTCCATAAATTTGAAATCTCCAGACTCAAGTAACCAAACAGGCCCTAAAGCTTTTCAAACGTTCTCATCAAAATCTGAGTCAATTTTCAAGATCGAATACAAATAGGAGTCAGATCAGATTAGGATTAGGATTAGGATTAGTTCTATAATATAAATAACCCCTCATCTCATCTCATCTCATCTCATCTCATCTCAGTCTCTGCTGCTGCGCTACGTTGTTGTTCACTCGTCTATTAAACTGCTCTTACTTTCTCTTTTCATCTGAAATTCTATTCTTCATCTTCTGTGTTCTTTCTTTTCCTTCACGTCATCATGATGAATAGTGCACCACACATTGATATTAAACAATATGCGTCAGCGTTCTTGACTGAACGTGAGAACCCCACGAGACCCTTTTCTTTCTCAGAAGTCAGCGCAACCATCCGGTTCATATGTCGAGATCATCAGTTTCCCACATTAACTATTGCGATCAACGGAGACATTGTTGAAAGCTCTAGTGGTTCTGGAATTCATTCGTTGAAAGACAAAATATTTCCTATTAAGGTTGGTATCCTGCTTAGCACTGAATCTTCTATGCGTTCTATCGGCCCTATGCTCGACCAGGTGCTACACATCCCCTGCCCTGATCAGAGTCTGAAATTAGAGATTGATCAGAGTCTGAAATTAGAGATTTCCAGGTTTGCTAGCTTATGGGCATTTGGTCATAGAGATTGATATTCGAGTAAATTTGATTATAAGACTTGATGCGATCCCGGTTCCACCACCTTCAAGATCTCCGACGACACAAGCAGCATTGGAGTTTAAGACATTTGACGAGACAAAAGAAGAGTTGCCGCCTTCTTCTTCTTCTTCTTCTACTACTGCTACTGCGTGTATAATTTGCATGGATGCGTACGTGAGAGGAGTAGAGATCGTACAGTTGCCTTGTTCACACGTCTTTCATCAAAAATGCATTTTCAAGTGGCTAGAACGGAACAACACCTGCCCGGTCTGTCGCTTCGCCATACCTCCTGCTCCTACTAGAACACAACAAAACCTGTCCGGTCTCCTTCTTCGTCAGTTGCCTGACCATATCACCATAAACTTACAGGTGGGGTTGGTTAGAGGCAATGAATAAATATGATGTAACTATGGTTATCATGTCCTAGCCTTCTAAGTGATTCAGCTTTTTTATTTAGTTTTAGGTTTAATTAGGAAAACGTTAAGAGTTATATTTGACTTTCAGTTTTTATGACCACATGGATTCTATTGCTCAGTCTATTTTCCAATTATTGTCTTTTCTCTCTATCTTTTCTGCTTCTCTCTGCCTAAAATTCGTTACAGATCTTGAGATTATTTAGATTTTTTTCTTCTTCTTGTGAATGATCTTCTAATTTAATGTAAGAAATTGTAGATTTCTGAATCATATAAATCATTTTCTTGTAAGGAAGATTTAAAGCAATCAGAAGGTGTGTATGCAAAATTTAATCATTTTTTCGTGCCTACTCTAGTGTGTCATTGGAAACCCTAACAGCATTACAATCTCTTTTTGGTAATTAAATAGTGTTATAACGAATCATGAAAAGCCAATTAGTATTTGATAAGGATAGAATTATATCGAACCAAGTCTAATCTCGGTTCAATCGATAATCCTGGTCGACTGCAGCCTAACCAGGGTCGGGCTTATAAATCTAGTCGAGAGTGATCCGTAGTTTGAACTAGGTAGTTACATAAGAAGGAAGGACCCCGACAGTTCCAAAGATAAATGTGGCCCCAAAGGATTCGGGATACGTGATTGAATCATAACTGGTAACTACCACTAATATGGGATGAAGGATCATGCCTTAGGAAGGAAACCGACTTCATCTCCAAAAGAAGGGTAAAACCCTAAGACCAAAGGTCACCAAGAAGAAGCACGAATGAATTCAACGGTCGGGATCAAAGATAAAATCTATTTAAACCAGGAGCTTGCACACGGCAAAGGTATTTGAATCATTTCCCTTATTATCATTTTCAATTTCTACTCTGTAATTTGTCAGAGCTTTGTGATCAGTTCCATAACTAACTTAGCCTTCGAGGTGGGCTCTCCACCCAACGGTCGGGCCACATCTAATACTGTTTTGCAGGTGATTCCTCAAAGATCTAAAGGCTGAGCAGATTTTGGACACATCATTTGGCGCCGTCTGTGGGAAACGCTTTTAAAAGTCATGGTTACTAGATCGGCGGCTGCAGCTCTGAGGAACCAGGGTACTCATCCTCCTCCGAGAGGAGACCCCCTCCAACCGAAAGAAGATCTTCCCGAAGGAAGTCGGGCTCGCAATGGAGAAGTTAGTGAAGATGAAGGATTGGCTGGAGGAGAAAGCCTGAACAATCCAAATAACCTTCAAGAGCAAATGAATCAAATGCAGATTCAATTTCTGGAGATGCAACAAATGCTTCCTACGATGGAGAGGCGTTTGGGAGCTCCTCGGGATCCTAATCCCCATGATCAGGAGGATGCCTGAGGATGCATGCGATGGACTGGGGTACGACTTTCTCCAATCCGAGGGTGTTCTCCTCAGAGAAATAGGCAGCAAACCAAAGGCCAGGAATTATAGGTAGGATCTCCGAAGAGGTCGGGAAGGTCAATCTAGAGAAAGAAGAAGCTGGGGAATTGCCTAGGAGAGATGAACAACATGATCAGGCGCATGAGAGTCGAATTGGAACTCTTACTAGAATAGAACAAGGGGTCTACACGCATACACCAACAACCCAACGTTCGGGTCGAGACAGCGTACGAACAGAGATAACTCGGGCATTGCACATCGATCAGGAGTTGGTAGATATCAATAAGAAATTGGGGCAACTAACAAGAAATAGGAGAACCAATGATATTTTACTCAATCATCTGGAAAAACCCAGTTTGTAGATGCCATTTCTAGGTTCGAATTTCCTCATAACTTCAAACTCCCAACCTTCTCTTCATTTGATAGATCGGGAGATCCTATTGCCCACATTAGTTATTATCAACAGATAATGGCTATTGCTAGAAATTCTGATGCAATTCTATGTAGAGTGTCCGGCTCTTCACTCACAGGGGCAGCGCAAAAGTGGTTTTCGAACCTTCCTTCAGGAGTATTGCTAATTTTGAAGAAGTGGCCCGAAAATTTATCGTCTGGTTCCAAAGTGGAATTCAAACCAAGAAGACCGAGGAGATGTTGTTCACCGTCAAACAAGAAAAGAACGAACCTATTCGGGATTACCTGAAAAGGTTCAATAAAGTCACCATGGAGATCGAGAACTTGGACGAGTAGGTGGCCAAGACTGCTCTCTTCATCGGTCTCACCAACAGACGACTCTTGGAGCTGTTGCTCCAAGATATGCCAGCCACGTACCCGAAGTTGTACAAAGATGTCAAAAGCAGGCTAAAGTGACTGAGATTCTTGATGCATGCCAAGGGGAGATTAAGGCCTCCAACAAAGCTTTGAAGGCAACTAAGAAAGGCCAAGGGTCCAAGCCGCCCAACAATGATCAGAGTCAAAACCTCATTCAGGATGGAGGCAACGTTCTCCCAACCATGCGGAGTACACACCACTGAAATACCCCACGGTTAGAAATCTTGATGCAAATCAAGAATCTATAAATCCTGAAATGGCCACCAAGGATGATAGCTAAACCAAGAGAGATAAACATGGAAAAGTATGTCGTTTCCATAAAGATTACGAACATTACACGAACGAGTGCAAACATATGAAGGCAGATATTGAGAGGCTGATATCTCAGGGACACTTGTCCAAATTTGTAAAAGGACGAGGGAATAATCAAGAAAGAAGGATGACTGCTGAAAAAAGAAGGGAGTGTTCGGGAAGTAGAGATCATCAAGTCGAAGCTCCTCAGTCAAAGACGGGTAAGGAAGTTGTTGAAGCCAGCTGATCTCCAATTCTTACCATATTTGGGGGCTCAGAGCCTGAGTCCCTCAAAAGATTGAAGGCCAAATCCAAGTTTGTCAATTCGGGAGAGGCACAGAAAAGAAAAAGACCAAATGTGGACGAGAGTATCACATTCAATGAAGATGATGAAAGAGGCATATGTCCACCTCATGATGACGCAATCGGGATCAAAGTTGAAATCGGTCATCGGGAGGTACATAGAGTATTGGTTGATACATGATCGTCTATAGATCTCTTATCATATGATGCCTACCAGAAGCTAAAAATGGAGGAAGATTTGATGAAGCCATCCTCTACTCATTTATATGGATTTGCTGGATCATCAGCAATTGCAGAGGGATCGGTACAATTGGATCTCATGGTGGGGAATTTTCCCAAAGAAACCACTATCCGGGTAAACTTTTTGGTGGCTCGGGAGCTACCGGCTTATAATGTCATCCTCGGGAGGCCATCACTTACAAAGCTGGGAGCGGTGGTTTTGGCCAAGCATATGAAAATCAAATTCCCAACTGATAAAGGGATTGGAGAGGTAACTTCTGATCAAAAAACTTCCTGACAAAGCTATGTTTCATATTTGAAGGATAAGGCTAGGCCCATAAAGGCCACGACCTTATCAATAGAAGTTCGTGATGATCGGGATGAGGATGAGATGCAAATACTTGAACCTGTAGAAAAACTAGAAAGAATCCAATTGGACTCTGAGGACAAAGGAAGAACAACCTACATCGGATTTGAACAATCAAGAGATTTCCAAGAAGAGTTGAAGAGTTTTCTTCAAAAGAACATTGTTGTGTTCATATGGACAGCTGATGACATTCCTGGCATAGACCAAACAGTTGCACAGCACAATCTTTGTATAGATCCGAAGGCCAAGCCTGTCATACAGAGAAGAAGAAACTTCTCAATTGAAAAGCATGAAGCTATCAGAGGTGAGGTTAAGAAGCTGAAGAGTTCGGGTTTCATCGAACCAATTGAGTGTCCAACTTGGTTGGCCAATGTAGTGATGGTCAAGAAATCAAATGGGAAATGAAGGGTGTGTACCGATTACACAGACCTCAACAAGGTGTGCCCGAAGGACTATTACCCTTTGCTTGAATAGATCTCCTGATCGGTGCAACCGACGGGTATGAAACTCTGAGTTTCATGGACACTTATTCAGGCTACAACCAAATCCTGATGAACAAGGATGATGGAAAATTACAGCCTTCATGACCAACCATGAAAGCTTATATTATAAAGTCATGCCATTCGGGTTGAAGAATGCGGGAGCAACTTATCAAAGAGCTGTGAACAAAGATCTAATCGGGAAAAACATGGAAGCATATGTGGACGACATGCTAGTAAAAAACCTCTAGCATTCAGGACATATAGTGGATTTAACAAAGGTATTTTCAATCTTAAAAAATACTAGATGAAGTTAAACCCTGAAAAATGTACGTTCGGAGTATCCTCATGGAAATTCCTAGGATTTATGGTCTCTCAAAGGGGAATAGAAGCGAATCCAATCAAGATATAGGCTTTGATTGATATGTAGCCTCCAAAGACCGTTCGGGATGTACAGTGCTTAACCGATAGAGCTACAACATTGAACCGGTTCATAGCACCCGGTTCATAGCACGGTGGATAGAGGAATGCCAGAAAGCTTTTGAAAATCTAAAACCAGGCTCGGCAAATCACCTCTTCTATTTCGACCAGAAAATGTGAGACTTTACAAGTTTACTTAGTGACTTTCCTTCAGCTGTTAGTACAGTTCTCATTCGGGAGAAGGAAAAAAAGTAGTGACCAATCTACTATGTTAGCCATATACTCTTAGATGCCGAGACTAGATATTTTGTGATCGATAAGGCATTAGCCCCAATGATGGCAGCTCGAAAGCTAAGGCCTTATTTTCAAGCACATCCGATCGAGGTATTGACCACTTTTCCTTTGAAAAAAGTCCTTTACAAGCCTAATTTTTCCGGAAGAATGGTCACATGGTCGGTGGAACTTGGAGAATTCTAGGTAGATTTCAAACCATGAACAACCATAAAGGCCCAAGCCTTGGTAGACTTTCTGGTGGAAACTACAACTCCAATGGAAGAAATTACTAAACCCGACATCCCGACCATATGGGACATTTATGTAGATGGTTCGAGCAACAAACAAGGAGCTAGAGCAGGATTCTTGTTAAGAAGTCCAGGCGGCTTTATCATACGCTATGCTTTGAGGTTCATGTTCGAAGCAAGCAACAACGAGGCAGAATATGAAGCCTTCATAGCTGGACTTTTCGGTTGGCAAAAGCTTTAGCAATATCTGAGTTGACTGTTTACAGTGATTCTCAACTTATTTTTAATCAAGTACAAGGAGAGCATGGAAAGAAAGAGCCTAGGTTGCAAAAGTATCAGGAGATGATACAAATTCTGAGAAAAGAATTCAAAGACGTCAAAATCTGTTAGATCTTGAGAAAGGAGAATACTATGGCGGATGAACTCTCAAGGCTGGTTAATGCAAAGGGGAAAACTCTTGAACCTTCGGTCTACATTGAAGAATTGAGTTACCCAAGCACCAAAGTAGAAGAAATCTCCTATATAGAGGATGAATGATGCTAGATGGACCTGATCGTTGAATTCGTTAGGGATGACAAACTGCTCAAGGATCCAAAAGAGGCTAGAATCATTCGAATTCGGGCGACACAAAATGGAAGATGGTACCGAAGATCTTAATTGTGGTGATTGATTACTTCACCAAATGGGCCGAAGCAACTCCATTGGCCACAATTACAGAAAAGAGGGTGGAAAAGTTCGTGTTGGAATCAGTTGTCCACAGGTTCAGGATCCCAAAGGTTCTAGTCACCATCCATGTAACACAATTTGACAACCCCCAATTCGAACAATTCTGCAACAATTACATGATCAAGCATTGAATATCCTTAGTAGCATACCCCCAGAGTAATTGTCAAGTAGAGGTAACCAATCAAACCCTACTTGATGGGATAAAGAAGAGACTTGAATTGAATAAATCCAAGGAACTTCCAAATGTCCTTTGGGCCGACCGAACTACTGTTTGAACACCCATGGGAGAAACTCCATTCAAATTAGCCTATGGATCAAAAGCCTTAGCCCCGGTAGAGGTAATGACAGGAACCCTCAAAGAATGAGAATTTGAAGAGAAGGCAAATGAACAAGGACTGATAGACAGCTTGGACCTATTGGATGAGGTTTGAACGAGAGCCATCACCCAAACTCAACATTACCAAAGGAGTGTGGCCTCCCACTATAATGCTTGGGTAAAATATCGATAATTCCATTCAAGAGACCTAGTCCTTAGGAGCACTTTAGCATCACATCCACATCATCAAAAGAAATTGGATCCTTCATGGGAAGGGCCATATATGATAATGAAGCCAGTTGGTTTGGGAGCATATAAGCTAAAGAATCTAGCTACCAATCGTGAACTTGATCGATCTTGGAATGCAAGACATCTGAAGAAATTCTATCCTTAGTTCACTTTCGTTTTTTGATGTAGTCAATTCAAAATTTTAACTCGGCAATACAATTTATATTTCTCAGAAACCAAATCCCTTTTGAATGGGGGCATGACAGGATAAATAGCATAGATGACACAATTAATTCAAAAGGCTTCGGTTTCAAACCTAAGTGAGTCCTTCAAAAGCTTAAGAAAATTCTCAAGAATTTTCTAAGTATAGGGCATCGGTTGATCTAGACTGAATAAGACCCCATAAAGCTTAGAGGAATTCTAAGGAATTTCCTAGGTATAAGGCTTCGGTTTCAAACCCAAGTGAGACCTTCAAAAGCTTAAAAAAATTCTCAGGAATTTTCTTAGTATATATAGGGCATCGGTTGATCTAGACCGAATGAGACCCCATAAAGCTTAGAAGAATTCTAAGGAATTTCCTTAGGTATAAGGCTGCAGTTTCAAACTCGAGTGAGACCTTTAAAAGCTTAAGAAAAATCTCAGGAATTTTCTAAGTATAGGGCATCGGTTGATCTAGACCGAATGAGACCCCATAAAGCTTAGAGGAATTCTAAAGAATTTCCTAGGTATAAGGCTTCGGTTTCAAACCCAAGTGAGACCTTCAAAAGCTTAAAAAAATTCTTAGGAATTTTCTTAGTATAAGGCATTGGTTGATCTAGACCAAATGAGACCCCATAAAGCTTAGAAGAATTCTAAGAAATTTCCTAGGTATAAGGCTTGGGTTTCAAACTCGAGTGAGACCTTCAAAAGCTTAAGAAAATTCTCAGGAATTTCTAAGTATAGGGCATTGGTTGATCTAGACCAAATGAGACCCCATAAAGCTTAGAGGAATTCTAAGGAATTTCCTAGGTATAAGGCTTCGGTTTCAAACCCTAGTGAGACCTTCAAAAGCTTAAGAAATTTCTTAGGAATTTTCTAAGTATAGGGCATCGGTTGATCTAGACCAAATGAGACCCCATAAAGCTTAGAGGAATTCTAAGGAGGTTCCTAGGTATAAGGCTTGGGTCTTAAACCCGAGTGAGACCTTCAAAAGCTTAAGAAAATTCCTATAAGTATAGGGCATTGGTTGGTCTAGACCCAATGAGACCCCATAAAGCTTAGAGGAATTCTAAGGAATTTCTTAGGTATAAGGCTTCGGTTTCAAACCCGTGTGAGACCTTCAAAAGCTTAAGAAAATTCTCAAGAATTTTCTAAGTATAGGGCATCGATTGATTTAGACCGAATGAGACCTCTTAAAACTTAGAGGAATTCTACAAAATTTCTTAGGTATAAGGCTTCGGTTTCAAACCCGAGTGAACCCTACAACAGCTTTGGCTTTAATGTCCTGGGCATTATAACGTGGAGGCACTACAAAAAATAAAAAGAATAAAGTTAGAACACTGGATTAAGAGAGAGCGAAGAAAAAGTAAGGCTTAGTGGATGTTCAGGAATCTCAACGGAGGTTAAACCTCACAATTGGAGAATGGCCTCATATTCCATGGCAAATTTGTGTATCTCTTGACATGCTTGGATTGACTTTATCTTTTGAACAACACTCTCATTGTCAGGAGATAAGGCTAGGGGGTAGTTAGCTAGAACATGTGAACCCTAATGGTTCCATGAGATCGGGATGCTTAGGTCGGATGGTGGCGCTCGGCAAAATAGAAACCGATGGCGCCACCCTCTAGGATTGGAGGGACATGTACCCTCGGCAAGGATGCTCCCCGACCATTTTAAATCTTGCTTGAAATACTTGAAGAAGAAAACCCAACTGGGAGGACTAGATTGCTCAAAGAAAAGAAATGAGAAAAAAGAGAGAATGATGGAGTGATTTCTAGGTCAAAACAAAGGCCTAGGAACCCTATAATAAGTCGTCAACTATTTGGGAGTAACATCCCAGGACATATCTCCCAATGGTAAAGGATTTCAGCAAAGAGGGGAGAGAAAAAGGGAAGCCGAACCCCACTCTTGAAGGTATCGGTATAAATAGAGAATTCTCTTGAGGGTTGGAGTCAACCCTCTCATCCGCATCCGGGACGTGGAGCAAATAAGAAAAAGGAAGGACTTGGGAAGAAAGGGCATCAATCTCCTCGTAACAAATGTGAGAAGCATAATAGGAAGGGCCATCAGAGGGTATTTTTGACGGTCGGGAACCTCCTGTAACTGCCTGAGATTTGTGTTTTGGTTTATGAATAGTTGGTAAGGAGGATTTCTTTTTTAACACTAGAGCATTTCTCGAGGTCTCTTGGTATAGAATGAACAAAGACAGCCAACGATCAGTAACTCTATCATTTTTGTCTCCCGAAAGTCCAACTGACTCGGAGGGACTGGCTTGGCTAGCTGAGTCATCTCCTTCCGGTGTACGATTGATAGAGTCATCTTTGATGTATTTCCACTACCCATTTTAGAGGAAAATGGTGTGAGAAAAAAGATGAACAAGAAGAGAGTAAGACTTGTGAATATTTGAAGGAAGATCTCTTCAAACTCCAAAACCTGAAGAAGCAAGTACTTGTAAGAGAGAATTTGAGTTACGGAGTCAACAACAATTCACAGATAGTAGAAGAGATTTGCAGAAAAGTGAAAATGAAGAGTATAAGAAGATGGGTTTATATAGACCTCAACCACCAAGAATGGATGAACAAGATTGAACCTAATCAACAAACGAGAAAAGGCAACGGTTCGAGTACCAATCATCAATGGACTAGATTGGATGAAGATCGACAACTAAGGATCAACGACGGTTCGAATGTACCAAATTAATGGTAACAGTAATTGGGAAAGTCTACGTGGCATTTTTGGCACATGAAACGAGAAAGATGTACGGCTCGAGGAATATATAGTCATTCAGCTGAAGGAATAAATGCGATGCGACATTTGAATTCAAGAAAATGATTGATTCAAAAGTCAAGACAAGGAGTGACAAACCAAGTAACTATTTGGTGTATCCGAATAAGGATAAGGCTTCGGTTTCAAATCCGAGTGAGACCTTCAATAGCTTAAGAAAATTCTAAGGAACTTTTCTAAGTATTGGGCATCGGTTGATCTAGACCGAATGAGAGCTCAAAAAGCTTAGTGGAAATCTAAGGAATTTCCTAAGTACAGCGCTTCGGTTTCAAACCCGAGTGAGACCTTTAAAAGCTTGAGAAAATTCTAAGGGAATTTTCTAGGTATAGCGCATTGGTTGATCTAGACCGAATGAGACCTCCTAACAAAAACTCTTGAGTATGAGGGATCGGCTGACTCAAATCGAATGGGATACTCCGACGCTAATCCAACAAATCATTTGGAGAACTTTACCCGAACGATTATCCATTTTTGGAAATATTAAAGGGAAAAAAGTGTTGCATTGATATTCAGAACGGCCAGAGAGCGCCGACACTCACAAAAGGAAACAGAAGAAAAATATACTGAATGCAATCGGCACAAAAAAAAAAAACCCCATGATAATTGTTTGTGAAATTAAAAATAACCGCAAGCGCACGGTATCGTGTAGCTAACGGGTTGATTTCAAGGAGATGTGCCACTTTAGAATTAACTTCTTAATAATAATGCGAGAGTGCAATGATTCAAATTTGTTAATTACTCAATTAAACTAAACGAATGGTCCTAATCCATCATCTAATGAGATATAATTGAGACAAAAAATAAAGCAAACATAACCAACGCATAATTAATTAAGGCAGAAAAAAATGCGAATAATAAATAAATAAGAATAAAAGGGAAGTGATCCGAGTGTCAGCTCTGGATCTAGGGAAGGGGAATATAATTATAATGACTTTGGTCGTGGACCCTTTGCCGTAGCTTACAGTCCACCGATCAGGGGAACGGATATTAGAGAAAAAAAAACTGCAAAAAAGAAATAATTAAAACAATAAAAGGAAAGGGAAACCTTAACCAAAGAGAGGCACGACTATAGGCATCTCTAATCAAGGACCCAGGGGAAGGGAGAACAATAAATAAATGTTGAAAGTAAATAACAGAGTAATAAAAGGAAAGGAAAACTTTAACCAAAGAGAGGCACGATTGTATGCTAGATTGAATTACTATTGATTCATGATCCTAATTTAATTCTTGTCATCCCCTTAATTGATTCCCCATCAATTCTTACTATTGCAATCAATTCCAATTCAATACTTGATATTTAGGATATAGAACATAGGGTTTCAATTTGGGTATTCACAATTGGATCATTGGATCGTGATAATTTTTGGTGTGTAGTGTCCCCATATTGCCATAATCATGCCCTCCAAGTTTCATGTCGATCGGAGCTCCAGAAGATAAGTTTTGGGCCAAATCCCCAATTCTTCCCGTTACTGTTAAGCTTTGGTTGACTAACAGTCGACCAGCCAGTCAACCAAGATATGACAGCAACTCTGTTTGTGGCCGAAATGCTTCGTTTGACCTCCGATTCGATTGCTTTCTTCTCTAATGTTGAGTATATGTTGTCTAGGGTACAAACACTGACTTTTGGACTATTCTTGGTGACTCTTGATTTATTCCCAATTCGATTAAGGTAAGGACGGTCGTTACCTCAAGTACGTTGATTATGCAAATATACTTCTACTTTGGAAACTTAGTAGATATACTTCATATGTGTACTCCTTAGCCATGTATGACTATTATATGCATTTTTATCAATAATAGTATGTTACATGTCATTCGGAATATCATGCTTAACTATTCCTTATGATTATGTATATGATTAATCATGTTATGATATGCCTTTGTTTATATGATAAATTATTGATCATGTATGATATGATGAGATTGAGCTTGTGAATGACTATGTATGACTTGGGATTGGGAAGTGTCCTACCAACACTTCTTTCCTTGGACATCGGAGGGAATAGTATGGGATATTCTCCGAAGGTGTCCATCGACACTTTTCCGGGTTATTGGATGACATACATAGGATTGTCTAGGTGTATGGCTAGGACTAATCCTTGTTGTATTAGACCCAAATCGGAAGGGTATTGAGACCGAACGACCCGTGGTAGAGTATGGTTGATGGGCGCTCAAGACCGGTAACCACCCCATGAGATGACATAAACCATATTGCGGATACCCGAAAGGGGCCATTTATTGGTAGGGTTGCAAATGGATAGACTTGGGCTCACGGGCGCTCAAGACCGGTAACCAATCCGTGAGAGGACGTTAGAGCTTCCCGTTTACCATTTGTGGATGACCAGTAGGGTTGATGAGTCTGCAGTCCGAGTTGGTTGTAGCCATAGGATATGCTGACTCTAGTGTGAAGGATACGGAACCGAGTTGGTCGGTGCCATAGGGAAAGTATCCGGATTTGACATGATACGATTGAGTAGATGACTTGCATTGGGCTAGGCTTCGCCGTGACATGCACCAATACTTATACCAATGGTGATGTGAGAGAGTGGTGACCAAATCCCCAACCATGGTTTCTGATGATGACTTTACCCAATTACCCTGGCAGACCCAAGATATCATGTATGATTGGGGGGGAGTGACAGACGACTTAAAGAAGTATGGTGCTATGGCTTAAAGCATGTCTACCTTAGAGACTAGCATACTTAGAGTTAGAATCATATTTCATTATTGCCTCATATCATCTTGCATCATATTGTGATTTGTATTGTATGATTCGTGTATTGTGGAACGATTCGCCTTGTTTAGTTCTTTGAACTCATTTCCTTTCTGCAATTGTTTTTGTTAGACATATCTACAAGTACTGAAGACATTGATGACTCCTACTATGAGGCGGCGCAGGATCCCTCATACTACGGTGAAGGTCCTGGCTATTACGAAGATTATGGTGAAGGTGCCGAGGGTGATTACCCTCCGTACTAGAGTTAACCCGACCTTGATTTGGGAGAGGCCATGCTTAGTCTCCTTTGTGTACACTTACGAAGATACTCTATACAAGACGGAAGAGACTCTAGCCCAGGCCTTTATGTCTTTTTGGAACCTGGTTGTGTTGTAATAACTTATCTGGATTTACTCTTTGATTTGGGGATTTGTAACTGAATTGATTAACCATTTTTCCGCTGCTTTTGGAGAAGGAGTGACTTCTGATCACTTTCTTTCTCTTTTGAAATCTTCTTGATATGTACTTGATACTTGATATTTTCCGCACTCTGATTGATTATCTTTTCTTATTCAGTTGGTCTGATTATTATTTGCTTAAAACTTTGATTTTATTGTTCATGATTATGTTATCGTGTATGTGGGAGGCATGGCCGCTCGATCCTTGATCCTCGGGCTGTGGATCACATTCCCGGGTATGCCAGATAGGATACCGGCTGGGTGGATGTGACACTGGCGCTATCCAAATCCTCTGTAGCCTTCCCAAGCTTCTTCTCGAGTGATCTGACATTTTCCTTAGTTTTTGAAAGGAAGTTTTGGATATTGTAATCATTTCTTTTCATTATTGATTATTAAATACTTGAACTTTTTTATTTCTTGTCCATTTAATTTTACTTTATCATGTATTGTATAGAATTGTCACTGAACCTAGATCTTGTGGTGTATCACCCCCACGGATATTCGGGTATGACCGGATCTGGCTGGGTGGGGTGTGACACAATTCTTAGATAGCTGAATGGATTTTCCCTTCAACCATCTTCCTCCTCCCCCTCGACAGAAACTATTGACCACCTTTGGCAACTACTACACCCCCTTCCCTATTGGCGACCACCGCCCTCATTTTCCCCCTTTTGGAAATCACCCAACACCATATTACTTTCTTCTCCATAAAATAATAGAACAATTTATAAATAATTTTTTTACTTGTGAGTCCCTTAAGTGAGGCAAAAACTCTTGTTGCCTTTCTTAAATAGAAAAAATTACTTGTGATTCACTCCAATATTACTAGTTAGTCACACATAATATAATCACTTAGAGTCTATTAAGTAATTCAAAATTTGAAATTTATATGACAAAGCTACCCTTGTATGATGTGTTATGTGACCAAACTACTCCCACTATTCTCACAGTAGCTGCCCTCATGCCCAATCCTTAGGTGTGGCGAAGGAAGTCTCCCTTCAGCCATCTTCTTCTTACAACTTATTGGAAACCATCTACCATCGCTACAAACCACCACACCCCTCCAACCGGCCACCACCGCCTCAATTTCTGTCGAAAATTGACCAAGTTTTCCCACGGCCACTTACTGTTAATCCCGTTATTTTTCTTGCTGTAGTAAGAGATCGAGCTTTAGATCTGGTTTTGAGGAGAAATTCCCATGTTGATTTGCATAATTTTTTTTATTAATACATCATCGATTGTGTTTCAACACTATGAATGGAGCACATACTCTTATAGTCTTATCTTCTTCTTCTTCTTCCTTCTTCTTTAAGGTCACTGAGGGAAATAATTGTCTTTGCTATTGTTTTGATTTGATACCCAACGTTGGTAATCTCCTCAAGTTGGGAAGTTTAATTTTTCCCGTGTAAAATGTATAGAAGAAGCAACTGGAAAGCATGAAGGTTGCCCTAACCACCGTTTGGTTTGAGTTGTTCTCTTAACGTCGACCCTTGACTTGAGTAAGTTTCCTGGAAGTTTCCTGCATGTGTCGTGCGTTGAACACTTAGGTTAGAACTTGGAAGATGCTGAACTGTATCATCCAAAATCTTCATTCTTTATTCATTCTTGAAGGTGTGGCTAAACGATAAGTCTTATATTATTTTTACATTATTAGCAACTTAATTAGAATAAGACGACAAGTTACATCATGCAGTGTTCTGATCAACAAGCTAGAAATCATAATTTCATTCACCCAGGCAGGAAAAAAAATGAATTTAAAATCATCAGAAAAATAAAAATCATCTTGAAGATTTGAAATTCGTTTCTGTCAGAGAAGAAGTGGATCAAATTTAATGTTTTGTCATTCAAAATTTCTCTCATCTCACCAACTCGATCGATAGCTAGTTTGAAAATCAGTGTTTTCATTTATTCCATTATAGAGCTCCATTTGTATTGGGTTTGAGGTGGTCAGGTGGACAACGCACAAGCACAATGACAACACAGAGAGGGAGAGAGGCAGCCATTTACTATTATTTGACCCAGTCATAATGGTAGAGCTAATGGAAATTTATAGTTTTCTCAAGGGACCAGATAGTGATTGAAGTTTCCAGCTTTTTCTCTTTCTACTCTTCTTTTAAGGGTCAATTGTTTGCAGTTGACACTTAATTGAATGTTTCTTGTGAATCTTCTATGCTTTCCTGCTACTCTTTGTTTCCTTCATTTTGCCTTTTCTTTCTCCAAGTACCTAAATGGGAGAGCACACCAAAACAGTTCTAACCAAAACGTAAAATGCCAAATTATCTTCCCTTATCAAAATAAAAATTATTCTTAGAAAAAAAAGTCTTTCTTTTTTCTTTTTTCATATCTTTCTTCTTTGTTTTAATTATTTTTTTTAGTAGATCCCATTTCATCTCATACGGATTTTACTTTTTGGACCTAAAATATCAGTAATACAAGGATAAAATTGGTATTTCTTACAGTATTGTCTTTTTAATTCTAGGACAAAAAATACATTAAACATACAAACATAACGGTTTCTTAACACTGTTAAAAGTGACAAGGACAATAGTAATTTCATAAAAAGTAGGGTTCCTTTAGTAATTAAGTTATGGTATAGGGGAACAATAGTAATTATTCCTATTTTCTAATTTGGGTTTTAATATATATGTGCTACAACTTTGATTGTTAATGACAAGAAATTACAATATTGGTAATTGTAGAGGATGTGAATCCCACCATGTTCTTGTTGTTTAATTCCCAACTTTTGAAATGATTGATAACATCAGGCTCGCAAAAACATTTGCACGTCGATTAGTCTCGCAAATGCCATGAGTGATTCTACATTCTTTAAACCGATGACACAAGTCTAGGATGTCCTTGACCAAACAAAAAGACTCACAGTGAATCTAAAAGCCGCCATTAATCATCTAAACAACACTTAAAAGAGTCGGAGCAGAGTTCCACTTAGTGACACCCTCTAGCCGAATGCATTGACAAGCCTCAAAGAATGCCTTTCACTTCACAAAGAACAATATTCGTCACGGGAGCGCTACCCACCATAGCTAAGATGACGCCGCCCATGTGGGTAGGGAAGGAAATAAAGTTGCTGATTGGTGCTCGAGAATGGTCCTTCCGTTGGATAATAATTCGTTGATTATTCAAGACCCTTCTGTAGATCTGAAGGAGTTACTTAGGGCAAATCTACTGCCAATCTACTGCCTAAGCCAGTGTAGTATTTTTTTGTTCTTTTTTGGGTCTTGTTTTGACCCCGTATTCTCACTACCAAAAAAAAGAAAAAAAAAAAAAGATGACGCCGTCCCTTTGATTGCTGCGAAGCATGCCATATCATCCGCCTCTGAGATAGAAAACCATCCATGTTAAGGACTAACCACTTCGTAGGAGGAGGAAGCCAATATTGTGTGGAGCTTTGCTAGTGAATAATGTAGCGTTGAATACCCCCAATAGGAGAGGAAATCTCTTGGTGCCTTCCTAGTGTTGTCTACAATAAAATGAAATCCCAATTTTTATTTTATTATTATTATTTTTTTCCTCCAACCAACTGTCAACTTTGAAAAATTTTCAACTAAAAAATTAAAGTGTTGAGACCAACTTAAATGAGAATCTTAGATGAGAGATACTATGCCAGATCCGTGAATCTAGCTAGAAAGTAATATAATCCTTATTTACCAAAAAAATAAATAAAATAATCCTCCAATCATGATTCACGTCTTTCTTAATTATTATTATTTTTTATTTAATTAGGAAAAAGACATATGCTTAGCACTACGCGTTGCATATCTAATTTTGGCATGTTTGTTTATGAACCATCCATATCCACATTCTTCGATTCAAAAGTGGGGAAAAAAATTAGCCATATTAGCTACAACAAATAAGAAATTAAGAATTAAGAATTAAGAATTATTTTATGTTTTTGGTAAATTACAATGGTAAATGATTTCATGCGACGTGATTACATGATACTTTTATTTTTTAAATAGAGAAATAAAAAACTAAACTTCCTATTTATATGACATAGCTATCCCATTCTAGAAAAAGAAACAAAGAAAGAAAAACAGTTTGACCTAACCTTTCCGTTGCCCATTTCTTTTTTCTACAATTTCGGCCCATTTAGTCATAAACCCTGAATTCTATAACGCGTTTTTGATTATTTTAATTTTTTAAAATATCTGCAATACTAATAATAATAATGTAGGCAAGTGTCCTAGACCGGTGGCTCAACCCAGTTGTTTGAACCAAACCTGTACCAGTTTGATTTTGAGTTTAAGGGTATCACAAAATTCACAAAATTCAAAATTGAATTGCTGCTTTGATGCACTGATGGAAACCAAATTCAATCAAAAAGCTCTCTAGAAACGTCAGAAGTAACTTAATTTATACTTATGAATCAATTATGAAAGTGATATGTAACCACACAATAATGATTTTTTTTTTTTTTTTTGTTAGAACAATAATGAGTTGGTTGATTTCATCAATAGATGGTGATTTGCTTACTCAGTATATACTTAGCATAATCCTTTTCAGTGGCTGAGCTTTCGAAGGGCCCTCGATTTTTTGAAAATTTTCTAGCGAGACTTCTTTTGGTGAGCCATGCTTAGGTATAACCGCTACACCTACATCCAATACCTGGATAGAGGGGATGAAGGAAACTTTAATTTGAACAATTGAATTAAACGGTTCAAATTTATAACCTCTGTAGGGTTCCCATCCAGCTAGCCGTTGGTTATAGGTGCAGTAGCTGCACTGAAGCAAAATCCGCATTCCATATCTGAAATACTAGCACTTAGCATCTCCTGATTGAGAAAAATTTTAACAATTGGGACAATAAGTAGAAAGGTCATTGTCAATAATTAGCTTTTAGCTTTGACTCGACTCTCCCATGCTAACGCGTTAGGATCATCTACCCATTATGGCAGAAATCTGTGCCGAGACTCGTGTGAGGGAAATCAAAATTTAACAAAATTGAATGGTTCAATAAAAAAAAAACCATTTTGAACGGTTGGACTTGATTTGGTTTGGTTTGGTTTGATTTGATTTTAAATGTGTAGATAATTAATTGAAAGGGAACTCAACCGACAAATATGCCCAAGTCAGAAACCCCAACTCAACGCGGAGCAGGAAAAATTAAAAAAGAAAAACTAAAAAAGGAAGGCATGGAAAGGGAAATAATAGAATTACAAAAATAACGGAAAAAAAAAAAAAAAACGATCAGAGGAGCAACGAATGGTAGAGAAGGAAGAGTGATGTGTGCGTAAACGAAGAAGACGGAGAAGTCAAGAGACGGCAACAACAATAAACTCTACAAGACAACCAATTCTTTGATTTCGCAGGATTTGATGTCTCTGCTACAAACATTTTAACTTCTCACTTTCATCTCTACCACCTGCGCCACAATCCACAAACCAGAAAAAAAAGGAAAAAAAAAAAGGGTTCTTTCTTGCTCTTCTGCTTGCTCTTCTGCTTGCTGCATTAAATCCCTCTTTCTGTAAAATATCTTGTAGGTCTGTATTGATTCTTGTTTCCTGTCGTTGTCTTGATATTTATTTTTGTGTTTATTTTTTATTTTTTCCTTTTTCTCTAATGGTTGATTTGGTTTTCTTTCAGCATTTGGATGCAGGGGCTTTCTCTTTGTATCATCTCTAGTAGAGACAAATCGATCGAAATTATTGCATTCAGGTATTGCAGCATCATTCGAAATTACAGGCTTTCTTTTCATCAGTTTCACTATAATCATCTTGACCATTTTTAAATGTTTCTGAGGAGTAGAACTTCTTTCATTGCTTGAGGCTTTTAAAAAATCATCTCATTTATACCCTTCTTCTTTCTCGTCTTTTTCATTGTCAAGATTTGGATGCTGAAATTATTCATTCAAATGCTATAGGGGGGCGAAGGAGAAAACTATTTTTTTTTTTATTCTTCCTTCTTTTTCGGATCTATCTGTGATTAAACCCATTTGTCATTCATTATTTTCCAAGCTGGGTGATTAGTCTCAATTTTTGGTTGATTCTTGTCTTTCTTTGTCAACCCAAAGTGCCTTTGTACTCGATGTAACCATATCAACTGCTTGGTGCTATTTCTCGATTCATTATCATTTTCAATCCATTTTTGTAGTCCTTCCTTCCCACTTTTTAGCCTTTTGTTGGGCAATATTCCTGCATCCCACTCCTAATATTGTTATGGTAAGTGCCCTCTTCACGGCCATTCCTCAAATCTTTACTAAGATCCAATTACTCTGACATCTATATGTATAAAAAATCAAGTTTATGGTTGATCTGCCCTCCCAATTCAATTTATTCGCTACCAATTTCATTGAATTTTCCCACTTCTTCTGTTCTCTCTTGTGGTCGTTTTGAGATTGGAGTCTATCAAAAGTAAGTAGGATTGTCTGAGTCTTCTTATTTATATCCATATTACTCTACCATATCCATAGTGTTGTACGCTGGATCTGTCTTAGCTATGCTATATACTTCTTGTCACTGAAAAGTGAAATTAGCCTTAAGCACTGCAAGTTAGTTTATTTTTGTAAGAGGTACATAGCAGTAACACAAGTAACCAAGATTCTGAGGGGAGGGACAGACTTTGCTTATAGAGTCTATAGTAGGCTTAGTTCCTTCTATTTATAAAGCCTAATGTTTGTAAGTTACAATTACTAATGCCATCTATCTTTTATATCCTCTTTGTTCTCCAGTCAATCTCTTGAGAGAGAGAGAGAGATATGAGTGCTGTTGAATCACAACAGGCTCTGCTTATAGGGTCTATAGTTGGCTATTCCCTTCTATTTATAATGTTTCTAACCTACAGTCATAGGTGCTATCTATTTATCCTAGCTATCTTCTTCCCACTTGAATCAATCTCTTCTTCTACTGGTACTGTGAGGCTCCAACAACACTTTTTAAAGTCTGATTCAACTCTTAGTCGCCACGTGAACCTCATGTGATGACACAATTCCTATAGGAGAGCTGCTGCAGGCCTGAAATTCAGGTTCCCTGCGCAGATTCTGCAACAACTTCAGATTTCAATGACTCTGTTATTAGTCAAGGAATTGGCTAATTTTTGGAGCAAAAATTCCTAAGGTTGGAATGAAGGTTGTGCTTGGTGCATTGGTCAAAGTGCTCCCTTTCTGAACACTTGGTCACGGGTTCAAGCATGAAAACAGGGGTAAGGCTTTGTACCCCTGATGATCCCCAGACATTGCTAATTGCAGGAGCCTTGTGCACTGTGTACCACATTTTCTAAATCCCTGTTAACATTATCTTCACTTGATTTAAGTGTGGATTTGTTCTGCTGGCTGGTATGGTTTTTATTCCCTTTCTAATTCAGAGTTTAGTTTCTGAATTCGGTGTCCTACTGATATTTCTTCATCCTGCCATCAGTTTGAGATAAGATTCTTGGATATCTATTTTGGTAGGAACAAGACCATACAAGTTGTGTAACTGCTATCTCTAGACCTGCATCTGTAGTGTTTTGACTTCTGTTGAATGTGGGATTTGTATATCATCTTGGTATCTTGGGACTAGGTTAACTATAGTGTACTGTAGCCTTACATTAGATAAAATTTCCAAAGGATAAAGTGGTGGAGCTATAAAGGAGAATATCTGTTGCTGGTGAAATAGTCAAAAAAGGAAGTTGATACTTTGATGGAAACCCTAATCTGTTGTAAAATGAGATGACTACTTGCCTTAAAAGGTTGCTAGATATATCCTTGGAAAATTAGGAAAAGCTCATTCATCTAGCCTGACTTGGTGGCTGGTTGATGATGTTTTGGCAGCCATCAAGGCAGAAACCTGTTGCTGGTAAAAATTTGAGCATAAAAGAGAAAAGCTGTGTGTAAGATAAAATGAGAAAGGAAGAATTGAGATTTTGATCGTTTTAGATGCACTAAAACTGAGGATGATGCATTTGATGTAGCTTCAAACGAATGACAGCTAATTTACCAAGATCTTTTGTGTAAAAATGTAGCTTCAAATGAATGACTGCCAATTTACCAAGATCTTTTGTGGAAACCAACTGGCAGATGGCACTAAGAAATGTTCTTTTGAAATTTCAGTTATTGGCTGGTGGGGTGATGTAAACTGTTTCTAAATATTCCCTAGGGCATAGAGTTACTTCGCCAAACCCTAGGACCCCTAATTTGAACCAGGGGTATTTTGGTAGTTTTACCAATTTTTGGGTGTCTTAGGTCTGGGTCCCATTGAGTCCAGTTTGTTGTTTGGACCCTAGATCTATTTTTATTTTCTCATTTGATTAGTATTTTGTGAGTTGTTGCAGAGTCCTTCTCTAGGTTTGATTTCCAGTTGTGTTAGGATCCCCTAATTTGAGTCTACTTTTATCTACTCGTAGAATCTTTGTTGGATCTCTCTAAAGTAAGTTATGATAAATCCTTGTTTATGTTAGTGGTTGTTAGTCCAGTCAAAGTCTTAACTAGACCTTGTAAGTCAGTTCGAAGTCAGTTAGGTTTCCTAATTAGAGTCTTATTTTGTTTCTTATTTTAAGGCTATAAATAAAGCCTCCTTACTCTGTAATTAACAAGTTGTATTGAATGAAATTTTGAGTTTGGAGGAAATAAAATCGTGGCTTCCTTGGGAGGGCCACGGCGGGTTTGTGAGTGCTTCTTCAAACAGCCTTCTTCAATTCCAGCAGCAATTCAACCATAACAGCAACCTTCCTTCTTCTCCAAGTAACTAAACATCACCCAGCCCCTTCCAAACCTTTCCTCCTCGTAACCTACCTGTGAGGCTGTGAGCCCCTCCTACCTTTCTTCCTGTGGCAGCAGCATATCCCTCTCCCTTTAGCCCTAGATTCCCTAAAGCACTTACCCCTCTCTTCCCCTTCTCTTATTCCTACTTTTAGCTCTATCAAAAGCCCTTAATCCATTCAGTTCTAAAATTTGTCCAATTCATCTTCAACCTCTAGAAACCCTAAACCTTAATTAGAACTATATATCTCCAACCCCAACTCCAATCATCCCACCCTTTTAGGATTAGCTTCCCCAATCCCTTGCCCACACTTGATCCCGACCCTGGCCCATTCCAAGAATCCCAACCCCCGTGGGACTCCTCAAATCTATCCTCGACCAACTAGGACTGACCTAAATATACTGGAACTGACCTTAAATTATAAATCTCCAACAATAGCCCTTCCCCAACCCTATTTGAACCCTAGAACCTCAGTTTTAAACCTAAAAACTTCACCTCCTTCTGCAGCAGCCTAACCCTAACCCTCTTCAAATCGACCCTTAAAACCCTTTAATCATAACCCTAAACCCAATCCCAGATCTGAAGCAGAAATTACAGCAAAATTCAAGCTGCAAAACCTGAAGTCCTTCGACCCTAGGCCTGGCCGAACCCTTCTAGGACTAATCTCAACCTTTGCAAACCCTAATTCCTTCAAGGATCCTTCAATTTAAGGCACCTACGGCCCTGGAACTAGAAGACTGCTGATTCCCTGAGAGAGGATCTTGAGGAGGGCCTATATCTAGGGCAACATCCTTACAAGTGAAACCCTAAAGTTTTGGTTCACATCAGGTTTTTTTTTTTCATATGGGTTCTAATGGGATGAAATCAATGATATGTAGTTGGTCCATGTGTAAACTCCAATTAGTCTCATGTGGGGTTGTTAGGTTTGGCTTTTAGGGGAAAAGGATTGGATTTCTAAAGGTTTCAAGGATACTTAACAGATGGAGGATGTAGGATAAGTTCCTTGAGATGGGGAACTAGGGTCCTCAGGTGCTAGAATGGGCTAAAACTTGGAGGAAATGTAGGTAATGATATAGCAATATGAGCCTTAAACTTTAGTTTGGTTTGGATGGCAAAATTGGAAGACATGCAGTTTCATGGTTTTTCAGGGAGTGCGAGAGTTCAAGAAAACATAAATACCCAGCAAATTAGGATCTAAGGTCAGTAAGGTTAGCGGGGATGATGTGCATAAGATTTGGGATAGATCTACCAGTTAGATTGGTTTAGAACTGACCTTGAATTTTGAGTGTATTGTTAAGTCCCAAAATTTAAGAGACTAAAAAAAAAGTGATAGGAGAAGGGGGATGGGGTATAGGATGCTAGAAACCTGGACGGGAAAGCCTTGTGGACCTGTAGATCAAGTAGAATGTCTTTGTAAAGGCTGTCAATTCAGCTACAACAAGGATCTTGGCTTGACTTCACCTAGAACGCGATGGAATTCACTTCTGTTGGGCCTTCTCTGACCAAAGTTGACATAAACCACTAGCTGCAGCAGCAACACAGACATTAAAGCATTCAAGGCTTGAGAAATCATATAATCTGAATTTTTCCCTCCAGGGGGTAGAAATATGGCTTAACAGCCTTACAAGTCATAATAGAAACATGAAATAAACTCCCAGAAGAAATAGAATTTGAAACCCTACTAGACCTAGGACTCCTACTAGATTTAAATGTCTTAGACTTAAAACTGAAAATAAAACATATAATAGTCTCATTCTGCCCTTATAGAATAAGTTAGGCAGATTTACCTAATTAGACCAACTAGTTGAATTATTTTCATACTTGGTCTAGACACTCAACACTCAACTTTTAGTTGCATAGACTAGCCCATTACTACGTAAGCCTATGGAACAAAGGGCCCAACATCCATATCTATCAATCACAGGTTGATTTCAAAGGAAAATATTCAAAATCGGCGCTGGTTCTACGCAAGATACTATTGAGTGATGAGGAGGTTAGAAGAGATGGAAAATCTCTATGACCTTAATGTCTTGGAAGGTTGCACCACTCTAGACATCAGATGTTGTAATATATGCAAAAAATTAGGCGCCTGAAGTGAAAGAAGATTGGAGGGTAAAAGTAGGCAAGACACACTCTCCAAATGGATCCCAATAGAAGTGTGGAAGAGCTTAGAGTTATGTGTCTATGTTGGCTAAATATTCTATTTTTATAAGGATTTGATTTATGAGCACAATGAAGACACTAGATGTATAAAGGAGAAGCACCATGGTTTCAATTTATATAAATAAAGATGATGTTCAAAGCTGAAGTAACCATAAAGACATAAAACTAATTA
The DNA here is from genome assembly GCF_041222555.1 of Hakea prostrata. Classification (NCBI taxonomy): domain Eukaryota; kingdom Viridiplantae; phylum Streptophyta; class Magnoliopsida; order Proteales; family Proteaceae; genus Hakea; species Hakea prostrata. The sequence goes on along the minus strand of NC_142601.1, from coordinate 47,797,070 downwards.
GGTATGCTAAATCATAGGAGAGAGTTATTGAAATTTTGCTTGAGATAAGAAACTAATATTATGGAAAACCAATTTGGTTTTATGCTAGGAAGATCCATGATGAAACTATCTACTTACTTCGGAGACTCATCAAAAGATTTAAAGATGATAAGGATCTCCATGTGGTTTTTATAAACCCAAAAGAAAACTTGTTACAGATTTCCTAGGAGTTTGATTTGATATGTGCAGAGAAAACTTGTGTTTCAATTTTCAAATAAATATGTGGACATGCTTATGTGATGATAAGAACGGTAGGAGATCAAGGCAATCAATTCCCACTTCCAATTGAGCTACATCAGGATTCAACTTCATACCCTTATTTTTACTTTTTTGCTCTTGACATAGATGATTTGGCCAGTGACATTTAAGATTAGGTCCCTTGGTGTAAGCTTTTTGTTAATGATATTTTTTTGGTGGATGAAACAAAAACAGGGATTTAGACCAAGTTGGAACCATGCAAATTGCCAAGTTTTTACGTGAGTAAAACTAAAATACTGGCCTTATTTTTTGGTTCTTTTGGTATCCAATAAACCAAACTCCAATTTAGAAAATTAGGGTCTTGGGGATCAGGGTTTCTCGTAGAAATTAAGGCTTGGGCTAAGGTTGTAAGGATTGAGCATCAGGGATGTGGAAAGGTTACTTCAATCCAAACATTGGCTGAAACTGATGGATAGATTATGAGCTGAAAGTTAGGTCTTGCAAACGTCTTCCTGATGAAAATTGGTAAACCAAAACTAAGTTTCTGCTGTCAGTTTGCAACCAGATTCAGATGGCTTTGTTAGGAAGGTTTATGGGATTCGAAGGGGATGAAGATCTATAGGTTGGATGGGCTGGCCAGAATCTTCTCAAGAGACACATTACTGGTGATATTCTAGAAGATAGGAGAGAAAAAGTGAAAACTTACAAACTTTATTCTTTGTGGATGTAGTCCATTAATGGAAGCAGCCCCAAGTTGGCAATAATTTCAAACACAGGCTGATTCCACAGCCTCAACGGGAGTTCAGGTTTTAAACACAAAATATTAATAAATAATAATCTCTTGGACTTTGAACACCAACCACAAATAGGAACTTGGACTAGAAACACCCAGGAGCCAACCAATCTAGACTTTAAACAGTAATCGAAGGTTTCTGTCAGAGAAGGGAAACACCTGCCAGATTGCAACCAACAATTTCAATAATCAAATCTGTGTTCAATAACAGCCCCTATTATCAACCTTATGTAAAGGACTTAAAAGTAGACTTTTGCTCTAATAAGGAAAGGCCTAACCCAATCCTTGACCAATTAGGTACTTTTACCACTGGTCTGTTTCATCGTTAGTTAGTCTTATAAATGAACCAATAATTTCCTCTTGTTATGTTGTCTCTTCATTCTGCCATACCTTTCAAATTGATGTTCTCTCTTTTGATTTTGTGTGTGAGATTCAGAAATTAATAGGATTTCATCCTTGGACCAAGCATCAATTTTATGATATCTTTCTTGACAATATCTTAGCACCATCATAAACATTCTTGGAAAGCTTGCTTTGAAGTTTGAGCCTTAAAATATCATATGAGTTTCATCCTTAAACTTTTGGGAGTGGTGTTACCTAAATTTGATTATTTTAATGTTTAGTTAAGTGATCTTGCTTACTTCTGTTCCCCCCCCCCCCCCAACCAAAAAAAAAAAAAAAAGGTTGGAGACAGAGCAATTGTATATTAGTGTGATTGATTTACGATTATCTATTACGCACAGAAGTAAAAGCGGAATCTGTTTACGTAATTTGAATTTTCTTTTCTTTCTCTCATTTTTAATTTAATATCCACTTACTGGAGACAATCCACTGTACTTAGTCCTCCCTTTGGTTCTGGAAAACTGAACTGTGGATGTCCTTTCGCTTCCGTTGATGCTCGTGATTGGGAATGGGTTACGCTTTGTTCTTGAGTAGCAAATGGACAAGTCATCAGAAACATATCAGGTTCATTCTCATTTCATTGTCTCTTTCACTTTAGTTGTAGCAAAAATTTAAATTTCCATAGAACTCCATTAGGTTGACCATTTCAATTTTTTTTCTCTTGGCTGCATCTTTTTCTCAATGAAAAAGAGAGGGTGTTAAGAGATGCAAAACAGTAAATTATGATTTCTTCTTATTAGAACATATCGTTATAAGTTGTAAAACTCCCCCGTTCTCATGTCCAACCCTCCTTTTTTTTTTGTTTCCTCCAGAAGCTTTCTAATGGAAGGATATTGATGGCACAGATGGAATCAATAGATGAAAGAGCAGTGCTTGAATTTGAGGATGAGAGCCTTGTTAGCCCCACTTCATTTGCAATTCAACATGGATCGATTTCAGGAGGTCCACAAGCCCATGGTATTAGGAATATGAGGAACAGAGTGTTCAGGAGCCTAAAGGTTGTAGTATTCACGACCAAAATCAATTTACTTATGCCTTTTGGCCCTCTGGCAGTTATCATCCATAATTTGACTGGTCATCATGTAAGTTGTGCTTCTTTATATTGGTGTGCTCAGTAGGTTGCCATACATATTCTGTGTTTTGATGCATTTCTTCCAATGGACTGTAGGGTTGGGTGTTCTTTTTCAGTCTACTGGGTATTACTCCTTTAGCTGAACGTTTGGGTTATGCTACAGAGTAAGGATTCACATAGTCTACCTAGTGAGATCTTGTATAAGTTTTTCCCCTTTTAAAATTTTGCTATATTGCAACATGACAAGGGACATTTTCCTAAAGTAGTCGATTTTCTCTCTGATGCAGGCAGCTCGCATTCTATACTGGAGCTACTGGTAAGCCTTAGGTTGTGTAAATTTAAAGATGAGATATAGAATTATTCTACTTTAAAGCACACCTGGTATCTCATTTATGTAAAAAATGAGAGAAAAGAACCTAGTTTGGATTATTTTCGTTTGGTGGCCTCGGTTTAAGTTAGCTTTTAAGCCCTGTTTGATTGTAGGGAGATTTAAGTGTGCTGAGAAAATGCTGATTTGGCACTTTAAAATTCCACGCCAACTTTGTTTGGTTAATATGCGGTCGTATACTTATAAAAGCTCAGGGAACATCAGCTGCTTTGTCTACTGATCTGACATTTCAAAATCTAATACCGCTCGTATCGGCGTCCCACAAAATTAGTGGGACTTTCTTACTGTTCATGGTAAAATTAACTTTACCTCAAGATTTCAGCAATAATAAACCCCATCAATATGTGGGTTCCATCTTCCCAACAATCTGATCCCTCTTTCCCCTTTAAACAGGTAGGGCCTTTAAGACATGCATGGTCTGTCCTTGTTCTTTCTATTATTGGATTATGCATAGTCTGTTTACAATGCATGTGCTCGTGTTTAGTTTTTTGGCTTACATTTTGTATCCAATGGTACCAGTTATGACATCTCTAGATTTGCTTTTAATGTGTTGTATTGTATTGGAACATGCAGTTGGGGGTCTTTTAAATGCAACATTTGGAAATGCAACAGAATTGATAATATCAATTTATGCACTGAAACATGGAATGTTGCGCATTGTTCAGCAGTCACTATTAGGTTCAATTTTGTCAAACATGTTGCTGGTGCTTGGTTGTGCATTCTTCAGTGGTGGGATCGTTTTCTGTAAGAAAGAGCAGGTGTTTAACAAGGTAAGAATTTTAAATTTCTCTCTCTAAATTTCCATTTGCTCCAGTATCCCTGTTGCAATTCTTGAAATATGCAATGGTTATACCTTTAATACTTTATGAGCAGGCAACTGCTGTTGTGAATTCGGGGTTGCTGTTGATGGCAGTCATGGGCTTATTATTTCCAGCTGTCCTCCACTACACGCACACTGAAATAGAGTTTGGAAAGTCAGAACTAGCCCTTTCAAGGTTTAGCAGCTGTGTTATGCTTGTGGCATATGCAGCGTATCTTTTTTTCCAGCTGAAGAGTCAGAAGAATCAATACATTCCAGTTGATGAGGTTGGTCTCTTTAATTATTTCCCCCTGTATGCTATGTTTGTTCTCGTTATATTACCATAACCTGCTACATATTTTGAATATGACAAATATAGTCAACTTCCATGAGAAACATTGTGCCATAGTTCACTGGCACTTTTGGCTTGTTTTCTGGATTTTTGCCACAAATTGACCAGGACTAGATCCTCTTTGATGCAGTTAAGGTTAGAACCAGAGTTGAGAAAGGGTATAAAGAAGGGTGGTGAAGCAAGATTTGCAATCAGTTGTCTGGATTTTAATCATACTGCAACTACTGTTGGCAAGCACAAAAAAAAGATTCAGCAAGATGCCCAATCCATATCTGGAAAACAAAAAACCAATACTCTATAGAAAGAAGAGGGGAATCTGCAGCAGTTTGCTTGTCTATATTGTTACACTTTTAATGAATTAACTAATTGTGGATGTATGTTCCTACAGAGGGTGATTGTACAGAATGCCCAATCCACATCCAGAAAACAAAAACCAATAGTCTATAGAAAGAAGAGGGGGTCTGCAGCAGTTTGCTTGTCTATACTGTTACACTTTTAATGAATTTTACTAATTATGGATCTATGTCGCTACAGAGGGTGGTTCTACAGCAGCTGCAACCAGGCCCAAACATAATCCAGAGACATTTTTATCTAACCTTGAGATGATACAGCTCTATACTTTGCAGGCACTAATCAAGTAAAAATTGACATTCAAAGAAAGCCCCTGAGGGCTTGACAGTGCCTCTGACCCATGAGAGGCTTAAAACTTTTGATATAATACCCAAAATCCCCTTCAGAAAAGAAAATTCAGGAGCTAGGACTTAGTCTTCAAACGAAGAATGGAAGAATCATTGTTGAATGCAGTAAAGCTCTTTTTTTATAAGGGTTATAGCTCTAAAAGAAGCAGTCAGTGGAGCTGACGGCAGTTGAAAATATTTAGCAGGGTATAATTGTAGAACAATAACAAACCTAGCATACTTCTGGAAATATTAAAGGGAGTCAAGAAACCAACCTCATTGATTGGCATGTATGGATTCTTGTGAGTATTCAGCTGAAATACAAGATACATCTGCTAACCTTGAAAGGGTCAACTCTGAAGTCTGAACTCTCAGTGTGTGGGTAGTGGAGGACAGCTGGAGACGTGAAGCCCATCACTGCCATTCACAGCAACTCCAAGTTCACAAATGAATCATGATTACACCTTTACTTCTTGACGAGCATGCAGCTGCTGTTGTGAACTTGGGGTTGCCAGTGAATCAGTGATGGCAGCCATGGGCTTATGCTTTCCAGCTATCCTCCAATACACGAACCCACAGTGAGAGTTTGGAAAGTCAGAGTTAGATCACGCTTGTGGCAAATGTGCCCTATCTTGTTTCTCAGCTAGAAATAACAAAAATCTGTACATGCCACTCAATGAGGTTGGTCTCTTCAATATTTCCAAAAGTTTGTTGTGTTTGTTCTTCTTATATAACTATAGCCTTCTAAGTATTTAGTATGTATGTGTCGGTTGACAATTTATTTATAGCTGTTTTATCAATTTCCTACTCAATTTATTTATTTTATCTTATTTGTTTTTTCCTGATTGTGGATTTCAATTTGATGAATGTGGGTCTAGGATGTAACTCCAACCGAGGGAAGCTCTGATGAAGAAGTCCCCGAGATCTCCATGTGGGAATCAATAATATGGCTTTCAATTTTGACTATTTGGATTTCAATCCTTTCTGAGTATCTAGTTGATACCATAGAGGTAATTCACCTTCCATTCTAAGCATCCCCTACTTGATTGGTTAGTTGAAACTGTGACAAGAAAATTTAGATCTCCTTAGCACATGATACATGCAAAGTATTACCTATATATCTTTAGGCGCTATGTAACTTATAGCATGATCTTTTCTCTGTGTTGTGTCTCCCAAATGTGGAGGATCTCATTCACAGGTTTTCTATTCTTCTATTTCTTTTGGAAACAAGAAAATTTGTGTAATAAAAGTAACTTTGGTTTAGTTTCTCTCCAAGTCTTGATTGTGTCCTTTTCTGGTTGAGTTGTTTTGCAGGGTGCATCTGCTGCATGGTCAATGCCAATTGCATTCATTAGTGTCATCTTACTCCCTATTGTTGGGAATGCTGCGGAGCATGCAAGTGCTATTATGTTTGCTATGAAAGACAAGCTTGTAAGTGCTTGTATGGATGGAAAATTTTCAGCTCGTTCATGTTAGAATCCAATTCCTTATACATATTTTTCTCTCTCTATATTTCTGTGCAGGATATTTCCATCGGAGTTGCAATAGGATCCTCAACTCAGATATCCATGTTTGGGGTAGGTATTAAAAATTGGAGCCTGATCATGCTGTAGGAAGTATTTACAGAAATCCGGAATGAAACCTAAGATTTAGCCACTTTTCTTCCTACTGGTATAATACCAACAGCAAGTTGTCTATAAAACCAGATAATGTCAAAACTCAAAAGCATATGTAGTGTCAACTCTGATATGCTATTTTACTGTGTTTCCGATTTGACGTAGTGTTTTGATTTCAATTCCTGCCGTTGGCCCTTTCCTTTTAAATTTTGCTGCTTTTCTGTTCTTTGGCTAAGAATGACTGAGTATTGTGGTCTGAATAAAACCCAAATTCTAGGTGTCTGGGTTGAGTAAAATTGTTTGCTTTGCTTTTTGGTGAGCTTCGAACTGAATTTTGAGATGGGAACATGAAGCCTGACTTTTTAGTTAGCCAATTTCAAAGTTTTAAGTATCATAATTGTATCCACCAATGTGTGTGTTGATTTTAGGCACTACAGTACTGATACAAACTTACATAATTATCAATTTTGTAGGTCCTATACACGACCAGCTATCGTTTATATTCATTGATAAACTTGATAAATATCTTATAAACTATATTAGTTTGGTCAATGACTCAAATCACTTACTTACCATGAACTCCAGTAAGGCATTGTATTGAATATATTTTTTTTCGAGCATATGATAGAGCCGCCACAAATTGGCTCACTTTGTTCACAGGCTTAAGAACATACGTCCCCAATTCTCTTAGAACTAATGTCCAAAGACAAGAAGACCGTTGTACCCTTACACAGAAGGGTTAAGATTAAGATGGAAAGACTTACCCCTTTTATATTCCCTCTTTTCTTTTTCTTTTTGTTTTCTTCTTTTTTTTTTCTTTTCTTCTCGTTCATCAAGATTGCTCTCTGGATAATCCTGCAAAAGTCTGAGAATAAGAAAGGGCTGAAAAGGTTGAAAAGCCTAAAACGAAAAGGCCTAAAACGAAAAGTCATTTAGGAGCTTCTTCTGCACCCCTTTCTACAGTGTGCTATTCTCTGTCTTGCTCCCTCATTCTTCTTCTTCTTCTTCTTTAGACATTGTTCCCTTTGTCCTGGACATGGTTGCAGTCTTGCAGCCCAAGAGAAACGAAGTGTCGTCTCTTGTCCCCAATCCTCTTTTAGTTGAGATCTATTATTCTGCTACCTACCCTAAGCGCAAACCCTTCTTTGAAATTTTGTAACCAGTATTCATTTTGGAGTGTGAAAATTGTCAGATCTTGTACCAAATTCTCTGCTAGAATCTATTTCAGAATTCTCAAAACTAATCTCCATCGCTGGTTCAAGGTTTTACATCACTAGAACTCATTTTAAGTGTGACCAAATCCCCAGAAATTTGGCCCTAACATATAGTGAATAGTGATGGAGGAGTAGAGAAAAGATTTCAGTGACTGGGTCAGCTTTGATTTCATCTCATCCACCCTGATGGGTCCGGCATGTGAGATCCAACAAAAGCAATCTCGATGGAAAGGCAAAGTTTGTGATGCAAGCTTAGTTCAATGTCTACCAAATGTTCTGCTCTTCTGTTTACCCAGTGAACCACAGAAAATGGATCTTTTGAAATCAAAGGTTCAATTGGCCGAGGATAAAGGATACGTGATAGTTGGAAGAGAATATGTTGGAGTTTGAATCCCTACTGCTTTTAGACATTCTGCCGAAGAGAGAAGAGGGGGGGGGGGGAACAGCTTGAAACTTGATTTGCAGCTGAATATCTTGCTTCAAAAACTAGTAAGAAGAAGAAACCATGAGAGAGATTCCAAGAAAAGGTTGTCAGGTTACGGTTCAGAGTTCAAGTTTAGAGCAGAAGAATCTGAAAGTTGCAAGTGAATTCAGTTTTTGTAGTTATGAACTCTTATTTGTTAAACAAAAGTATACATAGATATGCTGAGGAGATTCTAAGACAAAAGTGGAGCAAGATTTTTTGAAATGTTTCAAGTAGGTTTTTTTTTTTGGAGGATTTAAGCTCAAGGAGTATTAGGGTGATCTTGCATCCAAATAAGGGTAGTCTCGGAATTTAAAAAATACGATGATTTAATGAAAGTCACTAACAGATTGTACTAATCAACTAACAGATTGTACTAATCTGTCAAAAGCATGTCCAGTTATCGGGTGTGCGTGCATGTTAAATTTTGAGATGGAGTGTCAGCGAATAAAGGTTGCAATTTTGAGGTGTTTCAATCATTTACCTTTTTCTTTAAAGAAAATCAACTTGATGTTATTGAAAAAACCTCTCAGCAAAAATTGTTGGGGTAAGGCTGCATGGGGGGGGGGGGGAGCGAATTCTTTCTAGTGGTGAACCATGTTTTCTTTCTAAGCAGTGAGGTGTGTATCTAAACCCAAAATCTTCCCAAACAGGAAATGACCTTAGTACAGAAAAAAAGCTTTTATCTTTAATTACATGTGCACTTGTCTTCTTGTACTTTGTTCTTCTCATGTGCATATATATTTTAAAATATTATTTATTTATGGTGTTTTATGCATGAAAACCTCTATGCATTGCATCTCTCTAATAGTAGGATATTTCTCTTCAAATCACCTTTTTGATATGATAATCTTATATGATACTTTAAGCATTGAGCAATTATACTCTTTTCACTAGTTTGGTTTCAGTTTCCTCACTTATAGCTATACAAAACTGGTGATGTAAAGGAGAAATTTCCATAGATTATAAATGGTTCATATGAAAATAAAAAACAATCCAATAGAAAGATCATCGTGAACTTAATTTTGTTATTTGTAGAATTCAACGATAGTGGTGTATCCTGGACATCTAGACAGCAGTCCATGTTAGAACTTCTGATGCATTTACAAAGTTAGAAATTATAATTTGTTACATTTTATTTTTTCACATTTAAAAATATAAAAAAATCAATTTCTGTCAAGTATGTTTCAATTTTACTTTGATGTTACTGCAGATTCCCTTCTGTGTGGTCGTAGGATGGATCATGGGACGCCCTATGGATTTGAACTTTCAACTTTTTGAGACAGCCACGCTTTTCATTACAGTTTTAGTCGTAGCCTTCTTGCTGCAGGTTTGTTTCCATTGATTAAGAAAATGAAATTGTCTTTAAATTGATAGTAACTTTGCATTGGCAGATAAAGTGTATGTTTTTCATTGATAACTAGTCAAACTGTAGGACTTTTCTAGCTAAGAGTTTGTTTCTAAGATTGGTTACTCGATGAAAGCAAACAAAATATTGACCCAGCTACTTGCTACCGGCTCACAAATACTTTCTTTGGGTGATATTGTTTGTTTTTTTTGAATGGTAAACCTTATTGCTTTCTATTATAATTTCCAACATATTCCATTTTGTTCCCATTTCTCCTGCTGGAGCTTTTCAATTTGCACCATAGCACTCTGGTGCAGTTGCTGTTATAAATTTTAAATAGTCAACTAGATCTTCTATCGAAGTTCTTTCCCCACATTTTTCTTCCTTCATATATACATTCCTGCCTCCTGCACTTTACAGCTTGCATTCACCCCCCAAACTTATAGATTTCTTGCGATACTCCTGCTCTTATGGATTATCTACCATTAATATTTGTGCCATCAGCATTTATGTTCAGCATGAAATAATAATTTTAAGGAAATTTTTTTTCTTTAATCTCTACGTGTGACTTCCAAAGACCTTTTTTCTTAATGAAATACCAATTTCATACTTCTTTGTACAAGAGAAAATAGACCATAAGAATCTCTTGAGGCTCTTGGTGATGTTGTTCTTTTGATGTTTATACAAAGAGGTCAAAAGACTTTGATGTTAATTGTGGACTTTTGACACTATCAATAGTTGTGGCATTTTTGTTCATAACAGTCCATGATGTGGGTGATAATTGTAGGAACAATCTATTTGATTCGTGTCTTCCATTTCAAAAGGTAGGATTTGTCAAAATTTTAACAGATACAGTTAGATTTGAGGGTTTATAGAGGTAGATATTTAGTGCATAATTGGACATCAGATAGGCAGACATCCAAAATGTTGTGTTGTTTCTTGCCCCACCCCACCCCACCCCTTTTTTCCCCTAAATTTAAAAGAGTATTCTTGGGGCTTATGGACTATTTGTTTCGTGGTCGTCTTACTTGCAGGAGGGAACTTCAAATTACTTTAAAGGATTAATGCTCATTCTTTGCTATATAATAGTTGCAGCTAGTTTCTTTGTACATGTGGATCCTAAATCAGTTGGTGAGTTCCTTCTAAGATTATCAAGTGCCATATAGACAATCTGAGTATAAAATCAATCTTTCGATGATAGTTCTGTTAGGAAATATCATGTCTTTTCTACAATTTCTGTTTCCATGTATCGTGTTATTTTTTGCTGAACTACTTCAAACCTGTGGCTTGATTATAACTATAAAATTTCAGTAATCCATTTTTTTTTGGGTACAAAAATTGATTATCTGTATCATTAATATATTTGAGCTTACACCTATTGTTAAGTCTACCTGTTCAGGTAGTCTATTAAATAATTGAATCGAGTTTGCACGTTATTTTGTTTTCTGAACCAACACACCAAAGAATTGTTTCATTAACTTTTAATTATATTACGTTTCTGTTATCTTCTTAATTGTAAAACTAGGATTGAAGAAATAGAACCTGACTCATTAATTGGTTGCTCAGTTATTATTTGATCCAGAATTTGCTAAAAATCCCTTGGTGCCATCTGCTAAATTCTTGTGCAGCTTGGTTGATGGCAAATTTTAGCACAAAATTAAGTTTTGAATTTTCTGTTAATCTAAAATCAGTCTGGAAATAAACACTCCATGGAGTGGGGGTAAGGCTGCATTAATTTTGACCCTCCCCAGGCTCTATGCCGGCGGAAGCCTTGTGCACCCGGCATGCCCTTTTTTAGGGATTTGAGGATCAGGGAACTTACTGTTGCCAGTCAGGAGCCATTACCACTACAGGTTTCGTTTGTGGGTAATTCATTACAAATACTGTTGGCTCACATTAGGAAAAGTACCATCGGTGTTAGGTTAGGTTGAGATGTTCTGTGGCATGTCTCACTTCTCCTAATTTTTATATTCTTCTCCACTCATTTAAATCACAAGGGTTCTGTATATGAGCTTTTTCGGCTTTAAATTATCTTGAATATGTCATAAAATGTTTACCAGAACCTCTTAATAGTTTTGTTGTAATGACTATTTGCAGTTGTAATTGGTGTATAAAACGGAATGCGGACAGTATGATGTTTGTTTGCTTGATACCCTATGTTTCCATGTTTCCATTTTGATTCCTTGTTCGTTTGCGGTCAGATGACTCAATTAGAAACTGAAAATGAGTGTCATTTTTTTTCTTTCTTGCAGCGGATAAGGTTCCCGGAACATAGCGAAAGTGAAGGTAGAGCAATTTATTCTCAAAGATCAATGAAAGGGGTGGTGACCATCAAAGCACGAATGCATCGGATCCAATTAGATCTCTACAGTTTAAGAACCTGATTAGAAGGAGCAATTCATCCTCAAGATGTTTCCCAAAAGGTTCTGGTCCACTTCTAATGTTTAGTTCTTCGACCATATACATATATCAGTTATCATGATCCGGTCAAGTTTTTTCTGTTTTTGTGGAAAGAAAGGCATTCAGTTCTTGTCCATATGTTCATTAATTGAGAGTAGAAAGATGATGTAATTTACAAATCAACTTTTGCCCATGTTGAGTTTTCCTGTTCATACCCAAAAAGAAATGTTTTGGTATTCTCATTTAATCTCTCATGTAATATTTTACTACTAAGGGAATCCCTACCCAACCATTCCAGGCATTGGAGAGAGAGAGAGGCACATATCAAGGAGGTGAGAGAGGTGGTTGCATCAAAATATAATTATCATGATTTTGATAGTAATAGTTTTATTTTGATAATTATATTAAAATAGGTTAGTCCATCATATTTAATATGTAATCATGTTGAATAATGATTGGTTACTGTCATTTTCAAGCCTTTATTAACATTGCAATATGCAATAAAAAGTTGGAATTGAAATTGCATTATTGGCCACTTTCGTTGCCCAAATATTTAATGACAAGTGTCACCTCAATTTGAGTGAATTGAATTCTTTCTTTTTTCAGACATGTCGTGACTCGTGAGTTCTTCTTGTGGGTAGAGTAGAGACACTAATCCGGATCCTCACCCCATCGGGATAGCACAAAGTGCTTTCTGACGGGTTCCCGACCACACAAAGCAGTGGGGCCTATGGATGAAGATTTTAATTTTTTTTGGTTTCAAAAATGTTTTCCCGTGGGCCCCGTTTTAGCGGCCCGCGGGGGCCCGCGGGGGCGCCGCTCGGACTTCTTCAAAGATAAAACATCTTGGTTTCGGTATTTGAGTCTCGGTGATTTGGTTGTTATTGTTGGTCGATGAAATTTTATCCAAGTTTTAGTATTTTGATCTGAAATCTTGGGAATTAAATTATACATGAGGATTCAATTATAGAATGCCAATGATTGGTGAATGATAATTTAAATGTGTTAATATAGCTTAGGGTTTTCATGAATGTGAATTTATATATTTAAATTTGTAAAATTGATAGACACAAACAGAAGTTCATATCTAAAAGACCTTTGTGGGTTGTCGATTTTCAAATAGGTTGTCCAAAAAGAATAAGACAAATAAAATGCATAAAACCCATTGAATGAAATCTTGAACCTCATTTATAAGATGCTGATTATGTTAAACCCATCAAAAAGACTTCATTTTTTTTTTAATCTCTTTTTTTAATATACTTAGTTGCATCCAAATTTGACTTCTCTTTAAAAGTTGACTCTAAGGAATTGATCAAATGCCTCAAGGTATAATCAATGAAAGCGTGCCGACCATGTTGGTTGGGTAGCCGCCTCTAACAATCAAGTCGGTAGATGAATGTAACACAGTTGAGGAGTTGCATAAGCAAAGAAGAGGATAACAAGCATATACAAATTGCCTATGAGTAGATTTCAATTACTTTAAATGATGGAAATAAGTAGATGGTTTATATAGAATAACCTATTGATGGATGTTTGTTGGATCTCCCGTGCTGATTTTGATCTTCTCTTCGATTGATATGGAGTCCAGTTGATGTCAGTTTCGGCCTAATTTTCAGTTTCCTTAGGGCCTATTTGGTTACTTGAGCCTGGAGATTTCAAAAATCTAAAGATTTCAAATCTATGGAGTCATGATTCATAAAATTAATTGTCTGATTAGCCTGAATCTTTAGAGTGAAATCTCTAGATTCGTCTTAAATTATTTTTTATGGAATCATGGTTCAAATATTTAATGCTTTTATGGTAGGGGATGAAATTTCTTAGATTTCACCTCATATCCATAAATTTACAGATTCACGTTTTTAGTGTAAAAATGTGAATCTCTAGATTTCATGAATCCAGAGATGCACACAATCAAACAAGTATAAATTTCCCATTTGTGAATTTAGAGATTTGAAATCTTTGGATTCATGTAACTAAACATGCCCTTAATTGTTTTATATATTCTTTACACTGATTTCATTTTGAGTATCCCGTTTAAGTGGAATACAACACTAGATTCCAAGTCCTTTCCATTATTGAGCACGAATCTTCCCAAGCTTCTTCCTATGGGACCATCCATCCGATGAAGATTCAAATCCCCCATGTCAAACTGGAATAATCCTACCATGTCATGTAGAGGACATAAAGTGGAGCCCCCGGAAAAAATATCATGGTCCCTATTGAACCATCTGTTTGGCTGGGACCAAATAAAAAATAATACAGCAATACCAAACACCTTTGTTTTTTGGTCACAATATAGGCTATCAATTTTCCAACCCCAAAAAAATTGACTTTATTTTTGGGTGAATCACTAACTTTATATTAGGAGGTGGGATTACTAAAAGTGATGTCTTCACTTTTAGGTGCAGGCATGTACCTTGTGTCGGTGATTTATCGCTGACACGTGATGAAATTTTGAGGTGTTGCTGGGGGGGGGGTGATACGATACCCCCAGCAACACCGATTTAACATTAAGTCGGCGATATATCGTCGACAGTCGAAAACTTAGCTTGTGTCGATCAATCAACCGTTTGACAACTATCGGCAATGATATTACAGAGGTCAAGGGAGGGAGGGAGAGGCACGCATACAAGAGGGTTCATTGTGTGCTTCAGCCCCTTGATCAAACCCGAATTCTTCTCGGACCGAAGTCATCCATGGCTTCCACCCCAACCCAACCCAAACCCCTCCACGGCTTTGAAAACAAACGCAAAAACCTTGATTCGCTCTTCAACTTTCTCTTCTAGAGAAATTAGCAACTGCGTTAGGAGCCATGGGATTCGTCTGGGCAATTGTTGTTCTTCTTGGTGGTTACGCCATTAAACTACTAACAACTGATTTCTGGGTCATCACCACCATACTCATAGTTGAAGCCGCAAGAATCTTCAGCCGCAGTCATGAGCTTGAATGGCAACACCAGTCTATATGGACGATTGCAGATGCCAGCGTTCAACGTCTCGAAGCTCTGAAATCGAGCCCAAGTTTTGTGGGTTGAATCATAAGAAGAATTAGTGGATCAATCCCCAATGCTTAGAACGAAAGCAACAAAAAACCCAAAGAAAAAACCAACTCCTCTCCCGTTCCAGATCCAATCCCAAAAAGTGAAACCCCAGGTGACGTTCACAACGCCACCATCCACCGCCAAGACGACCTCGAAAAACCAGCCACCGGAGGAGGAGGAGATCGAGTGGTTTGGGATGGCTGACGGCGAGTATCCTGGGAAGGAGAGAAAGTTGCCACCGGAGGAGAAGGAGGAGATCCTGACGACGATAAACCCTGAAAGGAGAGAGTTGCAGATAAACCGTGAAACTGAAGATTGAATTGAAGACGGTTTTAGTATTTAGGTTTAAAAAAATTTAACATAAGTTTTAAAAAATCGAGCAACTTTTGGCGACATATTGCCCGAGTCACCGTGTCACCAGGGCCCGACACGGCGACACGGGCCGACATGTTGAACCTTGGATGCAGATCATTACTGACTGAGCAACCCTTGGATGGTACCAATAATAATGCTTCAAAAAACCCATTTGTAAAATCATATCTAATCCATACACTTCTACAATATTTTTACCAAAACAAAATTCCACAAGATTCTTACATGCATATTACGTAATGAATTTAACTCCACCTAACTTTCTATTAAAAGAACCAAAAACCTTCATCAAACAAAGTCATATCTAGGTATCTATTACTGTATGACATCAGATTGAAGGTATTGCTTGAAACACTATCTCACCCATATATAGTCTCAAATTAAGACTAAACTAAACACCAAATTTCCAATATTTCAACTACTTCTAGGAGAAATTTTCTTAAATGCCCCTAGGAATCTTAATTAGCTTTCACTTGCTAGAAAATTACATGGACCAAATATTATAAGGTGGGTAGACTTCAGACTTCCTTGTGTACACGCATTTCCAACTTAATCTAATATGCCAAGTGGCAACATAGAATCTTTGAAATTAACTAGATTTTTTAGAACACTTCTTTAAATAAATATATATAGAAGATACGAAGTGGTATTTATTATTAATTTTTCTTTTCTTTTGGGATCCTGTGCATCATGGTGGTGATGATAATCCTCAGAATTTTGCTTCCATGAGTAACAAATTTGGTATGATCAACAAGTGATACTGAGATTTCCCAAATTCTGAACGTATAGATCATCAATTTTGGACAACAAAATATTGATTTCGTTTCATTAAGGGACCAAACCTTTTGATAAAATGACTTATATCTTACATGATGTTAACTAATAAAATAATAATAAAAAATCATATATAGGTTTTCTTTTTCAAATTGTGTAGAAGGCTCGTTTGGCCAATTGACATGAACAAGGACCTACTTAGATTGTGACACGATGATATTCTCCTCATGTCATCTCCTTTTAATGTTTTTTTTTTCAAATTTCATTATTCCTAAGGACAATCAATTTGTTGATTTTCTAGCATTTAAGGCTTCAATGCTTCGGCTTTCCAGAAATTAGTGTTTATCATCACTGACTTTCATTTTGAATCATTTTCTTACATTTCTAGGAGTGTTTCACTTCTAAGTCTATTTTTGACTAATAAATTGATTTTTTTTTTAGATTTTTATTATTTTCCCCAAATTTTATTATTTATTATTTTTAATATTTTCCCCTAAGTTGCAGATCTTGAAAGTATTGTTGGTTTACAACAGAAGCAGTAAAACTGATTTTTCAACTATAGATTTCATGGACTTTTAAACAATGACATTATTGATAGAGACATAAGCCTGTCACTCTCAAACAATAGGAAAATTAATACATACTCTTTTCATTCTCAATCACATTCAAACTATAAAGTAAATTATGTGAGCCCACTTCATGTCTACATGCTTCAAGATTTTTCTTATTACATTTACATCCTTTATGTTTCAACTTAGATATCAATCTCATGTACCTACTGCTAGAATAATGCTATTAAATTATTTTTAAAATTTTAAAATTATCATTATTTAACCATGAAAATTATTACAACCTCTAAAGAAAAAAGAAGAAAGGAAGGTGAAGATATGATCAGTAGACCATAGTTGTTTCTTGAGGTAAAGTCATCGAAACACCTCGCAATAAAAATTTATGAGGTGTTTTTTTCTTTCTTCTTCTTCTTCTTTTTATTTAAGGCATATAAATATAATATTTGTTTCACTAAAAAAAATTAATAATTTGCAAATTAGAGGATATAAATGAAATTTATCTTCTTTTTTTTTTCATTAATTTTGAGTAGCATGAGGCATGAATAAGAAGTTAGAAAGAAGCGGTTTGGTTGGCTGTGGGGTACTACCAACCTGTCCAAACTTCAACAGTGAAAATCCAACTTCCCTTCTTTCTGTTCTTCTTCTTCTTCTTCTTCCCTCCTCTTTGATTAGTTCTCTTCTAGCTTCTTAATTTTCTTTCACAAACTCAAAATCTTCAAGGAAGCAGCCATGGGGGAAGAAAGTGAGGAAGAACATCAAATTCAGTCTCCATTGCTCGCAAACCTTCCATTACAACTCCCATCATCACCTTCTTCAAATGGGCAGTTCTTCAAGAGAACTGGTTCGTCTTCTTCCCCTTCTTCATTGCCCAATTATTATTCTACTTTGTCTTGTTAATTGGTTATCTGGGTTTGAGAACTTATGAATTTGTTTGTCAACTGTGAAACTGAATTGTGTTCAACATTGTTCGTCTGTGCTGGGGGAAAAATAATTAAAAAAAAAAGGTAACAGATGGACTGCAACAGCACACATAATAACAGGGGTGATAGGTTCAGGAGTTCTCTCACTTGCATGGAGCACTGCACAGCTTGGTTGGATTGCAGGTCCCCTGTCGATGATCCTCTTTGCAGGGGTCACCATCGTCTCAGCTTTCCTTCTCTGTGATTGCTATAGATCTCCTCAACCTGAAACTGGGCTCATCAGACATCGGTCTTA
Source organism: Hakea prostrata (assembly GCF_041222555.1). Lineage (NCBI taxonomy): Eukaryota > Viridiplantae > Streptophyta > Magnoliopsida > Proteales > Proteaceae > Hakea > Hakea prostrata. The sequence goes on along the minus strand of NC_142601.1, from coordinate 47,779,339 downwards.
CATGGAAGCTGTCAAGTATAATCTAGGTGAGTATTTCAATTTCCCATTTCCAATTCCTAATTGCTTTGCAAGCTACATTTCTATTGGTTCTCTTCACTTCCATCTCCCCTCTTTTGTGTTCTTTTAATTCAATAAGAGTTTAATGGCCCATCACTTCCCAAAAGTTGATTTTAGGAAATTTAAGGCCATTTCAAAGAAGTATACATGAACAAAGACACAATTACTCTTATTCTTATGTTTGGCACGTTGGTCAAGTGTTTATTTATTGAATGTTTGATCAGGTTCAGTCCTTGAAATTTAGGGTCAAGTGTTGAAAACAATCCCTACAGAAATAGTTTTAAGACTCTGGTTAACATGGAAACCTTGCGCACTGCATATGATCCTTTATGAAATAATTGGTAATAAAATGAGTTTGATGGATCATGGATGAATGGTTGATGATACAGGAAGGAAGAGCATATGGGTGTGTGGATTGTTTCAACAAATAAGCTTGTATGGAACGGCCGTGGCCTATACAATAACATCTGCCATTAGCATGAGGTAATGTTATCCTCCCTTCACCCTCTCCCCTTCTCTCCTTTTCCTTTTAATTCCTGTGGTTCATATTATCATCAAATTGGTATCGATGAAAATCGATGTTCATGATAGAAATATAGATTGGTTGGGTGTAGACATGTATCGATGTTGTTGGAAGGTAAATGGTCAAAATCATCCAAGTTTAATAAGACTAAGTGTTTTAACTTGAGACATGATAATCTCAATGAGTTCAATCATTCTCTCAAAATACTATAGAATCAAATTACTTTGTAATTGAGTAAAAAGTAAAATTGATAAATCTACATTATAAAACAGTAGGAACACCTTAATTCCTTCAACCACCTTTTAGTACAAATGCTATAAGAGCTAGAAAACGCCCTAGAAACAAAAAGATGCCCAAATGATGTTTGTTTTGCTAGTTGGGTTAATGACTTCCTTTTCCCCCAACGCACTCTGATGGATAAAGTTAGAAATTTCAGTAGGGAATCTTTCTTTTGGTAGATGTCAAATAAAAGTAGAGCATACAAGTTCCCAAAAAATTCCTCTTCATGGCTGTCCATTCTTTTTCGACATGTACACAAGGACCACAACAGAGGAGGAAACTTCTCTAGATATGGTTTCAACTTTCAACCTTGTCCACACTAACTTTCAGTTTATATGAAAAACAAGTATGAGAATCTGAGACATTTGATTTGATCTCAGAAACAAGTTTTTCAATTATTTGTACAGTTCTTACACTCAAAGCTATAATAATACATAATGCCCCTATGGGAAATGCTAATCTATCTTGGTGATAGAGGTTTGGGGTTTTTGTCAAGCTGATCTGCCAGTGCTGATGCAGGCCTTGTAGAGTGAAATTCAAGTTTCTGGTTGCTAAAGTACTCATTCCAAGCCAATTACTTGGGGGTCTTAGGTTCTTTATATACATTCAGATTCAGTGTAGTGAACCACATTGCCTTCTCTGACCTGGGAAAAAATGGCACTCCTATCCTCTGGTGACCTAGATAATGGTTTCTTCAAAGACAATGGGCAGCAAATACGATCTGGTAAAACTAGACAAATAATAGTTCTATTTCTTGGTTTGTAAATTTAATCTGTACTTGGGTCCTGATTTTAGTGTCTTGTGATGAGAAATGTCAACCTCTAACAGGAACATTATGGTCGGCTATTGCTCATATACTTACTGCGGTTATCGGCTCAGGAGTTCTGACTATATCATGGAGTGTTGGACAGTTAGGATGGATTGCAGGCCCAATTACCTTGTGTTGTTTAGCCATGGTCACCTATATTGCTTCTGCTCTCCTCTCAGATTGTTACAGATATCCTGATCCTGTTACTGGAAGAAGACACCACTCTTATACGGAGGCTGTTAAAACCTACCTAGGTAGCAACCAACCAACCTTTGTCTTCTCATTATTTTCTCTTCCTTGTAGGGTTCATGTCATGTAGGTTATTTCCTTCTTTTCCCCTAGGCTCTTGATTTTTCAGTGTAAGTTCAGGTAGGAAGCAAACTTGGATATGTGGCTTGCTTCAAATCCTGAGCATGTATGGATTTGGTATTGCTTATGTGATTACTACTTCCATCAGTATGAGGTACTTTTCTTGGTGAAACCAATATTTTTGTATACTTGAGTAACATAAATAATCTAAAATAGTTGGCATGTTTGTGAAGTTAATGGAATATTGGAATGCTTCTTCACCATTGAGGCAATAAATTCTTCTGTAGTAATGATCGATATCAAAAAATTCAAAACCTCGTGCTCTTTTTGTCTTTTCACTGGCTTCAACTGATTTCAGTTTTTATATTTGATCTTCCCTTTCTCTTTATTGGGTTACTACAGAGCTATTCAGAGGTCAAATTGCTTCCATAAAGAAGGACATCAGGCTCCATGTGCATATGGAGATACTTCGTATATGCTTCTGTTTGGAGCTGTTCAGATTGTCTGTTCTCAGATTCCTGATTTTCGTAACATGGAATGGCTCTCTATTCTTGCATCAATCATGTCCTTTTCATATGCTTCCATTGGATTTGCACTTGGTTTTGCTAAAGTAATAGGTATGCATTTTCTTTTGGCTTGGAGTTCTTATTTTTGTTCACCATAATCACCTGTATGGATGTGTGACAAGATCTGGTGATGGAGTATTGTATACTATATAGTTTGCTTGTAGAAAGGCTAATCTCTAGATAAACAAAGAAACAGAAGTCTTCTATCATTTTTTTTTTCTTGTTCAGGAATTGGTAGGCAAAATTGGACAATTTAGTACATACAGATATTCAGTTTTTCTCCTTTGTAAATACAGGAAACAAACAGATTAAAGGAAGCATCTCTGGAGTGCACACATCCACAGCAGCTCAAAAAGTATGGAAAGTCTCTCAAGCACTTGGAGACATTGCTTTTGCATACCCATACTCCATAATTCTAATTGAGATACAGGTTGGGTCTTTTCATTTTGATTTAACTAAGATGTTCAAGGTTAAATCATTAGTTTATAAATATAATTTACCAAAATGATGTTTAATTTGTAAATTTAGTAAGAAGAATCTAACTATGAAATGAAAAAAATTGCGAGATTGAAGGACACACTGAAGTCTCCCCCACCTGAGAACCAGACAATGAAGAAAGCATCAATGACTGCGATCCTTATAACCACCTTCTTCTATCTCTGCTGTGGTTGTTTTGGGTATGCAGCCTTTGGGGATGAGACTCCTGGGAATCTCTTAACGGGTTTCGGATTCTATGAGCCATATTGGCTAATTGATTTCGCCAATGCTTGCATAGTTGCTCATCTGGTGGGAGGATATCAGGTAATATTTTTCTTCAAGTGGCTGCAAAATGGGTGCTTTTCTCTCTTGCATAGTTGGGCTTAGCTCATATATTTAGCTCTGATGATAAATTTATTGTGTTTGAATTTCTTCCCATAGGTATACAGTCAACCTGTATTTGCAGTTGTTGAAAGGTGGTGTGCAGAGAAGTTCCCCAATAGTGGATTTGTGAATCATTCCTACAACATCAAAATCCCTCTATTGCCAGATATCAAGATCAATCTTCTTAGGCTGTGCTTTAGAACCTGTTATGTTCTATCAACAACAGCACTTGCAATGGTCTTCCCCTACTTCAACCAGGTTTTGGGAGTGTTGGGTGCCATGAACTTTTGGCCATTGACCATATATTTCCCTGTGCAGATGTATTTTGTTCAGAGGAAGATTGAACCTTGGACAAGAAATTGGATAGCTCTTCAATCTTTCAGCATTTTCTGCTTGCTTATATCTTTGTTTGCTTTGGTTGGATCAGTTGAAGGACTCATAAGTGCAAAGTTAAGCTAAGAAACTTGTGCAACTATAATCATTCTGTGACACAAAGCTGGAGTTCTATAGAAAAATAGCTGCAGAAATTGTTGTATTTGCATTTAGTTGCAATAATAGCATTAGAAATAGGATTTCCAGAAGCTACCTCCATAGCTGTTTTCCTCTCCCCCACCTCTGTCTGGTTGCAAATAAGGGAAACAAAAGGAAAGTGAAATCATCTTTAGAAGAGAAGAAAGTTGGGAGGTGGTGAGGTGGGCCCAGCCCAGATGCGTGAGTGGAGCGAGAAAGAATTGTCAACTTCTACTTCTTGTCAATTTCGATGTAATTTTTCTTTTGGTGCAACATTTTTCTCCTTAAAATATTGTTCTAAGGGGCTTCATGTGTCCCCTAGAACCAGAACTGAAGAGTAAAAATAAATAGCAAAGTAGAGACTAAGGCTCTTTTTGGTATCAATTCTTATTCTCTATCATGCCTATTTAAAAGAAATAAGTACAAGAATTCATTATTGGTCAAGAATGAAAAATGATTTGGTGAATTTTGAAAATAAATTATAGAATGAAAAATAAGTTTGGTGTTAAAATAAAAAATTGTTAGAAAATAATAGTGAGCAAGTGAGAAAAGAGGAAAAAAAATATCGTTTTTATAAAAAAAATGTGTATTGACTATTTTACCCTCATCTTAACTATAAAATTTTAAGTAAACTTGTATATAAATGAAGAGAATGAAATTCTCTCCATAATCCATAATAGACAAAAAGTCCATTATGAATTTTGGAGGTTTTTTTATTATTTTAAATAAGAATAATACAAATAGATGCCAAACAATTTAAAATAATGAAAACTTTTCAAAATTGAGGATGATAATTGATACCAAAAAGAGCTGAAATCTTTAGAATAGTTTAAATTTGTGATTAGTCGATATAAACATAAATAAATATGTTTGGTATGATTTATGACACTTATTCAGTTATTTGGCTATTTCTCATTAAGATAAATTGATTTAAACATAAATTCATAAATGGATCAAGAGATGTTTATGATTTATTGTCATAAATTGTTTATTTGGCCACTATTAATGAACATATGCAGAATTACTACTTAAAAAGAGTTAAATTGTAAAGTTACAAAAAATTAGAACAAAACATTACTTTTCTCTCTTTCCAACTTCCACTTTGCTTACATCTCCAAGTAAAAACATTTTAGGGATGTCGAAACTAATCTAAACTAATAAAAGTGAACCAAATAAAATTCAAGGCCAATGTCATGCTTCTTCTTTTTTTTTCTTTTTTTTTTTTTTTTTTTTTTTGAGATAGAAAAGAAAACTATATTACTAAAAAGAGTTATGTGAGATACACTTCTTCTCACCAATTAAAATACTATTGCTGCTATTACTATTTGCAGCCCATAGTGCCAAATTAGTAAAATTAGAAAGAAGTGAAGGGGATTTGAAGCTACAAAACGCTGCTCCATCGTAGTTTGTCAAAATACTAATCAACTGTGTTGTCAAAAGCATCGGCCAAGTCTGTTGACATGGTTTGGTTAGCAAGTCAAAGACCGTTTCCAAATTGCACCAAATTTCGTATGCCCTAGTACCCAAAGATGATATTATAGATAATCCCACTTGAATTGCCCCTATTAATGCCTCCAAGCTGTCATTGCTTTCAATTTTTCCTGTGATCAGATAATAAAAGCTTCCATTTTCTACAATCCCCAAACACCATCCTGCTTTGTTCAGTAGTTTGTTAGATACCTCTGCACATAAGTGGGTAAGTCAAAGACCGTTTCCAAATTGCACCAAATTTCGTATGCCCTAGTACCCAAAGATGATATTATAGATAATCCCACTTGAATTGCCCCTAGTAATGCCTCCAAGCTGTCATTGCTTTCAATTTTTCCTGTGGTCAGATAATAAAAGCTTCCATTTTCTACAATCCCCAAACACCATCCTGCTTTGTTCAGTAGTTTGTTGGATACCTCTGCACATAAGTGGGTAAGTGGATGGCTTTTATATATGTTCTAAGTTCATAATTTTGTTGGGCATGCCATAAGAAAATTCTCATGCCTAGGTTCCAGCCCTGCATCAATGGGGTTAGAATGCCACAGGTTAAGTTCAGTTATCCATCTATTGACATGGTTAGGCCAATGTCATGTTACTATTATAAAAGTATGAACTCAAGAGAAATGACTACATTTTCTATTTTCTTAGAAGTCTTTTTTTTTTTTTTTTTTTTTTTTACGAGGAAAAAGTTTGTATTACTTAAAAGCAGTTACATAAGTAGAATTGTAGGTTAATATCTTCATAGCCTACATCTGTCGCCATAAATGCGATTTTGGTGAAGCATTGTTGGAGCTCAGGGGATGAGAATACATCAAAACCTGATTGCTAGTGTTATGTTAGCTAGATGTAATAACTTATCTATTACAAACAAAGGCCAAAATGTTGTTGTTGGTTTAGGTAGGAGTTGTGCTAGCATCCCCAGGTTACTCCAGACCAATTTTACTTGAATTCCAAGATCATGCATAGCTTTGATTCCATTAAACAGTCCCATGCACAAGTATTCCTTCAAGTGTATCGTTAGAATTAATCTTGCCAAAATTGATGGAAATTATATGTCCATCGCCTGCTACCCCCATGTTCCATCCCACGACGTTCAACCGTTTGTTAAGAACCCCTGCACACATTAAAACTACATTAGGCAAACGTGGCATATGATTATATATATTATCAGCCACCCATGTTGATTCAAACGTATTATTAGTTGAACTAACAGAAGGGTCGTGTATTTCATCACGACTTGTTTTTTTTTTGTGAAGATCTAACCCATATATTAATACTAGACATAATTATGGTTGGGTCAGGCATTTCCTTAAAAGTCTTTAATCATTTGATTTGCATACAATAATAAAGATTTTTTTTTTTTTAACAGTTTACCCACTTTAGTGGGAGAGAAACTCTAGGCACTCCACTTTAGTTCAAAAAATTACAGGAAAAGTTACCCACAATTAATTTTTTGAGTTAAAATTTGTTAAGCCAATCAAATGATGCCCTTAGGGATAATGTAATGACTAGATTACCCTCCCTACCTAACCCTTCACCTATTTTCTTCCTACACTTTGCTGGAAACTGCCTACTACTGCTGAAAATCACCACATCCGCTCTTCTTGCTGGCAACCATTGCCCTCACTTTCTCCCCTCCTATTGAAAATCACCCACCGTCGTCCCCTTTCGCCCTAAACCATAATAACTACCACCCACCATGATGCTTCCTTGGTGTCATAATCTATTTGCTTATCTACCGTGTTTACAGGTGCTATCTTGCTTTATCTCTTCTTAATCTCAAGAAAGAGTAGCTTGTGAAACAAGAACCCAACATAAAATCATCTCCGATCAAACCCATTTGGGGGTTAGAGCGAATGGAGATTGAAAACTTAATTATTAAAACCCTGACAATAAAAATTTAAATTGAAGGCATTCAAGAGAGATTTTACAGCAGCAGCAGATGCATGGACTATCTTTAATTACAAATAATATAAACTCTATTGCACCACTAACCTAAGAATCAAAATAGTATGAAAACTATATATTAGTAGTTTTTTGCCAATTATTTTGAGGTGTTCATAAAATTTTCTCAACAAAAAAAATCATATATTAGTAGTTTTGGATCTCAAGCAAAAAAAAAAAAAAAAAAAATAAAATGTAGTATTCTTAAAATGTCTCACGTCATATATCACAATTTCAAACATTTTTTTGTGCTCACTTATTCACTTGTATTCATTACTTCACATTATATAGTTTGAAATATTATTTTCTTTCATAATACATCCAACAATCTTATAACTAATGGTTACTTATGAATATTACTTGGGATGGGTTTATTTAGTTGAAAGTTGGTCCAACTTAATTTTGACAAGTTTTACCAACTTTGTAGACACACCCTCTCAACAGCCAATGGTAACACCAATATGGGGCGGGGGCTTTTACCAAGGAAAATTGGAAATTGTCAAGGGTGTGGCCAACCCTTGACAATGCACAAATTGCGCAGAAAATTCAGGCCCAACATCTTTATGCTTCTTAAGACAAAAAAACACAAATGCTGTTATAAGGGGAATCATGAGAGATCTAGGCATTGTAGAGGCTCCTCTGCCTTGGTGATGGAAATTGAGGCAATACACGATGGGATGCAATTTGCTTCATCAATGAACATCACAACTTTTTAGATCAAACTGGTAGCAGTGAGGCTATTTAATGAACTTTACTTTCTGTTTTGGAAAAAAGAAAAAACCTAAAACCAACTCAAACTAAACTGATGATATATAATATATTATTTACCTAGCCATGCCAAACTCATTTCATGTTATGTAATATATTATATCTAATAATAACCATATACATATCCTATTACTTACTATGATTGATTAATATTTATAACTATGTCATAAACATAAAAATAAAGTATGTCAAAGAGAGTCTAAAAGGAGATGAGAGAGTAAATGGAAGAGACATAGAAGAGGCAAGAGCAACGATAGAGGGGAAAAGGAAAAGGAGAAGTTGGAATAGAAACCCTTAACCTTGAGATGTGAGAGTTAAGACTTAAGATCGAGTACATTGGACAAGAAATATTTAAAGCAAGATTTTGTCAAATGTAAATATGAGTACTTTCTGAAGTTCACCTTGCACTCCCCCCGTCTGAATCGTGCCAAGTAGATGGAGAACGACAAAATCTCTCAAGCAGCAATCTCTTCTGAAGTACTGGATTTGGTGCAGCGAAGTGCTTTTGATCGAGAGGGAGGAACTGATGCCACTGAAGACGTAAGAACATATGTTGAAGTTTATGAATAGGAGATTGATAACGAAGAGGAAGGGGGGTAATGTATCAGAGAATGAAGATCCCTTGTCAAAGGAGAAATTAAGAACGTTTGCGTAGGTGGGCAATCTCTGATAATCAAACTGGTAGGCAAGAGCAAGACGAGTATGTTTTTCTCTCCACAGAGGGGAGGATTTCTATATTGCTCTAAATTCAGTCTCCAGGAGGACTTACAAGAGAGTGCTGACAGATGGGCTATGGCTAGTAGCAGATCATTATCTTTCCATCAAAAGGTGGGAATCTTACTTCGGTCCATCGAGTATGGAGATCACAAAATTGCTTGTGTGAGTCACGTTTTTGGGAGTATCACACCCCTCCCCACCGCCGACCACCACTGCCCCCACCTTTCCCTGACGGAAATCACCCTCTCCGGTCATCTTCTCCTCCTCCACTCATGAAATCTAAACCCTCCTTGAATTCCTATGAGATCTAAATTCAAAAAGAGGGTGAAAAAAGGGGTAGAAAACACCATCAAATACCTAAAATATTTAATTTTCTGTCTTGTCAATGCCTACTTGTAGGCCAAAAAGTGTTCTCTCCATGTCATCTACTATATTAGTCTTTCAAATTCATCAACTAGATATGTCCTCCCGCATATACTCCCATACTCCATCTCGTGCTTCCTAACGGTTTATTAGATACCCCTCGCATACAATAAAACAATATTATTAGTCGTTTGTATATCACTATAAATATGGCTTACAAATTGTTGGGGTTGCTCAATATAATTTTGTATAGGGGTTACCTAGGGGTTAATACTGCTATCCTCATTCATATGCAGTTTTAAAGTTACAATCCATTGGTTAGTTTTAGAGAGCACCATCGATGGGTTGGGTGTTTTTTGGTTGAATAAGCTGGAGTTTCTCTCTTTCCATTTAAAGTAACAAGTGATTATAAAAACTGAAAAAAACCATGTGATGATTTGCTTATCCAATTGTAAGCTTGAGAGAAGGTTATTGCACAAATGCAAAATTGAGGTATTGCTCTAATTTTATGTCCTTAACCCCAATGGTCTTGCAACATGAATTACAAGAAATAAAGATATATCATATTGTCTCATTTTCTTTCTAGCACAAAGCACAATCTGCTTGGACATTTGCCCATTGAGATGGTGTTGCTAGTACCGATATTCCTACATCCAAAACAAGTTCAATTTTTTTTTTTTTTTTTTTTTTAATTTGGGTGGATAGGTAACTTCCACCATTTTGATAACTCATATCTTTGGGATGGGAAGCGCACTTTTAAGATGGTGCGAAGAACCAATTTAATTGAGAATTCCCCAGTTGGGTATGATATTGGCAATGAAATTAGGGGTTGGGAAGTAGAGGAAGGTGAAGATGACTCCCTATTCAAAGCTTGAAAGTCGTGAAAAACCTCGGCCACTTTTGCCTCTCCTAGCCAAAGAGAGAAATCTTGTAAAGATGTCAGTCGAATCCTTGTTGATGGTGTCCAAGGATCAAACCAGAAGGAAGTTTGCGTTCCATCCCCTATTTTCGCTCCACCATTGTCTATAACGAGGAATGCTTGGTAATATTGTTCCATATCCAGGATCCATTCTTTGTGGAGACTTTAGGATAAAAAAGAGAATGACCCTTAAAGTATTTTTCTCTCAAGACTCGAACCCACAGTGCCTCCGGATTAGTGATAAGTCTCCATCCCTGCTTCAGTAGCAATGTTGAGTTGTAATCCTCCATTTTCTTAAAACCCAATCGCCTAATTCTTTTGCTGACAACATTTTCCCCATGATATTAGGTTTATTTGCCTATTTTTGTGTGAATGGTCGTTCCAGAACCTCTGACCGATAGCATCTATCTTTGTGCAAATTATCTTAGGGAACCTAAAACATTGCATTTGAAACAATGCCATCGATTGAAGTGCAACATGCATCAATACAACTCTTCCTGCATACCATAAATTTGTTGCTTTCCTATATGCCAATTTCCTTACCATTCTATCTAGAATTGCTTGTAAGTTCTTTGTGTTTCCTCATCCAGCCAGCAATTATGTTCCCAAATATGTTGTCTCCCCCTTAATTTATGATACTTTTAGTTTTGAAAGTATCAGATTTCTGGTTTCTCTTTGAATTTGCAGTTAAAGAAAACCCCACTTTTCTCAAATTGATTTATTGTCCTTTCAAATCTGAGAATAGTTCGTGTACTGCCTTCAATGCTAAAACATCCTCGGATTCAACTATGCAAAAGAGAAAGGAATCATCTGCAAAAAAGAGATGGGTGATCTCCGGGCCCCCTCTTCCCACTTTGATACCTTTTAACAGGTTAAAGGATCTATACTCATCAAGTAGTCGAGAGAGCACCACCATAATTAATAGAAGAAGGTAAGGATTGAGAGGATACCCTTGTTGTAACCCCTGTGACGCAAAGAACCATGAGTAAGGGGAGCCATTAATTTTACTAAAGAAGGTGGGAGAAGAGATGAGGGCTTTAGTAAGCTGACACCAATGACTATCAAATCCAAAGAATTGAAAGAGTTTGATGATAATTGCCCTATCCACCCTATCATAAGCTTTGGACATAACTAGCTTTAGGGCAAGATAACCAATCTTACTACGAGTCTTCTTCATGAAATGAAAATTTTCGTGGGCCACAATAATCTTATCAATGATTTGTCTGTTGGCCATAAAGGCTGATTTGGTGAACGATATTGGGGAGAAGAGGCCGCAATCTTTTGGTCAAAAATTTTGCAACTATTTTATATGAAACATTACATAGACTAATAGGTCGAAAATCAGCCACTGATGTCGCCTCTTCCTTTTTAAGATGAAGCAAATGGAGGGTATGGTTCACTCCACTGGGGAGTTGGCCTTCCGAGAAAAAGGTTGTGACAAATTTAATCACATCCTCATTAATTAAATCCCAATACCTTTGATTGAAGAAAGTATTAAACCCATAAAACCCAGGGGCTTTGTAGGGGCCAAGGGAGAAGACAACATTCTTAATTTCAAAGGGGTCAGGGGTAGCCAACAGAGTGTCAGTTCCCATCCCAATGTGGGGGGGAGAAGGCATTCAACAAACTCAAGATCCAATGGGTTGGATGACTGATACAAATGGCTCATGTAGTTATCAAACACCCCCGCAATCTCCTTAGGGTTAAGAGACAACGTCCATTATCTTCAATAAAGGAAATCATTCTCCGGTGGTGAATAATTTTAGCAGAGAGATGGTAGAATCTAGTGTTTTGTCCCCATTAGAGATATACTTACCTCAAGATTTCTGAAACCAGAACATTTCCTTTGCATCAAGTGCCCAAGCCATCAATTTTTTCTCTTGGCTAACGAGATCCCAAATAAGTAGGGGTAGTTGTTTCAGCAAGTCAACTTCGAGGTAGTCGGGTGAAAAAGATTATCCACATTGTTGAAAACTGATTTGTTCCAATGTTGTAGAAATCTAGAAAAGATTGGCCAATTTTTCATTAAGGGGTATGCTAGAATTCTCTAACCAAGCAGTTTGAATATCCGCTAAAAAGTTGGGGTGAGAGAGCCATGCATTTTGAAAGTGAAAGAGTTTCCGATTATTGACAAGCACAACACAAGGTTCGAGTAAAATGGGATTGTGATTAGACCCAGTAGCGGGCAGTTTTGCAACCCGAGGGTTAGAAAAAACAGCTTATCCAATTTGGGAAGAAAAAAATTTGATCCAATTTTCCTTGACAAGATTAGGGTGTTTTTGTCTATTGGTCCATGTGTAATTATGTCTAGGGGCAGAAATTTCAGTAAGGTTGGCTTCATTAATGATAGGTTCAAAGCAGGGAGTGTAGATGATGGTTTAAAAAAGACTCCAATTTTCGTTGGCCTCAAAATTTTCATTAAAATCCACCATAATCACAAAAGGTTCCGTTATAGATTGAACGAGGGAGGCCAAATGTGCCCAAAAGACTTTACGATCTGAATAGTTTGGAGGGGCATAAATGAACACAACAATGTATGTAAATATATATGTCCCAATAACAGGGGATCATAAAAGAGGAGGGATCTGAATGAACCAACGTAGCTTTAAATTCCAAACTAGATAAAATCATGATTCCTCCTATAAACCTTTAGAACCAGAGCTAGCTTCATGACCAACTAGAGTATACCCAACAAAAGGTCTTCTCCTCATTGAAAGAAAGGCTAGATGTTCCCGACACTTTGTTTCACAAAGAAAAATAAGGGTGCGTTTGATAACATTCTTGAAAAACTTTTTTGACGTTCTTCTGTTCTTTGGGAACGGAAGAACAGGTTAGAGGCGTTTGATAAAACGGTTCGTTCTTCTGTTCTTTAAGAACGAACCAGTCATAAAAGTGTTCTAAAGAACGCTTTTTGCAAAACATCAAAAAGATGTTTTTACCGAAGAACAGAAACATAAGTGATAAAATTGGTTCAAATTGAAGCCTTAGAACAAGTTTATCAAACACCAACTTATTTTTCAACCCAAAAAAAAGAAAAGAAAAAAACACCAACATATTCTATTAATGTTATAAAAATATTTTCAGAACGGATTTATCAAATGCCCATTTTCAAGCAAAGAATGGTCTTTTAGCACAGAAACAATGAAAAACGGTTTTGCATAAGAACTGGATGAACGGAAACGTTACCAAACGCATACTAAGATTTTGTTTGTTTTTGTTCAATGTTTTCGTAATGCAGTGTTGAGTGAATTTACCATAATACCCTAACATTCCAAGCAAGCAGCTTCATGGTAAAATTAAACAAAATTACAAACCGTGAAAGCCAAAGCTAGAAGCAAGTGATTGCTTTACACCAACAACTTCCCATAGAAAGGCACGAATTTAAGAGACAAATATAATAAGAATAAGTCAAAAACTAGAAATAGAAAAGGAAAGGAAGTCAACAGATTACTAAATAAAGTAAACCTACTAAACAGGTTCACTCACAAATCAAAAGGGAAATCCAACCAACTATTAAAAAACAAGAGAGGGCTAAAAAAAAAAAAAAATGATTTCTAGACTTAAATGGGATTTTGTTCAGCCAACAGCGCAAAACAACAAGTAAGGAAATAAAGAACACAATGCAGAAATAAAATAAAAATTAAAAAAAAAAAAAAAAAACTCAGAGTATTTATGGTAGGGGACGATTTGGGGGATGCCAATAGCTGGTTCCACCACTACATTCTGGAAAACAACTTGAGGAACCTAATTAGCTTGAGCAACCTGGTTCAGTTGTACCACAGTGTTTGGATTGAGGAGATAATGTGCTTCCATGGACCCCCAAGTGACCCAAAACAAGGTGTGAGGATCCAACGATTCCGTTAGTAGAAAATCTAGAAAGAGGTGGAAGCTGCATGAATTCAGGGATCATCTTACGGCGTTTGTGGGTGGTCAGAACAACAAGTGCAAGTTCCTCTTCTTCCCCACCCTCCATAACTATCCCACTTCAGTTTGTGTTTGAGCATAAACTATCAGCAATTTTTGTTCTTCAATTTTCTCAATAGGTTTGGGACAATTACATTTTGAAACCAGAGTGACAGATTGAGTTTTGAGCGAGTGTATAGTAACTCTCTCCATCTGTTCTATGCATTCCATGGCCTTTAACATCTTCTTCGCTATTTTAGATTATTTTTCTGTTGAAGAATCACTTGCCATTTCCTTCATCTCTTTCAGTTCTTTAAAGTCTGCCAAAAGAAGATCATCCATAGAATTAGTTTGCATACTCATGCCAGTAGTAGTGTTTTTGGGGTCAAGTTGTGGTTCAGAAAAAGGAACGTTTGTACCCATGAATTCATTTGAACTCAGATTCATTTATTTTGCAAAATCACCAGTATTCGGCCCTTGCAGTTCCATGCTACCCATATTACTTAGATTTTCTAATTTTTCCTAAATCTGAAGATTCTTCATTTCGTTAACACACTGAATTTGAGATCCTTTTGGATCAGGGCACAACCAGCCCCATGGAGTCCTTCATCTTGTTCTTCTTGGTCTTTTCAGATGAACACCCTAAATGAACTTGAGGTACGAGGACCTTCCTTATTCCCCTCAACATGAAACCTGCCACGTGTTTCATCATCGTCCTCCCCTTGTGCCATCATTGGGAGAGTGGCAAAAATTTCCAAACTTCTTGGAGACAAGGTGTGAGCAGTCCTGAATTTGATGGGATTAGTGATTAGATTTTGATAAGTCTTGACAACATTGAAGAGCTGGGGTTTACCCTCTGCATCATAGAGCATACAACATTTTGTGATGCTAGTGATCTTACCACAATTCTCATAAAGAAGCTTCAATTCATAGAGAAGCTGAACATGAACCCATTCATCCCCACTACTTTTCAATTGAGCACAAAGTTTCACTGGATGATTCATATTATGCATCAACTTTATGCGTGCTGAACCCTCAGGGTCTCAATTCCACAACATTCATTTGTACATCAATGACCTTTTCAAGTTCACTTGCAGCCTTTAGAATCATCCCATAGTCAAGGCAGTCAAACCGTATACCCCTCATTTGAACCCATATTGCAATAGGTGGAAGAAGGCAATTTTTCTTGCATTTAGGCAAAAGGTTCCATAGCAAGGTGAAGTAGGAGCCGATCTACCCACCATGGTGACATAGACAGTACCTCATTCCTATTATTTTTAGAAGCAAAAATTGTTCTAAAACCATCCCTTTTGATGATTGATAGATATGTCAAGTGCTCCCAATGGTACCCCTAGCTCCACCAAACTCTTGCAAATTTCAGAGATGTATTCTATTGGGTGCCCAATAGCATAGCCATACAACATTTTTTAGGCAAAGCAACGAGCTGAGAAATTTGAAGAGCCAGTTTCTTTCCATTCCATCGTGCCTGCATTGCTCTTGCTAGGGTCCCATGACCATGATCTAAACCTCGTAGGAGAGGCAAGACCACTGGATGCATAAGCTTTAGAGGGTGGGTTATGTGAGGTCCTCGCACATAGTTGTCATCCCATCTACAACACCAAAGAAAACGCACAACGCTCCCAAGGAAAGGCAGGTCAAATAGTAGAAAAGGAAATATAGACAGTGAAGGAGCAAGAAGACAACCAATCACTGAGCCAAAAGTAGAAAAAATAGAAAACTATGAAGTAAACGGGTTAAGTCATGGGGAGAGTTTTGGTGGAGAGGTAGGGATATTATACATGGATTGAGGAAATGGAATAAAGATGGAGGTTACTAAGGTAGATGGGGTAGGTGGTCATAAAGAAGAAATAAGAGATGAGCTGCAAAAGGAATGTCAAAAAAGAAAGAAAGAAAGAAAAACTTGCAAAAGACACGCTATCTCTCTGTCCATCATTAGCTCAAGGCTCCTCTTGCCTTTCCCATCATGTGAGTGGTTCAAACCGCATTGGCACCCCTCAGAGAGGTAAGTTATAGACTAAGAAGAGGTAAGCATGAGTGAGAGGGACGAGAATGCGCCTCCAGCAAACAAAGGAGAAAAGGAAGAAAGGTGGTGCAAGAGTTATTCATTGCTCCTTCCTAAGGATGACCATCACACAATAAAAGCTTAAGAAGTAACCCCGTGCCACAAAAAAACTCTAGAGGGTTTAAGATTGTTGAGGGTTTCTTTTTGGTAACAAATTGAATGTGTTGACGTGAAGTATTGAAATAGTCACTGTCACACCCCACCCAGCCGGATCCGATCATACCCAAATACTTGTGAGGGTGATACACCGCAAGACCTAGGTTCAATGACAATTCCATACAACATATGATATAGCATAATCAAACGGACAAGAATAATCAAGTTCAAATAATAAGTTATCAAATATGAAATAATGATTACATTTGTCCAAACTTCAAATCAAAAGTCAAACATTAGAGTTCTAAGAAAAGAAAGAATGTCTGCAGCAGAAAATAATCTAAAGAAAACTCTAATGGAAGGCGACTCCATAGGAGCAATCTTGATACGAACATGAAGCATCATGTGCATTCACATCTTCTCCGATCATGCCCTCATGGTAACCTTCCAACAAAGGATCCTCCATGGAAGTGGGGTCCTCATAACCTGTAGAAAAGTCTAAGAAACATACACAAAATAAATGAATGAGTTCACAAAATTCAGTGAGGTTAACTAATATCCATGTCATGCATTCACCCAAATTTTCACATCATATTCATAAGATAACCATGTAATTAATAACATAAATAAACTGATGCATGATGATGATATGATGTTTCTAACTCTATCATGTAGTCTCTAAGGTAGACACGCATTAAGTTTATATATCAATTTCCTTTGGGCGGTCTCAATCACTCTCCCTCAAAAAGAGACGTCTATTGGGTTCTTCGCAGTTGTTGGGTAAAGTCCGGTCAAGCCTTGATTGGGGTATAGGTCACCACTCTCTCACATCACCGTTTGGTATGAGATTTTGCACGTGTCAAGGATAATCCTAAAAGTGCAAAGTCATACAGTCTCATACCACATATGGTTCGGACATCTCCTCTCATGCCTAGTGCCCTTTTGGTTCGATACCTTACCGTCTATGAATGGAATCCTCAACGGGAGGCATCTTTTGGATCACATTCCTTAACCCAGTGGTCATCCACATATAATGAACATGATGCTCTCCATGTCCTCTCAAGGGATTGGTTACCGGTCTTGAGCGCCCATGAGCCCTTATCTATTATATGCAACCCTACTGCTCTATGATGACAGTGGGCCTACTTGACACTCAGGATTCAACCACTAACATCACGAGTTAATTGGCTTCAATACCCCTATTGGAACGGTAGTAGTACTCATAAGGATTCCTAGCCCAAGACTTCTAGACACTTATATACCATGTAGTTGGTCTATATGCAAATACATAAGGTCACTAAGGTAATGTGCCAACCCACAACCCTAGTTGATAATACAAGGTAAGAAGAATAATATCATTCCTCCTCTTTCATCTCATAAATTGTCATATCATTTTCATACCAATAATATAAGATTCAAAAATAAAGAGTAATACCCAAACAATAATATTTACCTTCCGTTCGTGCAAAGTCACACACAAGCATCTCCTGATAGATAGAAATTTACAGCAATTTATATCAACAATAGAATTTAAAATATCAACAATTAATTCTATAAAACATGATTAGTCATTCCTCACCTTTCACTGTGATTCCTTTCTCCAAAGTCCAAAATTCACTCCCAAGTTGGTGACTAAAAGATAAATAAACATATTCATGCAAAATTATTTATAAGTATAAATTAGAATTCAATTTAGGTTAAAAAAAATCCCAAAATCCTCTCACAAAAACACAATCTGAAAAACTAGGTTCAAACTCGTCGTTTTCAACCTAGTTTAGCAGAAAAAAACATTATTTCACCACTGATTCAAAGTCGAATTAAAACAAAACTTTGAGAAAGTCTAATTGGCGGTAATAGGGTTCTAAGAGTACCTTCAATTTGATCAAATTTGATCTAGATCAAAAGCCCCAAATTTGGCTTTCCTAAATCGCCCATAGGTGTCTTAGAGAGTCAAAACACAAAATCTTTTGCAAGAATTTGCACCATCAACTCTTATACTAGAGGGAAACATTAATTCAAGAATTGAAGAGCATTCAATAAACCTAACATGCTTCCACTACCGCAATCCCACAATAGAAGCGAGGAAATCCCCACAAAACTGTGTTTAAAGAGAAGGGTTTAAGGATTCTCACATCTTCACATTCTCGCAATGATCTGAGTTGCAAAGCACCTTTGATTGGATGAGATCTACTCTTCTCCTTGGTTTCTTCTCTTCCCAAAGCCTTAGCCCCACTCTAGCATTAGAAAATATGTTTAGAGGTGAGCTACAACTTAAAATAAGGTTTAAGAACCCAAAATCTTGATTTGTCCCGAAGCTGGAAAAGGGATGGGGGGTTGGGGCGGTTGACCGGCGATTGGACTCCAATTTCGGTAATTTTTTGTTTGAATGAAAGGTCTTTCGATTATCTATGTTTGGATACTTTAACCTCATCAATCGAACACTCCATCGCCGGTCTACGGACGTACCAAAATCTTCTTTTAACTCCATCGTGATTGACCTTCTCTCTTCTCTTAAACTCTAGGAGAGTTGTCGAGTCATTACAAGGGTCATCCACAATCATTGGATCCACTTCCGAACTATCAAGCTCGACTTGAACGGCCCACAGTTGTCGCCAACTCGAGGTCTGGGTTCGAAGTCCTGGAATCATGGGTTAACGGATTAAAAATCCAGGAGATTTTACATTCACCTTGCGAAAGACAGAGCAATGAAAACTGTAAATGGATGTACTAGAACATTCTCGCCACATATATTGTATCATTGAAGCTGCCAAGCTGGCATGTGGTACCTCTCTAATTTAGCATATTTTAGATTTTAAATAGATTACTTTTCTTTATATGGTTGTTTCCATCAGTCTAATTTTTTATATCCTTCTTCCATTATCTCTGTCTTATATTCTTTATTTTAATTCATGCAGAGAAAAAAAAAATGGGTAATTTTCATCTGGACCCCCTAAGGTTTGGTCCATATCACTTTTAGTCCAAAAAAAGTTCCTCTTTGCATATGGCTCCCCTAAGGTTTCTAGAAATGACTAGTTAAGGACAAATCATAATTTTGATGGCCAAAATACCCTTATGGTGCAATGGTCAAGATTGTACCATGTAAGTTATTTCAATCTAACGGTTTATATTAAAAAGATAAATTATAATTATAATTATAATTTTTTATTTTATATTCAAGGGTCTTGATGTTTCAAATTTACAAAAATAAAAAATATCTTATCCCCATTACGCAAGAAAATTAAACCCTACTTCGATTACTGAGATCCACAACCAGGATCTGAAACTATCGCTATCAGCTTATGTCGTCTTTAATGGAGGAAATACCGCATGTTCAGAGCTTCAAAGGGAAGTGGGTTCTTATCAAAACCAAGCTTACAGATCTCCCAACCCATCTCAAAGATCTCTCCGACTTCCCCTGTTTTTCTACTAACCCACATTCCTTAGAACTCGTCTATTCCATCTCCCAAACCCTCACAGATGCTCTTTCCCTCGCCATAAATTGTCGCCATGCCAGTCTCTCCAGTGGTAAGCTCAGGACTCGCACTGGCCTTTCCATCTAGAAGAGATTTGAGGCATTCCTGAATCGTCGAAACTCTTCAACTCGAGCCAAACACCAGTTTCAAGAACACCGATGATGACATCTTGGGAGGCTTGATCTAGATCCTGGTTCCCATGGCCTACCCAGAAACCCAAATCGGTGGTGAGGCCAAGGATCTGAGGAGTACGAGTGGTGTGGAGGTTATAAACGGAGTCTTCATACACATCCAGAACAAAGTCCGATCGGCCAAGGGATTCTGCTTTGTTCTTCGTCTAGAGAGGCGGCAAAGCCATGGTAGCTAGGCAATGTCGTAGGTATAGAGAAGAGAAGAAGGATCGGATGAAACAGACTGGAGATTTCCAGTATACCAATCATGGTGGGTATCAAAGGATGAAGGCTTCAGGTGATGCTTCATGTGTACTAGTAAGTCTGCTTGGTTGACATGACACTACGAAGAAGACAGGGGAAGAGAAGAAGAATGATAGAGGACCAGAACAGAGACGCCATGGGAGTGCTCATGGCAAGAGATGAATGGGTCTTGGTTTCTAGAATAGTGAGTGACGATGGTTGAGTGAGAGCTCTAACAAAGTGAGAAACAGAGTGAGACTGTGAGAGAAGAGGGTAACGCCCAATACCCAATTTCAATAGTGGCGTAATTCGTTCAATCCGATAGATGCCACAAACTGTTTAAAGCTTCAGGTGCCCCTGTTTACTTGCAGAAATTTCTTGTGGATATCAGTATTCTTCGAAGTATAGTTTTATTTTCTTGCTGAATGAGAATGGTATTTCATTTAGTTTAATCAAGGGTATAAATTTGTAAATTTAAAACTTAAGAACCTTGAATATAAAATAAAAAAATTAAAATTGTAATTAAAATTTGCCTTTTTAATATAAACCGTTAGATTGAAATGGCATACATGGTACAATCTCGACCATTACACCATAAAGGTATTTTGGCCATCAAAATTATGATTTGTCCTTAACTAGTCATTTCTAGAAACCTCATGGGAGCCATATGCAAAGAATAATTTTTTTTGGACTAAAAGTGACATGGACCAAACCTTAGGGGGTCCAGATGAAAATTACCCAAAAAAATTTAATAAATCGTGGATCATGGAGCAACTTTTATTATTGATTGATTAGCACAAATCAGTATAGCCCGAATCCAAACCGCACCAAATCAAAATCTTTATTTTATAAATGGATTGCGTTCACCCAAAAAAAAATATTCTTAATGTGTGGGTAATAAATAATTTTTTTAAGTAGGAGAAAGTAATATTTGGCCCAGTGAAAAAGTTTCCAGACTTTCACCCTTACTTTAGTGGATCACCTGAGTTAAAAAACTCAATCAATCAATTTATTTAATCTCTTGCTGCTACTCTGGATCGAATTTGAAATCAAAACTGGAGGACACCCTCGTCCAGAAGTTAGAAAGTGGAAAACTTGAAAAAAAAAACTATGGGACTTGTTAAAAATTGACAAACCCAGAAAAGAAAGAGTAATTCACACTATGAACACTCAACTGGAATTGGTTGATCAGAAAATGCAGTACCAACTACCAACAGGTCAATGGGTCAATTACCAGACACTCTTTTTAGTGTTAGAAGTGATCCAACCCCCGCTTGTGTCTGGTTTTCTTCCCTCCTCTTTTATTACTTCTCTCGTTCTTCTCTTCTTGATTCCTTTACACGCTCAAATCCTTGAAGGAGGCAGCCATGGGCAAAGAAGAAGACGAAAGACAGATTCCACTGCTCACAGATCTTCCGTCACAATTACTACCACCATCGGATGAGCACTTCAAGAGAACTGGTTAGTCACTTGTTCATTGTTCCCTTTTCTTCTGTCTGACTGTAAACTATGCATCAACTCAAAGACAAGAAATTTAAGATTTCTTCTATAATGAACCTCAGTTTTGGCTGTTTGGGATGTTATGTTCTCTTCCCTACTTCAAGACCCATTTGATATTCTACCTAGGCTTGCATTCTCACTTTTACAAATCATTTGTGGTTACTGTACGCTGGAATTTCTTGCTTGTTAATGAATTACTTTAAGCGCGCGTTAAACATTTCAATCTCAAAGTAATGCACTTTTCAATATGATTTGACCTCATTAATACTTTGTTTTGGGAAACCCCTCAGTGGAACGGAACCACCCAACACCCATTTCTTGTTAATCTACCTTGCTTCTGGATTTCATTCCTTGTAACCTGTGCCTTTGATTGAATTGACATTAAGCATTAAGATAAGAGGTTAGAATTTATTATTTTTCATTATGCTGGTTAAAATTTAAGCAAATTGATGTTCTTGAGCTTAAATTGATGTTCTTGACTCGTGTGAACTGTGAAATTATATTCTGATCATCATCATTCATCTGTGATTGGAAAAAAAAAAAAGGGACCACATGGACTGCAACAGCGCACGTGATTACAGGGGTGATAGGCTCAGGAGTACTATCACTGGCATGGAGCACTGCACAGTTGGGGTGGATTGGAGGTCCTCTGGCTTTGGTGGTCTCTGCAGCAATTACCTTGGTCTCATCCTTTCTTCTCTGTGATTGCTATAGATCTCCTGAACCTGAAACTGGGCTCATCAAGCATCGTTCTTACATGGAAGCTGTGAAGTTTATTCTAGGTGGGTATATCAATCCCCATTTCCATTAGAGTGCCATTTCTGTTTTGTTAAATCTTTTCCAATTCAGTCTTCTTCTGTTTATTGGCTTTGTGCTCTCTCCACAAGTCAGAAAAAGGCAACCAAAGTGCACTGAGGGGATCAAAGAATCAAACCAATATTAATCCTTATCAACTCAGTATTGGTTTTTAGATTTTAGAAATTATTAAGAGATGTAGCTACCAATCTGTTTGGACCTAAACCAGAAAAACCAATAAAATTGATAAACTCAACTATTTCTCAATAATATAAGAGACAATTGAAAGAAAAGTGATAACAGATTAGGACTGTAGCTATAATCTCAGTTTTATTTTTTTTAGTTGGTCCAGTTCATCTGACTTATTATGTACCAAATAAACCACACAAAGGAAGGAACAATTCAACTGTTTAACATACAGGCCTGCATGGATGGACAATGATATGTCTTGGCTGCTCATTATGGATGGCTTGTCCTGCCCATGGATCAATCACATGTCAAATTGGTGTCTTATCTCAACCCTAAAATGATGTAAACCCGAACCTAGGCCTAGGGGTAATCTGGGAATTTCCCTAGATTTTAGGGTTGCCCAGGAACTCCAGCAATAGGGATGGGTGTTTCAGGGGTCTTAGGGTCTTCTAGAGCTTCAGATAACCCTGCTGTAACTGAAAATCAGATCCAAATTTGGCTGTAATTTGAATTCCAAATTTGAAATTCAAACTTAGTCAAAATTAGGATTAGGGTAGGTTTCGGCTGGGGTGGGGATTGGGTCTGTCATTGCTGGTTTGTAATTCAGAGAAAGGGTTTAATGATTTAGAGGTTTTAAGAAGGTCTGAATGTTCTAGCTTAGGGTTTCAGAAGTTCTTAGAAATCTGCAGAATTTCTTCTTAAGGAAGAAGATGAAGTGCAGGTTTTCTCAGTTAGGGAATCTAGGCTGTTTTGGGGAAAATAACCTAGGGCTAGGTACGATCCTAAGGAAGGGAAAAGGGGCTGGGAAGGTGGGCCTAACAGGGGGAGGGACTGCTGCTATCATAGGAAGAAGGGAAAAAGGGGGGGGGGGGGAAGGGGCTACTGTTGCTAGGGGGGGGCATACGGGCTGGCTGAAATAACAGGGGAATGGTGGGGGCGGGGGGGTATTGGCAATGAGGTTGGGATGGGATTTGATGGAGGGATGGGGCTGTAATTACTTGGAGGGAAGACTGTAGCTAGGTTGCTGCTGAAGCTTGAAGGAGAAGAAGAACTTAAAAATTGCAAAAAACAGTGGCATAATTCAGCCGCAGGCCTTCCACCTTGGGATACCCAGGACATCTCTCAAGTCTTTCTTCAACTCAAAATTTCATTCACCAAAACAAAAATTACATTGGACTAATGGCTATTTATAGCCTTTATAAAGAGACTCTAACTTGGGTTTGGATTCCCTAAGTGATAAGGATCCCAACTCTTGACCAAAACACTCAAAATGGAATCAAACTTACCACAAGACCTCAACCCTAGATTTGGAAAAACACATGCTTAATTAAACTGTAGGTGACTTCAAAGGCATATGCTAATTAAGATAACTTAGGACTCAAACAAACAACTCCCAATCAAAATGAGCTCTTAAAAGACAAGAACCCTTTTGGATAAGGAATCTTATTTTATCCCCAATTAACTAACTTATAATGGACGTGGACTCTTCATAACTCAAAAGGTATTAATCCAATAAAAAAAAGAAATTAGATCCATAACCCTTGGGTCAAGGGATTCAAAACTAGACCCACATTGAGCCCTAAATGGGCTTGAAAATGACCAAAATGCCCTTGGGGATCTGGCCAGCTTTAGATTGGCTTCTTGGGGTCTGAGTTTTGGGCCCAATTATAGGGGCCCAATCCTGGTTATATCACAAACTCTCAACTAGATTTTATGGTTAGATACTTTCACATGAAAAATCAGGTTAGAATATAAGATATTGAGTTCATAGAGGATGATCTTGATTCACTTATCTATGGGCCTCAGCAGAGCTGCAATTGATAGAAATGTTACACCTTTAGGCTAGTTAATGAACTTAGGGGCCAGTACTTTGTTCATGTAAACAAGAAGAGGTCTTTTCTACTTTGTGTTGAAGTAGAACTATATTATTTAGACAACAAAATTTCTCCTTTCTTATTAAGAGAATTTATTGTTCAATTAGGAATAAAAATAAAATTTTAAAAGGATTTATATGAGACTATATACCTTTAATATCATGCATGTGGGTAAATAATTTTTAACTCATCTTTGGACTCTAGAGAAATTCTCTAATTCAATATTAGCTTTTGTGGTTTAGTCATGTCCAACAGTTGGATGCTACATTGAGGTGGACATCCACTTGGACTGGCAGCTGCTGATTCACTGTCTTTTGGATGCTTCTGTGGTTCCTCCAGTTTAGGTGTCTACTATCATTTGTGATGTTGGCTGATGTTGTTTAGTTCTGCTGTTTACTCTTTTTCTTTTCCACATTCTAGAGCTGACAATGTCTATGCCAATGCTGTTACCAAATTGGCTCTTACTTACCATCACAGAGGTCCTTGAAAGCTTCTTTCCCCTGAAGATCATCTTAACATTGTATCTACTTTTTGTTGAGGCTTAATAAAAATTTGTCCCTTTTTTGCTGCATGTGCACATTTTTTTTTTTTTTCTGGGTTGGGGGTGGGGTCTTGGGGCTTTTTCTGTACCCAAAAAGTGGAAGGGGGCTAGAGAGGCACAATTTCAAGAATCGGTCATATTAGCTGATTCGGATTGGAATCAACCATGACTGGTCCTGATTTTGGCTAATGAAATGGCCGATTCGGATGGTTTAGATTACCAGATCACTGAGTTTTCAGATCTGAGGGCCAACTATAAGGTCTTTGGGACCAAAATCTGGCAGTTTTCAAATCCATTCTGGATTGAAATCCTCAGGGACCAATTTGACATAATTCTGATTCTAGTACTGCTGGTTAAAATATAACTAAGTGGGTATTTTCAATGTTCAATTTTGGCCGTTCAATCTTTTAGCAAATATAGTAATTTGTTCATGATCTTTAGGTTCACCTGAGGGGTCATTGTTTATTTTCTTTTCTTCTTATTTTGCTAGGTAGGGATTATACTTTATTTGTCTTAATTATATATATGAGCAATTAGAAGAACAACAGAAATGTTTTTGATATAGTTGCAAAAATGACTGGTGGATGATGGTACAGGAGAAAAGAGCTTATGGGTGTGTGGGTTCTTTCAACAAACAGGCTTGTATGGGGGTGCACTTGCCTATACAATTACGTCCGCCATTAGCATGAGGTATTGTTAATGTCTCTTCTTCTCGCTTTTTCGCCTCAATATTTCAACAGTAGTCACACTCATCCTGAGTTGCATAATTGAACTATTCATCATCAACAACTTATTTAGGATGAGATTGTGGTCAGACCCTTAGAGTCTTAGAAAGGTTGGTCATAATAAATTTTGGATGAGAGCAGATGGGTAGTTTGAGGATTTCATCCAATACGGGTGTAAGTATTACTGCATTCTCCCTACCAAAAAAAGTATTAAAACTTTCTGCACAGTGAATGAATGAGTCACAAACCAAGATGTCACATCATCTCTGCACCACTGACCATAAAAAACTACTGCCTTTTCTTTATATGGATTTCTTATGGGTGGAAACACTAGTTTAAGTATCCACAAGATAATGATTTTTGGATTTTAGATACAGCTGCCATTTTTTAAGGAATATTTCAAATAAGAATGTCCAATACTAGAGATGCCTACATCGATATGGATGTGAGAATGTGAGATGTGATAAGACCACCCACTAGTGTAGTTGGTGGTTACTAGAGTGTTTCATTGCCATATCCAGTTATGATTGAAAACTGAAAAGGATTTTGAAGGATTCTTGAGCATTAATTCTCCCAAGGACGGCTCAAGTTTAGAGGATTCAAATATTCACCTGAGTCTTGTAACCTTTTGCTGAATTTCTTTGGTTTCATGTTTATTCACCTGTCACTGAAAAAATATCATAAAATCAATGAAATTTAACTCTTGTAGCAAGTTTTGCAGGTCTATTGAATCAAAAACTCCAGAAAGTTCAAAATTCTTCAAAGATTCTCGCTGAAGTGTAGAAGTCAATCTTATATCTGGGTTCAATATATTTGAACCTTGCACATGAGTTATCAAAATAAAGTTATGACTTCTTGTAGTTTATGAGATTGATCATCTTTTCTTTTGGTAATAATTTTAGCACGGAGACCAACAAGAGCAAGGAGAAAGAAGATAGTATTTGATAAAAAGGAAAGAAACAAAGAAGAGAGAAAGTGGGGAACCCTAGAGCTCATGGTCCACATACTCACAACTAAACAAGTTGTCAGTTACAATCAAGAACTTTACACAATTAGAGAAAACCATTTACGCATACTATTTATCACTTCCCCTAAAGTTGGATCATATATATGTCTTCCATGCCTAACTTGGGAAAACCATTAAGAAACACGGAACAAAATGACATCTGAATGAACATGTCAAGTTGATTTTCTGAGTCAGAAAAGGTAGAATTTAGTTCTTTATAATAATATCCCTCAAGTAGGGAATGATTCTATTTTTGAATGTGCCATATTTTAGTTATAGAAAGTACATTTTATCTCATTGGAATAAAATCTTAGGTAGTTTTGGATTTCAAATCTTTTACTATTTTAGGAATGGTTCTTGGCAATTTCCTGGAGTTTCTAGTTGCTTACCATGTTTCTTTAAAAGTTTTTACTTTTAGTTGCTGAACTTTTTGTGTCTAGGTAAAGCTTTAGCAAAACTATAAATAGGTCTTTTTATTTAGAACAAGAGACTTTGGAGACCTTGAAATCTGTGGCTTAGTCAGTTATGGGGTAAAATCCAAGTTCAACAGCTGAGATAGCTGTTGGTGAGAGACCTAGGATGATATATCCATCGCCCTACCCCCCCCTTCTTCTTTTGTATCCCCTTCTTTTCCTTTCATGCTTTTCTTTCATATGCAAACCAGGCAAAATAAAAGTCTCAGCTATATTCAGTTTCTTCATCCTTATTATTGATCCTGGCTGCAATCAACCCCCCATTCTGCATTAGTGATCCTTAGGTGCTGCAATGTTGCAACTTTGGATATTATTCTGCAATCAATTATTGAATCATCTCTGTTTTGACATGCAGTTTCACTCAGCTTTCATCTTTCTTCTTATCTTTTTCCCCCTTTTATTTTTTCCCGGGGGGGGGGGTGGAGGGTTGGCTTACAACAGAACCACGAAACAGAAAAACATTGGAAATGTTTTTTCAGTGTGTTACCAAATGTGACCTTAGGTTATCTAAAATAGTTGATATATTTGTGAAGTTACCAGAATGTCTCTTAACCATGAGACAATATACTCATAGTATATTAATGGTCTAGAGAAAAAACCTAAGTGATTATCATTCTCATTGGCTTCTACTGATTCTAATTTGTCTTAATTTTTTCCACCTTTATTTGGTTTCTGCAGAGCTATTCAGAGATCAAATTGTTTCCATAAAGAAGGACATGAGGCTCCATGTGCATATGGAGATAACTTTTACATCCTATTGTTTGGAGCTATTCAGATTGTCTGCTCTCAGATACCTGATTTTCAAAAGATGGAATGGCTGTCCATTCTTGCAGCTATCATGTCCTTCTCCTACTCTTCCATTGGATTTGCACTTGGCTTTGCCAAAGTAATAGGTGTGTTATTTTTTTTTTTTTTTTTTTTTTGGGGGGGATCGAGTTCTTACTTTGTTCACCTTGGTCACTCGTATGGATGTGTGAGAAAATGTGATTGGAATTATGGTGGACCATAGTTTTCTTTTTTCCAAATAAGGTTGATCTACAGATTAACATAGGAACTGAAGTCTTCTATTGTTTTGGGTCCATCAATTGATTTGAAAGTCATATCAGAATCTTCTACATACACATTTGAATTTACCTGAAATTTTGTGTGTGCATGTGTGTCCATATGTGTCTGTTTTGTCTGTGTGTTCATTCATTTGTGTGATTGCTTTTTTTCTTCCATGGGTTCAGGAGGGGCCTGGGAGGTAGGGAGTATCCACCAACAATAGGATAGAAGCTTTATTTGTAGTATTTAACACTGTTTATGATTATTGTTCATGTGAGCAGTAACTCACATATAGTGCCAAATATCGTAATGTTGTTCTTCTCTCTTTTATTATAAATGAGTTGCTTGGTGATCTCATAGATCAGTCAAGCATTAAAACCTAAATGTTCTGTCAAGAAAAACTCCACACCTGCTGTATGGTGCTACTATCACCATGACTGTCCTTTTTCATAATTATAACACTGTTCCCACTAATGGTTTTTAATTCAGTTTCTGTCCTTTTCACTTATAGGAGATCGACAGATTAAGGGGAGCATCTCTGGAGTTCATGCAGATACAGTTGCTCAAAAAGTATGGAACATCTCTGAAGCACTTGGTGATATATTTTTTGCATACTCATACTCTGTAATCCTCATTGAGATCCAGGTTAGTCTTTGCTTCTTTTTGAGAAGATGTATGAGGTTTAACTAATTAGTTGAGACATTTCATTTATAAATTTTGTAAATAAAGAATCTGACAATGAATCAAAAAAATTGTGAGTTTCAAGGACACAGTAAAGTCTCCCCCACCTGAAAACCAGACAATGAAGAAAGCATCAACATATGCGATCCTGATTACCACCTTCTTCTATCTCTGCTGTGGCTGTTTTGGATATGCAGCCTTTGGGGACCAGACGCCTGGGAATCTCCTAACAGGTTTTGGATTCTATGAGCCATATTGGCTAATTGACTTCGCTAATGCTTGCATAGTTCTTCATCTAGTGGGAGGATATCAGGTAATCTCTCTTTCCATGGTAGCATAAGGTGTGACTCTACTTACAGCCACTATTTAAAAAATAATGCTGTAACTTCAAGTCAGAAGACGCACGGCTTCAACTGTAATACTGTAGCAAGAGTTAAAATAGTTCATAGGTATCCTAAAGTTTGCTTTCTATTAACTGCACTTTTAAAGTTGGATTAACTCTAATTATCAACTGATACAAATGCTTTGTTTGGTTCTCTTTGCACAGGTATACAGTCAGCCCGTGTTTGCAGTTGTTGAAAACTGGTTCACAGTGAAGTTCCCCAACAACTGGTTTGTGAATTATTTTTACACAATCAAAGTCCCATTGCTGCCCTCTTTCAGGTTTAATCTTCTCAGGTTGTGCTTTAGGACCTGTTATGTTCTATCAGCAACAGGTCTTGCGATTTTCTTCCCTTATTTCAATGAGATTTTGGGAATACTGGGTTCCATGAACTTTTGGCCTTTGACCATATATTTTCCTGTGGAGATGTATTTTATCCAACGGAAGATCGAGCCTTGGACAAGAAGTTGGATAGTTCTTCAATGTTTCAGCATTTTCTGCCTACTTGTATCCCTGGTGGCTTTGATTGGGTCAATTGAAGAACTTGTAAGTGCCAAATTAAGCTAGTAAACTACCTCCAGTTGTTATCATGCAATAAAGCTAGGTTGGCTTTCCATAGGTCCTGCTTGATAGATTTAGGATTTTTACAAGCTACCCCTCATCTCTGTTTCTTTTTGCCTTTCCTATCTGGTTGTAAATAGAGGGCAGGGAAGAAAAATAGAAAGAATCAGTCATTGGAAGAAAATAGAAAACTTTTGTAATCTTGATTGTGCAACTGTCTTAAACTGTTACTAAATCCATTTATAAATCGTTTCAAATGAATTCTTTATTTTCCTTGTAAACCAAAGCATTTTGCTTTGATTTGATTTCACTTCCCTTTGTTTTATTTCTCTTGCAACCAGTTGGAGCTTCTAGGGGATTAGAAGGGAAGTTATGTTTAGTTATTCCCTTTTACCCAAATGTTAGTCCTATCTCCACCTCTTAAAAGCATGGACTTCCATTCATGGCCAAGGATGTCCCGCAATCCTTCTTGATGTGGAAATGTCTCCTTCCACTCCCGGTTTTGTCTTTCAGTGGTAACGAGTGGAGTGCATTAGTCATGGATTCAAATCCGTTACATCGGGGGCTTATCTTTGTGTTTTAATTTTCAAATGTTGATTGGCTTTGGACTACTGGATGCAGATTCATATGCTTTCCACCAGGAGAGTTGGATTATAAGGTGAACATAGGTTCTTATTCTAGAGAACAAACTATTCCTTGCAATCTACATGAAATTTGTGAAAGCTTTAATACGAAAGGCACAGAACTGATCTAATTTGGTATTTTTCTCGACGAACTTGCCATCAACCTAAGCCTCACCTGAAATTGTCACAGAACCATGCAACAACATTACAAAAGTTTCAAAGGTCTCATCAGGTTCATAGGCAAAGGGGAGTGAACCAACTCAAATCTATTTCTAACTAGACTACATGATTGCTAGCTCTCCAAAACTGATAATATCTAGCAGGGGACTATAAGCAAACTAGGGGAGGAGGTATGCACAGGCCATGAAGCACGAGTTAGGATCACCTATCTCCAGGGGCAGTAGGGGCACAATCCAACACTACACAGTGGCTGGAGGCCTTGTCTCTGAGATCATGGATCCTAGGTTGTATGTGGTGTGAGATTTTCCTAAGATCCAAGAAGAGTGATAAGACCATACAATGCTTAGTGAATCCTTATTGAGGAACAACAAATAAACCCAATATACCCAAATGCATTTGCCTTTAAGCAGGAAAAGAAAAAAATTTTGGTAAAATGGAGTTTTATCAAGGCGGAAAACCCGTGGTACGAGAGGCAAGAAACTCTACAAGCCAAGGAGTGGAAGTAGGATATACAATGGTGCTCGCCAATGACTGGGCCATCCTAGCTAGGTGATCGAGCAGGAACAAAGTTAAACAAAAACACCATGCTCTTGAGGGTCTTGTCCACTATGGGCCTTCTTGTTGAGCACCATTCAATTCTTCTTGCATTAACAAGTGGGCCTGGTGATTTAGTGATGGGCTTCCAGATTGTGTTGCTTCCCAAAATTCGTGGTGGCAACCTCAATGGGGGCTCAGTTCCTCCTTTTGAAAATATAATAATTCCTCGCAAAAGCCACACTTGAATTCTTCTTGAATCATTTAGGGGCTCTAAGAAGCATGGAAAGTTATTTCGCCGAAATATCGGCGAAATTCGCCAATTTCGCCCCCTGGCGAAACGATACAGGGGGCGAAACGATATTTGACTTATATCACCGGAAAATCGTCGATTATCCGGTGAATTGCAAGAGAATGGCCGGAGAAGAAGGAGAACTTCGTCACACACTAGATTACTGAGGAAAAACCACCTATTTACAATAAATAACAGACCAATCTCCTCATACCTCTCTTTTCTCTTCTCATCCTCCGTTGGGCCTCTAACAAAATCAGATTAGATTTGAAAAAACAAAAACAAAAGATGGATTTTTCAGCAGCTCTTCTTTCTATGTACCATTTCAAGCTCTTCCACCTGATCATAGGAAGTAGCAGCCTTAGCATCCGGAGCTAGGGAGTTGGAAGAACCTGTCTCACACTCCATTTCAAGCTCTTTCACCCGCCGGAGAGGTTAGGGACGGACGAACTAAAGAAGAGTGGGAGAGAGAGAGAGAGAGAGAGAGAGAGAGAGAGAGAGAGAGAGAGAGAGAGAGAGTTAGAAAGAGTGAAAGACACGGCTTTTACTTTTGTAAAATATCATACATTATATTTGTTAACTTTTTCAACTTTACAGACTTACATGGGTATTTGCACCGAAACTGTAAGTCTGAAATTTGCAAAGATGTAAAGTTGGTATTTGATAAAGCATTAAATAAAGAGCATTAAATGAAGAGAGATGAAGTTATTGCGATTGGCGAAATATCGCCGAAATCTATATTTCGCCCTTTCGCTGGGTTCGCTGCCAAGCGAACCCGTCGAAACGAACGAATGTTCGTTCCATGCTAAGAAGTATCCAATCATCTAGCTTGCTTGGGTGGAGGGTAACTCAATGGGCTATCAATGGTCCTGTATGTGTTTTATACCATTGAGAAAGTGGTTCTACAGGAATTCTTTTCTTGGAGATTTGACTTCCTTTTTCAACATGCCAAATCAGATTTTCGTTCCGTTTTTTTCATCAACTTTTTTATCTTTTCGGCATTTCTAATCCCAAACAATCCTCCTTGTTTAAAAACCAAACTAAAGCTTAGCTACTATCATACTATTATATAAAAGCATGTACTTCTCTTTCGCCACAAATATTTTCTTTGACTATTGTATCCCTCATTTTTATTCAAATGTCATATTTTGTTCTTTATTTCCTTACAAATTGTTGGTATCCTTTGTAATTTTTCCTTTCTTTTCATTTATAAATTAAATTAAATTAAATTAAAATTAGGAAAAGAGAATTTCCTCCTATTGATTTCGTTCTCTTATATCAATCATTAATAAAGAAAATTTTATTCAAATTAGATATTATTCAAAATAACTCATAAATATTGTTATTTTAAATTCAACGCGATTTAATCCCTAATAAAAAAAACTTTTGATTAAATTCCACAATCTTTTTTTATCAATCTATCAAATCTCTAATATTCTACCAAAAAAATCAAATTCTATCATATCATATAATACTATTCGAATATAGTTTGATATAAGAATCTTGAGATTCTTTAAGATATGTTATTTTCTTAATAAATAATGAAATAGGATACAATTTGGTAAATTTTTAAAAGCTAATTAAAAAATAAAAATAAAAACTTCCCCCCCCCTTTTTACTGAAAAATACATTTTTTAATATAATTTTATATTTATAGAAACCAAAATTCTTTATTTGAGATTCGATTATTTATTTTTAAGAAATAATGTCTTATTGATTTATCTCATTCCCCGATTTGAATTTCACTTTTTTTTTAATTAGAAATTATTAGAGTATTCTTAATAGATTAGTTGTCTTAAAAAAACTCTCCTAATTTTATTAAATTCTTTCTATCTCAAAAATAATAATAATAATAATAATAATACTAATAATAATAATAATAATAATAATAATAATAATAATAATAATAATAATAATAATAATAATAATAATAATAATAATAATTTAAAATCTTTTCCTAAATTTGAATCTCTCGATTTCTATATCCATTTTTTTTTCTATCAGAGTCTATTCATCTCCCTAAATTTTTTTACTGTTGATCAAACAACTTCATTTCATTTTATTTATTCTTTGTACTTTTTTAAATAATAATAGAATATGAGTTGAGAAATGAACCTTGATATTTTGTAAGATATATATTTTTCTTAATAAAATACCGTACAATTGGTTAAAAGGTAATATAAAAAAATAAACAAACATAAAATCATATCCAAAGAAACATCTAAGCATTAGAATGATATGAATGAAACAATAACTTTATTGTTATTTATGTTAAGCAATACACTTACGAATAGAATGATGATGTTATAAAATCAATTAATTATTTTAAAATTCATTGATAAATTATTGTTTAGTATGATGGTTTTCTTATCTATTATTTTCAAATTTGTATTTCAATATTTTTCTTTCATTTTTTTCTCATATAAAGTTGCACGTGTATTTGCACGTATAATTTTTTACAATATATATATATATATATATATATATATTGAAATACGTTACATTTTGTAATTGAAGAATTTGGAAAATCATTCAACTAATAAAAAAATAAATAATTTAATTTAATTCATATTGTTATAACATTAGAAATAAAAAATTTAACTGAGATTTTCTTCTTATACATTAGTAGTATTTCAATTTC
Source organism: Hakea prostrata (assembly GCF_041222555.1). Taxonomy (NCBI): domain Eukaryota; kingdom Viridiplantae; phylum Streptophyta; class Magnoliopsida; order Proteales; family Proteaceae; genus Hakea; species Hakea prostrata. The sequence goes on along the minus strand of NC_142601.1, from coordinate 47,745,218 downwards.
CTACAGTATGTCAATCATATTCTTCGAAAAAAGATAAATTGAAAATTATTGTGTTGAATTATAACTAAATACAAAGACAACTAAATATAATATCCGTAAACATTTTGATTATTAGTGTGATTTTTGTATGATTATTTATTATCCTCAACCATGCATAATCTATTTCTTAAAAAAAAAAAATTTAAGAGACACCTCAAAACATGTAGCAAAAATGATGGACACCCCAAAAAGATATCAACTTGACAAAGACAACCAAAAGATGTCTCTTAAATTTTCACAATGGTACACTCCCGTTAGTGAATTTCGTTAAGTCATCCTTAGATAATCTCATAATTCATACATTACTATTAATCTCTTGTTACTTTACAATGTTGTTCCCAAAAAAATTGAATCCTTAATCTCATCTTGTTAATTTATCTTTAATTCTTCATTTTATTTTGTGAGATCTAGAACAATACAACTAAGGTATATTTGTCATTTATTTTAACTAATCAATGTTTCTAATAGAAAAAAAAGAAATCATTTCCAATTTGACATAGTTTTGAGGTATTATGCTTTTCGCCAATTATCTTGGAGTGTCCTTACTATTTTTCCAATAAATATCATGCATAGTGTATGAACAAAGTAATTCAAAATTACTAAGAAACAATAAAAAAAGAAATGATATATCTTAAAACGTCTCATGTGTCTTAACAAAAAAAAAAAAAAAAACGTCTCATGTGTTTAGTATTTATAATAAACAGCATAATTTTAAACATTTTATTTTGTTCATTTAAATTTTTTTTTTTTTGGTAAGAATGTTCATTTAATTCACTACTTCACATTATATAGTTCAAAATATTATTTGCTTTTACAATACATCCAACAATCTTATAACTAATGTCATAGATTAATATTTCTTGTATTTGGTTGAGAGCAAATCCAATTTAGTTTTGACAAATTTTATCAAATATTTGAACTCTGTAGGCAGAATATTATGAGATCTATTAGAAATTTTATATACAAATATTTGAAAACTAATTAATTACCATATATATATATAGATAAACTAAATAAACAACTACCTATAATCATGTACCCCTCACTTCTTGTATGTCTTCAATTGTATACTATTACTAAAATTGTAAAACAATTAGGGAAGTTATATGAAAATGACACTTATGCCGATAATGCAGTTTTAATTGAAATTGGACTTTACCACTTTGGCATGTGAACTACCATAAAAGAAAGAAAGAAAAAATCGTATAATATTTTATTTAAGGAAATAAAATATAATGTATAAGGAAACAACAAATATCGAAAAATCGAAAAAAATAGAGTCTTGGGTTTATAACTCAAACAAGAGTGTTATATAAATTTGAAGACAGAATAATTTTAAAGACGAAAGCAACTTTTGGGTTAAAGTATGAATCTCTTCATTCTAGTTTACTCATTCTCATGCAATTTTTGACTTTCATGTTAAAATTGAATTAATCTTAGTTGTTCGTTGTTTTCTTCTTTAAAATTTTGTTTTGTTTTATTTATGTTTAGTATCCCTAATCACTCCATTCCATATCACTGATCTGACGAAAGCTTTTTAATAAACTAAACGATCTACTTCATTTATAAAAAAACTGATCCGATGAAAACTTTAAGCAGAAAACTAAGAATGATAGATGAATTGCAAGATTTCTGCAGGAACTTATCTGCAAATGTGCTTTAACTTGGATGGGAAATGGGATTCCAACCCCTTTTTCTCTGCCTTTTATTCCCTTCTCCTCTTCTGCTCATCCTTTCCGATAGTGTAAAGTATCGAATCGTTGATCGTAGTAGCAGGACAATCACATTACTTGTCGTTCGAACAGTGGTGGTTTGTTCTTAGTGCCAAAAGCTCAATTTTACCCCAAAATTAATTTGGGACTACTGCACCCTTAATCTAAAGTACGAATTCATACTTCTTTCCCTTTTTTATACTACTCAAATCTTTTCTCTATTATTTGTGTCTTATCAAAAATTGTTAATCCCTGTTACAATACCTTCTTCGTTTCCTTTTCTTTTTCTTATCTCTGTTACTTGGTCTATGTTTAAGTGAATGTGTTTATTTATGTTTACCTTATTGGGATCGTAGTATCTATGTGTATTTTTTATGCTATGATATTAGCTTTTTTCAAACCCTACGATGTTTTTTCTTCTTAGAGGTTCATTTCTATCCTACTTTGGTTGGTGGAATTGGTTTTCTTCCATCTTGGGAGGATCTATTAAAAACCAAAATTAATTTGGGATTACCGCACCCTTAATCCGAGAAGCTGCATTCGAGTTGCCCAATGAAGTAGATCAGAATTGTTTGATTTATAGTAGTCACTGTTGAATCTTCTTGTTTCAATTCCAACAACCAATAGCAATGCGGTGGAGTTTGATGTTTGGCTTCTATTTATATTCTAGATTTAGTTGGCTTGGCTTGGCTGGAGTATAATTGGATAGTTTTGGACTACTCATCGTTGTCGATATCAATTCAAAAGTAGAGCATTTGAGTGCAGTTCGACTCTCATAATTAATACCAACCTTTAATAAATTTGGTCAAAATTTGATTTTTGGTAATTCTTATATTCTTCTAGAATTCTTGCTCTTTTTTTTTTTTTTTTTTTTGACAATGCAGTGGTATACTCAAACAACGGAAGTTTAGAGACTAACTGAAAGATAAAGGTTTAGATTGTAACAAGAGTTCAGTTTGACGACTGATCAGGTATGACAGAAAACCATATAATTCAACGTAAACAATTCTAAGTTTCTTACAACCTGAAATTTCAATTGAATTAATAATTCATGCACTATAATCCTTTTGAGGGTATGGTTCTTAATAAATAAAGTAGATCAAGAATGTGAATTAGGGTATGAATCTTACTGACAAATCTGAGGTAACAGGGGAACCTTTGTGAGGGTATAATAGATGGACAATAATGATATATTTGTATCATTAAATTTTTTTTTTATACTTTTTAAATTAAAATAATAATAATTTTATTTACTAATTATTTTTTTGTAGGAAATATGATGGACATTGTTAAAATAAGTCATTTGACAAGTTATGAGACTAACTGAAAGATAAAGGTTGTATTACTGCACAAAAATTTCACTAAATATTATCAAAACAATTGAGGGTCTAAAAAAGTACAAAAACTAATTTTGATTGATGATGGGGGATGTAATAGTTAAAAGACAAAATTACTTTTTATGATCAAACGTTTATTCAAATAATTGAAGATTCATTTTTCGTTTTCTAGAGTACCAAAATTCAAGCAGTCATGTTTAATGACATTGTTGATCCTAAGAAAATCATATTTTATAAGTTCTAGAATGGTAAAACCGATAAGTACAACTTTCAGTAATGTTAATAAACTATATGAAATCCTTTTAAACAATACTTCAGTTATACAAAAAGTTCAGGAGCAAGATAAAGACTGTAGGATAAATATTTACAATTTTATTGAACTTGCTGATTTTAAAAACCAAATTGATATCAAAGAGAAACTAAGTGTTTAATAAGTACTTATGCTTTATTTGAAATTTGAAATATTTTTTAATTATTTAGCTACTAAATAAATTTATTAACAATTGTCATTTATTTCTCTTTTAATTTTCAAATATCATTGGTATTGTAGTCGATGTTAAACCTTTGGCTACAATAATCACAACACAAATAAATGAGAGAGAAAAAAAAATTTTAATTATGAGTTGAAGTAAGTTTTTTTTTTTTATTTAAATCATTATTAATAATGTTATACGATTATCTATAAAAGTTATCAATTAATTTGTTTATTACTATTGTTTATTATTAGGTCTGAACCTATCATGTCAAGTGAATATGCTATAAAAGAATGATATAAATTAATAGCTGACTACATTGAAATTTTCAACTGGTTTTTTCCTCACTAATAACATCTTCTTTTATAGGTAAAATGAATTTATTACTTAAATTTATTTTTTTACTGAAAAATTATAATTTCATAATATATATATATATATATATAAATATATATATATATATATATATATATATATATATATATATATATATATATATATATATATATATATATATATATATATATATATATATATTTCAAGATTTTTACTATATACAATGGACATAAAATGTAAAAAAATCAAAATAGAGAAAAATTAAATATGATAAGTTTAATTAATCTTCATATGTATTAAATATTAAGATTTTTTTTTCTTCTTTTCCTTTCATGTCAATTTTTATTTGAATGCACTATTTCAACAAAATATATTTATTTCATTATTATAACATTATCTATTTAGCAGATAAAACAAAACAAGCGTGCAATTATTTACTAATATATATATATATATATATATATATATATATATATATATATTAGATGAAGTGATTCAAAGACATAGAAACTGAAGAAAGAAGGAAGAGGGAGAAAATAAAAGAAGGTAGAACACCCCACAAATGTCTAACAAGTTTGAATTTCCTAGCTCCTTTGGCTAGATAATCAGCAAAGGAGTTACTAGACCTAAGAATGTAATGATAACAAACTAACCTAAATTCAGAGACAAGTTTTGAAATTTCAAATAACAAACCCTAACACATCCAATCTAAAGAAATAAAAAAACCTAATAAAGTCTGCACATTAGGTTTGAAATCAGAGTGCACTTGGAACTCCAAGTTAAAGAGCGAGTTGTAAGCCATCTCTACTGGCTTCAAACTCCAAAATTGCTGCCGAAGCGCCTTCAATGACTTTACACTGAGCAGCCACAAAGTTGCCTTGGCGAATCCCACAAGATGCATCCTCTTCCACTGAAATGGGTTTCTTTCTCCCAAGAAACATCCACATAGAGCTTAAACGAATCTCCGGTATCGTCCCTATGAGATGGCTGAGCCAATGTACTCTCTCCTCTTTGCAGTTCGTGTCCACAATAGTGTTGAATTTCTGCATACAAAACATGAAATAGCTAAGTGTGTGCATGATAGAAGGTTTAGTCTCTTAAATAACATTGAGTTCCTAGTCTTCCAAATACACCAAATGAGAGTACTTCACATTTGATCTAAATCAGTCAAATTGCCATAATCTTTGAAAGTATAAGAAATGAAGCTAATTCAATCATATAGAATATCACCATGAAAATTAAAAACATCAATTCAAAGAGGAGATAACCTCTAACATTCCTTAGCATGTGAACAATAAAGCAAAGTATGCCCAATATTCTCAATGACTAAACTACATAAAAGGCAAAGCGGGGTTTGGGAGCATTTCCTGCGAAATAAAGATTTTCCAAATGGCCATAGCTCCATATGATGTTCTCCATAAAAAATGTTTAATCTTCGACAAAGTGGGGACTTTCCAAATTCTCTTCCAACAAAAAGAAGGTGAAGAAGAGGAGCTGATGTTAACTCTTGAGAATCTGTCATTGCCATGCATTGATAATAGGCAGGCCTTACCGTGAAATTTCCATGTTGTGACTTACACCAAACCCATGTGTCCTCAGAGTTATGGGAGAGAATTAGAATATCTAGATGGCATTAACCTCAATGGGGAAAAAAGTAAATTTAAGGCCAATCTATTCCAACTCAATCAATTAGATCATGCACCAAAGATGGACTATTTTATTGGGGAGAGCTAAGGATACAATGGAAAGGTAGGGAAGGGACCCATTGATCCTTATATATGTGAGTATGCTGACCATTTCCCACTTGCCTCATTATTAGATCCATTCCATTGGAAAACCATCATCAATGATTCCAAATTTTGATCATCGGTAGAAGTAGATCATATCCAATACTTCTTACGGAGGTTATGTGCTGAGGGACTGGTTCACCCAGAGTGGCGGTTTCCAAACCTATGCAAACTAGGGGTGTAAAGGGATGATTAAAATCCACTCTCGAATTCACATCAGCATCCGTTTATGGTATCCAAATTCATTTGATTAATAATAGGATGCGGATATGGTATACCCTATTCCTTCTGATTATTATCCGTTCGATAAATTATCTGATTAAGCTACTTATTTGGATTTTGTTTTTCCTATTTTTATTTAATTTTCACTTGAGATATGTGACTATTTTCTAAAAGTTTTACTAAAGTAACTACTAAAGTTGTTAAATTCTATATTTCAAACCTAGCCCTCACAATAAAATGACAAAGATGTCAACATGTAGTCGAAAACTTATATTCAATCTATATTCATACCCATTTAGAAGAATCTACATAAGAAAATAAATATCCAACCAAATCTATCAGAAATGATAGGATATTATCCGAATTCATGCGAATATATGATACATATATGGTATTACCACTATCCGATCCAAATCCAATCCATTTACGCCCCTAGTGCAAACCACATCTCCATTCCTATTATTGAAGATATCATCAAGCATGGGAGCTATATTTTTTCCCCTGTTCTTTTCAGGATATTTTCAGGGAATGCAACTAGGTAGTAGATAGATACCCTGGCCAAGAAGGTGGTCGTGTTTGTCGAGTGTGAGACATCTTGGCCATGTTCCCATCTTCCATCCATATTTGGAGATTCAGAGTGTTATATATTGAAGTCTTGTTATTAATTGAACTCAAACTTGATGCATGAACAGACAACATGAATTTAAATAACAAATTCAGTTCAAGACAAAATGAATTTTATCTTTTTTTTTTAGGACTAAGTGATGTTACCAAATCGAGAATAATCAGTTATCATCCAGGCGTACAAAGACCTTAATTTCACCCATCGTTTTGTATGACTCATCAAACAGACTCTGCGCAAGTCCTCCTTTGTTCCACCAATCAAATCCAGTCCAAGTAGTCAAAACAAGAGAGAGAGAGAGAGAGAGAGAGAGAGAGAGAGAGAGAGAGAGAGAGAGAGAGAGAGAGAGTTGACCAGGCATCTTGAGGGTGAGCTACCGGCCAGGAGCTTCACACGCTCAACGGCGTTGAATTCTTTAATGAAATCATGCGACTTCGATGGTCTACTCCCATGCAGTAAGCATCCACGTGAACCTTTTTATTAATACCCACCCTTCCCATTTCTTTTCTTCACTCAGCAACCAGAACAAACACAAACAAACACTTCTTCCCTCCCCCAAATTATACTTTAAAGACCCCCAAAAAAAAGAAACTTATCTCCTCTTCAAAACCTAAAAGAAAGAGATGAAGGTATAGAGAATCTCTCTCTCTCTCTCTCTCCCTCTCTCTCCTGATTCCAAGCTTCCTCAACTTCCTCAACTTCCTCTGTTGCTTTCCCCTGTTTTTTTTTTATATTCTTGTCTTGAGGTCTCATCATCTCTGAGCTCAGAAGAGAAGTTGGTTGGTTTCTCTAATCTCTATAAGAACAAGAGGGGTCAAATTATTTTGAGATGGGTCGGATCCCGTGCTGTGAGAAGGACAATGTCAAAAGGGGACAGTGGACCCCTGAAGAAGACAACAAGCTTTCTTCTTACATTGCCCAACACGGCACCCGTAACTGGCGCCTCATTCCCAAGAATGCTGGTTCTCTTTCTCTCTTTCTTTAACTTGAAAACAGTTTGTCATCCATACATGAATCTTATTATTGGCTTCTCACTTTACAATTCTGATGACAGGTCTGCAGAGGTGTGGGAAGAGCTGCCGTCTCCGGTGGACCAACTACCTCCGGCCAGATCTAAAGCATGGCGAATTTTCAGAAGTAGAGGAACAAGCCATTGTCAAGCTTCATTCTGTTGTTGGAAACAGGTAAAAACCATAATATCTGCTCTGTCTAGAAGTGCTGGTTATTTATCAGTTAGTTGATCTTGTATATCAACAAACATGAGCAGCACTACTACATTTGTCATTCCAATATGATATTCTGATTTTGAGAAAGTGGGTATGGCTATTTGGTTCTCAAAGTTACCCAGAGTGAATAATTTTGCAGGTGGTCGTTAATTGCTGCCCAATTGCCCGGCCGCACTGATAATGACGTCAAGAACCACTGGAATACCAAGCTGAAGAAGAAGCTATCCGGGATGGGAATTGACCCTGTGACACACAAGCCCTTCTCCCACTTGGTGGCTGAGATAGCCACCACCCTTGCCCCACCTCAGGTAGCTCATCTTGCTGAGGCAGCACTTGGCTGCTTCAAGGATGAGATGCTCCACCTGCTAACCAAGAGGCGCATTGACTTTCAGCTCCAACACCAACACCAACACCAACACCAACACCAACACCAACACCAGACCTCCACACCTGGGTTTGAAGTATCTCCATTCTCTGAACCTGTTGGAGGGAGCTCTGCTACTACCACCTTTATCACAGGGAGTACCAACAATGACAAGGATGACACCATACAGAAGATTAAGCTTGGCCTCTCCAAGGCAATGCAAGAACCTGATTCACTACCAACTAACAACAAGCCCTGGACCACAACCTCCACCGGAGAGACATCTGATGGTTTTGCCAGAGCCTGCAATGAATTTCCAGTGGCAGTTTCGGGCTTCCAATTTGGGCCATCTTCTTATGATAATGATGCGGAAGCATCCCCATGGAACCAGAGTATGTGTACAGGGAGTACATGCACTGCAGGGGGAGGTGATCATCAACAAGAGGGATTGCATGAGAGAGGGCAGGATGAGGAAGGAGAGGAGGCAGAAGGTGGAAAAACTGTGGGAAAAGGCTCCAGCATATTCAATTCTGATTGTGTCTTGTGGGATTTACCTGATGATCTGATGAACCCTATTGTTTAATGGGATGTCAAGAAGCATTTGGCAACACCATTATCATCAGAAGAATAAACTTTTCATGGCATTTCTACAAATTATGAACTGTAAATAAAGTTCAGACCATAGGGACTACTACAATGAGGATACTAATACAAGAATCAATTACTTACTCTTTACATATGAAACCCCCCCCCCCCCCAAAAAAAAAAATGAAATAGAAAAAGAGACAGTAAAAAAGGAAAAAGAAGAAGAAAAGAAGTGCTGAAAATAAAATTGACAGCAATTTACCTCAAGTTTCTCCACTAAAACAATCTTTTGGAAAATTCCAAGTACCTGCATTGGTTTGCTGGAACTCCAGAATGGCCTAAATGTAGATCTCACAGGTAAGGTCCCCCATGAAACGGAAAAAAAAAGGTTATGATCAAGCAGCTAACTTAGATAAATGATTAACCTGTCAGTGGCATTTCAAGAACATCAAGTATCATATTTTCATCTAAGTCCTGTGATATCAAAACAGAAGCATATTCTATACAATAGAAATATGAGATTTTTGGTTTCTCAATGGATAGAACCAGAAAAATCTTTTACCCCACAAAAAGAGAGAGAGAAGAGAGAAGAAGAAGAAGAAGAAGAAGAAGAAGAAAACCCTAAACCCTAAACATCAGGATAATTCAAAGATAAACAGAAGGAAATTTTGAGATCAGAGTTAACCAATCTAAATGCCAGGCTGAGTTTTATAAACCTTCCAATATTCATCACTCAGAGTAGTAGATAACAAATATATACATAAATAAAAAAAAAGGGCAAGCACCAGAAAACTACATGTTTTCCAGATTCAGAATACATATGGACTAAGTCCAAAATGTATGCCAGAATTTCATATTCAAAAGCTTCTGTACATTCAAAACTAATCACTGGGAGAGAGTTGGCTGTCATACATAATGGAATCTCAAAGTGCCCATCTAAAGAAAATATTATGGCATCACAAGTTGATTTAAACCAGCATAACTAGATCCATTATACAACTGCAATGCACTTTTAGCTGCCACCAACCATATTTTGTTGAGCAATACTGATCTAGATAAGGTGTTCCTTTTGTAAGACTTATTATGCACTGGCACTTGAGAAGTAATGCTTCTAAAGTTATTCCACCTCATTAGCATCAAACCCAGTCAGGAGGGGTAAATCTTAGAAAAGCTGATACAGGGAAGGCACTGCACTCCTACTATTCCCTTAGAAGTAGTGGTTTTTATCTCTGTGTTGAATTTCTTGATTTAGTTCTAGATCAAACTTGGATTTTGGTCCCTCGGACCCTCTTCTTAAATGTACTCTACTTTGCTGAAAGAAAAGTAGAAGCAAGCAAATCAATGCTTTTGATCCAACATGGATAGACATTGGAGTGCTTCAAGCCAAGGATTGGAATCTCAGTTTCGAGGCGGGTTTCGACCAGGCCAGAAACCGAGACATGGTGGTTTCAACTAAAATCTTAGTTGAAACTTGGAACTTCTCCAAGCAAGTTCCGGCAGCAAGTTTTGGCCTCATTTGATGGTCTTTTCATCTGATTTCTTACCCACTATATTTAAAGCATAATGAACACAATGGAACTAGTATTTTGCTTTTAAAAAAACCCAGTGAAAAGCTATCATTTAAGTATACTAACATATGAGAGGTTCTGAGATATACAAACTTCATAAAATTGAACAAACTGTATTGCATACATGAAATGTTTGATAGAAAATTACATATACAACAAAATATAATAACCAAAAACAAAGTCTGAGGCTTCAGGTTGAAGTTGAGTGCCTAGATGAAAACTGCCTATGACAAGTTATGCCTAAAGATGTCCACAAACTCATTCATTGTGTTTCTATAAGTGTGATCATCAACATAATGGAAATATCCCATCCTAGGAAATGTCATAAGGGTAAATATTCTATACAATGCCCGCTTTCAAAACTGGTCCAACTGGCCCGTGGTACTACTGATGAAACTCCAAAGATGGAGTCTAGAAATGATGCACCTCCATAGGCTCCATTACTATACCCATATGTAGACTGCAAACTGCTGCCCTCATCAGTAGAATAAGTAGATGTCCCGCCGACTCCATTATGAGCTTCTCCATATCCATATGGACCATGTCTATAGCCACAAGCCCCATATGGTACAGACCGGACACTCTCCATACCACTATCCTAGGATTGCAAATTAGTGAATGATGATGGTCTTTGGTATACAGATCCTCAAAGGCTCATCCAAGCTCATGGATCCCATGGAGCCTGCCAAGCTGGCCATATCCATCTGAGAATTGTCATCCTGATGTCCATGGTTGCGTCTGCAACCACCGAGAGAGCTATATGTATATGGTAAATCCTATGGCACAGGTTGACACTGAGCCTCCCCTAGGACTCAGTACCAGTGGTGGTACTAGTACCTTCTCACGTTGCGATTGAAAACTCGCTCTGCCGCTGGCTTAGCTAGAGCTGGTGCTTAACCACTGCTATAACCATCATCATCATTAGATCCCTGGGCCATAGTAGTTTTCTAAGTGGCATCATCATAGGAGTTGAAGAACTGTATGATCTTCATTGTTCATCGATGCACTAGGGTGTGGTACGAATGGATAGACGGGTTAGAACAATATGCCTATTGGGATGACCTTACTCCTCATCCAACAATGGGTGTCCTGTATCCCTGACCCATTCAAATGAGGGGCTCTCATCATCATCTTCCACCTTAAATATGTCAGACAACTCAATCAGGCCATTATCTTGATCTATCCTTGTTTAATGTGATCCTTCCTCAATCTCATATTATAGTACATATAGACAAGGTCTTCTAGCCGCTTCACACCCAATGGTTGCACCTCTTCGAGTGAATGAGGTTGAAAGTGCTCTAGTTTCGCTCACACCCAATGGCAAAACATGTCTGTGAGAGCACTTTACATGCAATCATTGATAAGTTGGGCCAAGGAGGAGTTCGAGGATGCTTGCCCAGATGACCTCCTAGATCTAAGAGAGCATGCCTCCGATCTAAAGGAGCCAAGGGAGTAAGGGCTATTTGAGTCATAGGAAGCATTGCAGATGAGGAGAGCCATGCAGATGAGTGGAGAGTAGCAGAGGTTGGATGAATTGAGGAGAAACAAAGGGCTAAGGAAGCAAGGTACTTTAGAGAGCCAGAAAATTTAGGGAGGTATATCCCAACCCATGAGGAGGAGCCATTGTCAGGGAAGAGGTAGATCCCACCCGAGCCCTATGGCCCCACAGGGCCGACCTTCATCAGCAGCAGCCACAGATCTAGATACACAGATCCTACCCTATTTAAGAGGCCAAAAAACAAACAGAAGAAGTTGAAGCAGATATTGGGGAATGTGAAGGAGAAAATGGGGGTTACTTTCTCCAAATGGGTTTTCTACTACAACAATCCAACAAATGCAGCCTAGGGGCTCTACAATAGTGCAATCTTTAATGAGATCAACAGGGTTGGAAATGGAGTGTAGGGGCTAACCCCACATAAGATCTACAATGTATCTGCCAAAGCATAAAGAAGATCAGAAGACATACATTAAGGGTTGAAGCCTATGTGGGCTCATTATGGGGTATAGTTATGTGTGATGGTTGGACTAGTCCCACTAGTCAATCCATCATCAATTTCATGTTGAATTACGACAAACGGACGATGTTCCTCAAGTCAGTGGATGCATCCCGAGAGAAGAAGGATGCAAAGTATGTTTATATGTTGTTGAAGGCTTGTCATAAATAATGCGTCCAACTTTAAAAAGGCTGGGATGAAGATGATGGAGAATCCCAGGTACAAGCTCTTATAAATTCCTTCTGATGCACATTGCATTGACCTAATGCTGAAGGATATGGGTCAAGTGAAGATTGTGAATGGGTGGTGGACAAAGCACGATGTGAGTCAAGATGGAAAGTGAAATCACAAAGGCAGTCAGGATCGGAATTGGCATAAAAAGAGACTCCATCCTAAGCCTCTAAGCCCTTAAAGGAATTCTCTCTTTTCTATTTTATTCCCAACCCCTAACTGCTACCTTCACGGCTCTACTTGCTTAATGTGGGCAGCACCTTCAACTATAACAATAGGTTTGCACTGCAACTGATGAGGGACCGATATCAAGGTGACTTGATGAGGCTAGGCATTAGGTTTGCAACCAATTGGATTGCATTTCATAGCTTTGAGAGCAAGAAGGCTGGAGTTCTCCATCATAACCAACAGTTCCGGAGGGAAGGAATAGTTAACAAAGGAAGGCCAAATGAATCAGGTTGACGTTGCATTTCCACCCCCCCCCCCCCCAACTTCTCTATCATCACCAACAGTTCCCCGGTGAGATAATTTCCCTCTCGTGTTGGTATCCACGAAAGCTGCCCCCTTCTTCTTCTCCCTTGCATTGGAGGTCTTATCCTATACTCTCCAATCCAAAACTAACCAGCCCCTCACACCCAGTGCAAATCTCTCAATCTTACCCATCTCGTCTTTGCACATGATCTTATGATTTTTCACAAGGCCTCCTATGCTTCTATCTCCTCTATTCTTTCTAGCCTTTCTCCCTTTGAGTCTCTCTTTGGTCTCCGTGTCAATCTTGACACCCTCTTTCTCTAGGGAGTTTTGGGCTACGATCGTGCCTTTCTCCACCAGCTTATAGGTTTCAGCCTTGGTACCTTTCTCATGACCTACCTTGGTCTTCCCCTTATCCCTCATAGGCTAAGTAAACACCATTGTGCCCCATTGCTTGACAAGATTCACAAGAATTTTTAACTTTGGATAGATAAGCTTCTTTTGTTTGCCTATAGACTTGTGCTAACTTGATTTGTCCTCTAAGCCTCATATTTTTATTGATACGGTATTTTCTCCATACCCAAATCCACCATTTGTGAGATGGAAGCTCTACTCTCTTTTATGCCTTCCTCAGGAAAGGACAAGAATCCACTTGCTTCCTCCACCCAATCAGTTGGTCTCATATCTGTAGCCCAAAGTTGGAAGGAGATTTAGGTATCCGCCGCATGCAAAAAGTTAATGTGGCTTGCTTTAGCTTTTAAGCATGACTCCATTTGGGTTAACTAGGTCTACTCCTACCTCCTCAAATCGACTCATTTTGGACAACCTCTCTCCCCTCCAACTCCTCATGGGTTTGCAGAATGCTCCTCCAACTGACACCGCTCACTCTCCCAGCTATTTCTACCCATATTTCCTTAGGTTCCTCAGTCTCCTTTTGGCTTGAGAAGTGGCATCCAATGGGCATTATTTACAACCTCTTTAGCCCCGCTCCGCATATGAAACCCGTATCCCTAAGTTGGCCCCCCACTCCACTTTTATCTCCAATGGCTCTTGGTCCCCCCCCCTACCCTAGTCTTACACATGTCTGTACCTCCCTCACTGCCAGCTATTTCTACCCATATCTCCTCAGGTTCCTCAGTCTCCTTTTGGCTTGACGTGTGGCATTCGATGGGCATTCTTTATAACCTCTTTAGCCCCGCTCCACGTATGAAACCCGAATCCCTAAGTTGGCCCCCCACTCCACTTTTATCTCCAATGGCTCTTGGTCCCCCCCCTCCCCTACCCTAGTCTTACACATGTCTGTACCTCCCTCACTGCCAGCTATTTCTACCCATATCTCCTCAGGTTCCTCAATCTCCTTTTGGCTTGACGTGTGGCATCCGATGGGCATTCTTTATAACCTCTTTAGCCCCGCTCCGTATGAAACCTGTATCCCCAAGTTGGCCCCCCACTCCACTTTTATCTCTAATGGCTCTTGGTCCCCCCCCCCCCCTTTCCCCTACCCTAGTCTCACACATGTCTGGACCTCCCTCACTCCCCCCCCCCCTTTTTGGACATTCCCCGTGACCTTACCATTTGGCTTCCCTTTCAATCCAAAACCTTCTCCACTTCTTCTGCTTGGAACCTCTTTCACTCCCCTTCCCTCCCTATCCCTTAGGTTCCCCTAGTATGGTTCAAAGGAAACATGCCCCACCACTCCCTCACCCTCTAGAGAGCTCTCAACCATGGCCTCCACACTCAAGCTTTCCTCGTTAGCCGTTATATCCCTACTAACCCTGGTTGTATCCTTTGCCAAAATTCAAAGGACGTTGACCACCTCTTCTTCACTTGCCCCTTTGCCCACTTCCTTTAGGCAAAACCCCTACCCTCTATTTGGGCCCGCTCTAGATGGTCCTATGGCTTTGTTTGAGATTGGTCTTGGATCTTGAGGAATTTCTCAGGCAAGTTGGTTTTTGGTGACCAGGTTGGCAAGTTGGTTTTTGGTGCTACTCTTCATCACCTATGGTCGAAGCATAACCTTAAGAGATGTACTCCCAAATCTCGTTTGTTAGACATGATTTGAAAAGCCATCTACTTTGATGTCCCTTCCCCACCCCAAGGAAAAGGCTTATTGTTATCTCCTAGGGTCTAGACCTCTCTTCTTCAGCCTCCTCCTTGAAGGCTGGTTCTCTCTCCCCCCCCCCCCCTCTTTTGTTCTCATTCTCTGGTACATTCTCTTCCCTTTGCGGCTTTTAATATAGTTTTTATTCATCCAAAAAAAAAATGACTCAGGGTTGAAGCCAGTTCTAAGATTTGCAGAAAATGCAAAATGCGTCATGTCTGAGTTTCAACCTCTGCAGGCTTTCATGGATACAGCATTGTTACAGACAAGTTTGACCCATTTATGCAAGATGGTGTTAATTAGAACCAAAACAAGTTTAATCATCAATACCAAACAGAGAGTTCCAAGCTTGGCAAATTAAGGCAGCATAAATAAAATGAACCAAATTGAAAGACAAATCAAAGACATCAACAAACAAATGATGACCCAACATTGGAAAAGAAACCACCACTGCCCCTCATTCCCCACCCCAAAAAAAAAAGAAAAAAAAAAGAGACACAATCCAAACATCGGTTACAGGACCATTCCAAAAGCTGAAGCTAGAACTGCAGACAATGTCAAACTGAAATGATTGTTGCGAGTAGGAAGGAGAGTGTTTCAAACTCTTAATGACTCAGATCCATTTAGGACTCAAATACATTGACTTGGAATCATATTATCACCATGATTCCCTCCCAAACCTCCCAGCATTTGCATCCTTCTCACTCATTGTTACCTAGCAACTGATGGAGTAAGTGAACTGTTACTATACATTTCTCCAGTTTCTATAAGAATCTAAGGCGGCAAAAATTGATCATCTTCTTTGAGAGAAGACAAGGAGATCTCTCTCTAGAGATGCATCTATACAATGATCACGAAAAAAATAAAAAAGTGGATATCCAATATTAACTCGACTCCCCCAACCCCCAAGCTTCATTCTGATATTACCACAAAACCACTTAACCCACGCATTGTAGCATTTAATGTGGACAGCACCGTCCATTGACAAAAACCATTCCATGTGAAGAAAATGGTGTAGGATGGTGCCATTCATTGACAAAAACACAAGGGGAGTGGGTGGCATTTATGGTACCTATTCACTTGTTGAAAAGTGTACTTTGCCTCATCTTTAGTTTGCCTATGAATAGAGGATCTCAACAGAACAAACACTCAAGAGGAGCACATTGAGGTGCATAGAGTGTTTTGTGAGGGTGTTAAGGAAGTGAGTTCTTTTATAGAGCAAGTTCTCTCCTTTGAGTTGGGGTGGATTATCTACAGTAGATTTTCCCTTGTATATTACTTTCTGATATTTGTTTCTATCATTGTGGGTAGAGTGGTGAGAATAATATTGTCAAAGTGAGATTCTTGTTGAGTGGGTCCCACACACAGTGTGAGTGAGGTGTCTATTGTAATCTCTCCCTGATTAGTGAATTGGTTCCATGAAATTTCCCGTGGATGTGGCCACCGTGCCGAACCACGTAAATCCTTGTGTCTTTACTTTTGTGTTTTTCTATTTCCAGTCAGTATCACCGTACTAGTTTTGTACGTACGGATCAGTGCAGGACAAATTTCCTCCACACGCACCCAGCTGGTGGGAGCCTCAAATTCGTTATCAAGTTCAAACATCTCAAACTAAGTAAGCTGCTGAAACCTTCAGAGACTCCCATGTCTAAAAGCAATCATGCCACTTTCATCTCTAACCAATGCGATTCCCAACCAATCATGCCACAATTGAGTACCTGTGGCCCATTAGGGCAAGCTTCTCCAAAACGACCTTCAACAGAACAGTGTGCCCACTAATTCCTGGGCAAAATAGATCAACCTTGGTGAACTTTTCTTCATTCCTGCCTTCATTTCAGTCACCCATAAAGCAACTCCCGAGCATTTCAGAATGTAATATGGAATGAGAACAATGGTTGCACAACATCAAAAGAGAGACCATAGGAATCCAAAATCAACAAAATCAGAACCATAAAACAAGAAACACTGTAATACACATGTACGTCTGTGAGATTTCCAAACAAACGAAGATTATACTTACAGAGTTACAGCTGCGGAATTAAATTTCTTCGACATTCCATCCTCAGTTCTATGTTTGCAGATACACCTTCTTACATTTGAGGTCCCCCTCACATGATCCGACTCGGATACCTTTCTTTCTAATTTTATTTTTGGTGGGTATAGAATACCCTGATAACTGAAGAAAGGAACCCTACTTTTTTCAGATCGATCTCAAATAGACATTTTCGGATCCCAGATACTGGACGGAACAACAACTCCATATAATCAGCAGGCCAAAAAAAGAAGTGCCAAATGTGACCGTTATCACGTCCGTCTCGTCCTGTAACGGTGTTACGTATTACGGAACCGGATTCAGCGTTTCGGGAAAATAAATTACGATATAATAACACTACCTAGTGACCGTTAGAGGAAGAGAATGGTTTTTTTTTTTTTTTTTTTTTTTTGGGTCCCAAATGACCGTTTAAGAACGTTGGAGACCCTACATCTTTAAATATCTGTTATCGTTCCCTCTCTTACCCCCCACAATGCTACGAACCAAACTCTCGCAATCTTTGATCAAGCGCGCTTTCTTTCTTTCTTTCGTTTAATTTATTTACTATTTATCTTTGATATTTTATTATAGTTCAGTTCACGCATCGCTTACAGCACAGATTGTGTTTTTCAATTTTATCTCGTATCATTTCTTGTTTGTTTTCATTTCAAAGTCGCAGACTTTATTTGATACCTGAGATTTAATGGCAGAATCGAAAGACGCCCACGTCGTTGTTGAAATCCCTGTTGATGAAGAACATCAACAAAAACTTGTATCTGCTATGACCGCTGTTTCTGCGATCCAGCAGCACCCTTTAATGGAGATCTCCGATAGCCCTGGTCATCTCTTGCTACTCAAGCTCTGGCAGAGAGAAGAAGACCTCTTCGGGAGGCGAATCGCCATGAAGGAAACCCGATTGGACAACATAAAACGAGAATTATCTCAGCTTTGCTGTTTTTCTTAGCATTTCATGGATTTTTCCTGACAATTCTCTTCACCTCTTCCATCCACTCGCAAGAACAAACTTGCAAGAAATGGTGGCTTCCATCTCTGCTATCCGTCTCTTCTTCAATTGTTATGATCTTTTTGGTGCAGATGAAGCTTTTCGTGTACTGGAAATTTTCAAGCCAGTTACAGCGGGAGAGAACCGATAGCAGAGCGGTTACCAGGTGCATTCAAGAATTGAGGATGAAAGGGAGGAGTTTTGATCTATCAAAAGAGCCCCAGAATGCAAAAAGGATGAAAAGCTCAAGCGTCGAAATCAAGTGGAAGCCATTGACTTGGTGTTCCCAGAATCTTTTAACCATTTGTCTTATTTGTTTCACAGGTTTGGTCTTCCCGGCTTGCAAGTATATCCTCTGCGGTTAATGACGTTTGTTGAGAGCGGTTGGGCATGACATGGAGGACAAGATTGAACTTTGAGTTCATGGTGAACTGGACAGCAAGAAAGAATCTTTTAAGCGCTGATGATACCCATATGATTGGTGAAGAAAGGTTGGTTGCAAAATCCTCTCCAAATGTTTATATGCATTTTTTTCAATATGAGATATTTGAATTTCGGCTCTTGCCATCAATGACACTGGCTTCACTTTCCATTGGTTCAGTTGCTAAGCAAGGCAACCAAGAAACGAGGCAGAGGCCAGGATCCAATTTCTCTGCTGTAGGTTCCCAAGAAAGATGGTAAGTTACTTCTACCTGTTTCAATTTCTGGAAGTTTTTTGTGAAACATCCTTTCCTTATGAGTGTGTCTGTTGGTGCAGATTGGTCGGGGACGAAGAAATACAATCAAGGGCAAGAAAAAGGAATGATGGCAACAATGACCTTCTGTACCTTGCTGGGGAGTGAGGCGTTCAAACATCCTAGGCATAGAAACTCAGGGTGCAAACTTGCTGGTTGCTGAAAATCATCTATTTTCTAGTTGCAACTTTTCTAAGTTTTGTGGGTATGGGTCTTTCTGTGTAAATGTAGCCCTAATCCTCGACTGATAATGAAGCAAATCTTATCTCACCGTGGATGTAGGCAATCTTGCCGAACCACGTAAAAAATCTTGTGTTTATTGTGTGCGATAGTTGTTTGCAATTTCAATATTACACTGTGCTTGTCTGTAAAGGGGTTTCAATTTTACTCTTTTCTTCCACTTGAAGGACAAACGGATAAATGGAGTTCTATTTCCAATTTAGTAGTCAAGATGCCCTTTGGTGCCAATCACATTGTTCCCTCATGGTACGTCAGGTCCAGTGGCTACTGTAGCTTTTTATATAGATATCATTTTGCCTTTTCGAGATGTGCTTTTATGCTACACAAGCTCTGTTCCAAATGGTGGAAATTCCTAGCGACAGCATTGGAATTCTGATTCCCATACTGAGGATCAGTAAACCTGAATTTACTTCCCCTATCGAATTATATAAATGTGCATTGAAGCAATTTCTGTACTGCTGCTGCACACACTGAAGCAGATAAAGGTTCAACAGGAAGTAGTAGGTATAGAATTAGAGAGACTCAACTTGAAGATTTTAATTCCAACACCAATGATCCCCAATAACATTAAAACCTAAATTTATGAACAATGAATTTCTACAACGTATAAGAATTGAAGCACTGACATCTTTGATTAAAAAAAAAGAAAGAAACACCCCGGAAATCTTCAGGAGAATAATACATGGTCCATTGATCCACCATGATTACACACTTTTGGAATTAGCCGCCGCGAGACAATTTGACATGTTCTCCATCTTAGGGAGATGAGCTATTCTCCAAGAAACAAGTCATTGTTGAATAGTTTAAATTTTTAGGGTATTATCTAAATCAGTTCTCTTTAGGCTTATTAAGTGGTACTTAAGATTTTTTATTTTATTATCATGTTTTAGTTTATGCTGAAAAGTCAATAAATGCTTTTTGGCTAGCTAAACCACAGCTTAATGGAAGTCTAGCTGAAGATCAGTTACAGCTTAATCTTCATCCTTTTCTCTCTACTTTTCTTTATTCTGTTGCAACTATTGGTTCATCCAAAGAGTTCAAGTCAAACAGAAACAGAGCATTGGTGGTTTTAATGGTTTGATAAATCCTAGAGTGTTGGTTTGACACATCTGCCAACTTGGATGAGTGTTGCAAGCCTGTTCAATATTTTTTTCATTTTTTGGCTTTTTTTTTTCTTTTTCTTCTTTCAAATTGGTTCTTCACTTGTCTTTGTGAACCTCTAAATTACAGGAAAGACCATTAATATACCTAGGTATATTTTCTTCTTTCAAATTGGTTTGATCTATCCTATAGTGTTCTCAGTTTGACACAGTTGCTCAACTGGATGAATATTGCAAGCTTGTTCAACTTTTCCATTTTAGAATGGTTGTTCACTTATCTTACAGAAAAAATCATTAACATTAGCACATTATAAGGAGTACCAACAACATCAAGTTGAACAACATTCTGCAGGTCATGTAATGAGATTATTTCGAAGGGATCCACAAATGCATCTCACTGATTCTGACCAATCACTTCATGATGTCTAGGACGGAGGATAAAAATGTAGAGCCAAGTGAGGTACTTTCAATTGGACTTCCAGGCTTTCTGAAATGTGAATGCAAATATAGTCTTAAGGAGGCCTTTATGCCAGTTGTTGAGATTAAGAAGATTATTGTCTTCTGGTCGCAGCTATGCCTTTGTGTGATTCTGGAGTATGGTAGCTGCTTGCAGAGAAAACTAATTGATAATTCACATGTAAATATCTGTTTTTTAAGGAGTGAAGTTAACTTGGATGAGTTTAAAAGCTAGGGTCCCAATGTGACTATCAGAAGAAGGCTTATAGGAGCACAGCATAAACATTCCTACAAGAGACAGGTGCTCATCACAGTGATTTTTATCTAGACAGGTTTCCCCTGAAAATCCACATATGAATATCCTTGGAACTTGATGGTAGATGTTTATTTTTTCTTCCAAAAGACAGAAAAGGTAAAGATCATGCAGTTTCCTCCTGAGGAAGGGCTTCCAGAGCAAGGTGTCGACTTGGTCACCTAGGCAGCACCCTGTCACCTTGTTTGCATCATCACCTCAATGTTTTGCTCCCTGGACCACCTTGAAACACCTAGATGTCAAGAAAACTACCTTCCTGAGCATCCTTTTTCTGGTTTAGAAAAAGATAAACCATGTTCTGGTTCTGAGTTATTAATTTACCAAAGGTGTTTATATATTTACCAGAGTACAACGCCCACAATAGAAAGAAAAATTATATCCTTGGTCTGGACCATCGATTAATTAATGCATTCCTAATTATGCCAATGACTCAATCGGTTCTGATGGGAAGAGTTGATCATGCAAGATCCCCCTTCAAGAGCTTTGACCAGGTTCTGGTTAATTGCTAAAATAAATTGCAAAGATCAACTCCTTTATTATGTGCATCTCTTCTAATAGTCTAATGTAAAGGTGAAGGGACGAGAGCAAGGGGGGAAACTCCTTTATGTTGTGCTCACTCCTTTCCATAGGCAGCATGGTCCAAGTGTGGCTATTACGTTCAATTCATGCGAACGTTAGTTGATAAGTAAAAAATTTAGGACTAATCAACTAGAGGAATTTCAGAGTGATTTGGATATGTATGAAAGAGTTCCAACTGGCTAAACACTCAATTTACTTACAACTCTACCATCTTACATTTCTGCATTTGTTTATACTTAGACAGAGTGTCAGAATACCACCCATTTTTGCATCCATATTTGTTTGACTAGTCACCTGGTCCATATGTCGCCACATCTGATTAATTTTTCTTTGGTTTCTAGGTAACAAGTTGATTTAGTTTGCATGCTATGTATAACGCAAACAAACTGTGGATCAATCAATATTCTGGGATTCTTATAGTCCGGTAATAGCATATTTTGACCATAATTTGGGAGACATCAAACTCTCCACAGCTGAAATTTTAATTTGTTCATTTTCCCTGTCATGCGTTGGGAGTTCTTTGTGTATTTGATCTCCATGGTCGCTATTGATATCATTATTATGGCTGCCCTTGATTATAGGATTTGTCGTTATTTTGTAATTCTGGTTATTGATATCATATGATGGATGATTATCATTTTGCTCTTCTGCATTATTTGTCCACATTTCCTTTTACATCTGAGGAGGAGACTGGAGTTATCATCTAATATCTGAAGATTGTCATTGTCATTGTCATCTGCTCGCTTAGCGCGACCCCCCCCCCCCCCCCAAAAAAAAAAAAAAAAAAAAAAGACATTGTCTGCTCTAGTCATTAGTTGAGGAGTATTATTACTTGCTTATTTGTTCCATCTGCTGGTGTACTGAGTCTGCTATGATGCGGATAACTGGTGTGGTTGAGTTGATACTGCAACCGTAATGGAGTTCAGTATATACTCAATGTCATGCAACTGGTATATATTCATAGACTCCAGTTTGGAGGGAGTGTTTAAGTTACTCATGCTAGGGGCAGTGTCCTATTGTGTTTCATTATTAAAGTTGTCCTTTTTAAGTACTTTAAGCCTTTTAGTTATTGTTAGTTACTTTTATGAACATGTATGCGCAAGGTTTATTTGCATCATTACAAGGCTGTTTCTAGATTTTCTAATTTGAGATCTGGTATGACCACCGAACAGTCTCATGACCTGTGGACCTCAATTCTTGTCCAGGAATACTTTCCCAGATGTCCAGCAATGCTGCCATCCATCCTGATCATTCCATCACACAGTAACATCATTCTGTATGGCCAAGGGTTTGTAGGAGGCAACCTCTCCTACAAACCCTTGGCCCATCAGGTTTATTGACAGCAGACCAAATCTTAGGAGTGCACATCTATGTTGTGCTGGCCTCTCTCTTAATAATGATGGTAAACAGTCATTACTAATGAATCAAGGCGATCCAGTTCGATCATCAGAAAGCTCTATGTTATGCATCTTCTTCTAACCCTTCCAGTTCCAAGCTTGGTCAAAGGCAGTTGCCACACCCAGCAAGCAATGGATTAGCCATGGCACTAGCCATGGCACAGTCGTGTGCTGGAGAAGAGAGGGAACAAGATCCAAGGAAACGTCTCTAGAAAATTCAACAAGAAGCAAAGACCATAGTATGGTAGTTCTATATTGCATTATTGCTTGGAGGAAGGAACATGATCCTTCGATTTAAATGTTGTGGATTTGCCACCACCAGTTTGAGAAGCAACCTAGGGTTAAAAAGGTGCGTATAAAACTCTCCTTCAGGTTCTACCCCCTTGTCATTCTTAATATTTCACCATTTTAAACTTGTTCAGATAAGTGTTCAAATAAGTGTACAATCAAGAGCAAATTAACTTTAAGAGTTTAAATCAGAGAATGTGGTGAATTGATGATTGCATTTTCAAGTGATCGGAGAGATGTCAAAGAAGCCAACTCCCCAGCCTTCTTCTTTTTATTCCCATTCCCCCCCCCCCCCACTTCGCATGATAGGCATGCAAATTTGAATTGCTTCACTTTCTCTCAATGTTAGATTTCCAGATAAATAAGAAGTAGGTGCAAATTTATTTCATTTATTTCTTTTGTTGGCATCTAGTACACAATGTTTTTGAAACTGTTCTAGATTACACATCCTTCTGAACATATGAAAAAGAATTTCTTTTAAGCAATGTGATGCGTACAATAATACAAAAGAATAGTGAGAAATATGAATGGAGGTACAACCTGTACAATAAAAAAGAATTGAATAAAAGACACTGAAACAGGGCAGGCAGCCACATATTCAGCTACAATGAGAAGTGAAACTCATTCTGCAAATTCCTTCAATGGGAAAATGAAATTTCTTGCTCAGAAATAGAAGTAATTGGATGGATCCGTTGTATTTTGTGTGTCTCTGCAAAGAACGGAACGAGCTTCAATTACTGATCGAGGGGGATCAAGATCTTTTGGTTGCAGTGCATTCCCTTGCAATCTCTGCATCTGGGAAGCAAAAGTGTCATCCAATATCTGCGACCAAGGTGAGAAAGAAGTTAACTTGTTATTGCTGGAATTATTGCTCTATTCACTGTAGCATGCCGGTAGATTAAAAGTCTCCCTCTTAACAGTCTATGCATAGTATTAAAAAGATTCATAATTCAGATATCAGATTCCCCAAAATACTTTGGTGATGCTTTGGATAGGGAAAAAGAACTGTTCTACAAAATGTGGACTTCATAAATTACTCACCCCAAGAGCATGATACGATCCATTGTACCACATTCGGTTTTCTTTCCTGCTCTCAAGAAACTTCAAGACAGTCTAGCGACATACCACAAGGAAAAACACATGAACACTTCAACTTTCATTCTTTGAAAAAAATGGCATAAAACTAGAAAGGATAATGCATCTCGCTGTTACCTGACCCATCTTGTCCCAGAACCCACGACATACTGCAACAAAAATCCTGCTTGAGAAAACCTTATGCAAATTTGTAATGGATTCTATGAGTTGTGAACTTAGCATTTGCATCCTTTCACGGACTTCAGCCTCCCCATCTGCTTCTTTGGTTTCCTCCAGTATTCTTTTGAGCCTTGTGCTTCGATTGGCTTGTGTCTGAAAGAAAATGTAGAACTTCCTTGTGTATTCTTTTCCAGATTGAGGCACAATTTATGATAGACAAATTTTTTTAAGAGGATGTAATATATATTCTCAATAATAAAGACTGATTCGGTATCCTTTCTTTTCTAAATCTATTTACCATTGCAAAACAAACATTTAGAGACATAACTGATAGCAATAGAGAAAGAAACACATACATTGAGAACAAGTTTCTCTACAGTTGCTTGCATGTAGTTCTTGTACTTCGTTCTTAACATAACTGTAATTCCATTCATCTGTTCCCCAAAGACTGATTTCTTTTCTCCATTGACAGGAAGACAGGAAGCCCAAGGCTTCAAGATATCCTCGACTCTACAGTGCAGAACATCAAGAATTCTTTTGATGGTATTCAGGAAAGTTCCCAACTGCAAGATGCATGAGATTCTATTAACTGATGTTCCACATAATATATAAATCTGAAGTATTTGTCTTTCAAAATGGAAAGGAAGTAAGAAGTGTATATTCCATACTTGACTAGGAACAGAGTAGACAGTTGTGGATTGTCTTCTTGTAAGTTTCTGCACATGCATTCCAAGTTTTTTCGGGATGCTATCTTTCAGAGGCATTAAGGTTTCACTGTACTGCTTTTCTAGTGCCTTCACAACTGCTTGTTCTATGTTTGCAACCGCCTTGAGAAATTAAAAATTGACAATAAAGATGAGAATATTATTTAGATACAAATATATGTCATCACCAATTTGAGGCTGCATCGAGTTTGACCCAACTTTGTATTGAAAGAACATAGAAACACTTACATTTTCTAGTATCAATGAGTACTGTGGCCATCGGTTAATCACCACTTCATACTCACTTAGAGCTTCTTTAATTTTCTCATACATATTCTCAGCAAATGGTGAAGTGGAATGATTTGTACTTACTCCATTCCATGGTACCTGCAACAGGGGGTTAATCAAAATGGAACTGAATGAACTAAATTGGCTTCACAAAGGTAAAATATTGTTTCAACATCTAGCAGTTCAGTATTTTATAAGAACAAATCTCTTACATCTGTCAGGCACAAGAAGGGGGGGGGAAGGGAGAGAGAGAGAGAGAGAGGGAGACCTTCTCTGCCTTGCAAAGGTCAAGCATCGAGAGTTGCCAATCTTCTACCCAGACCATTATATAATTGTGGAACAGATTCCTTGAGTCCACACCTCCATGAACAGGGCTGAGGCAAAAGTTGGAACAGTAGAATACAAAAAAGGTAAGATGGATATCCATGAGATACTGTCCAAAATTCATTTGTTGTTTTTGGTAAGCTATTGGGAGAGGCCTCCTATAATAAACAACAAATACGATACTAGGAGATTTTTTAAATTGAACCTGATATTCCATGTCTCAAGATCCCTCTCAAAATCAGCAGCTGCGATCAAAAGCTCTGTTACATGAGGCAAAGGGCTGGATGGAGGCCAAGCTGCCAAGAACCCTCTTAATCTATTGCACAACTCAGTGCTGTAGACACCAGCCGCTATGTTTGACAGGTCTATTGAACTGAAAGAAGAACCTATATGTCAAAACATGCTGGCAAATAATCGACAGTAAAAAATTACCAAGTTGCACTTCATACTTCTTTCTAGTTGTTTAACACCCAAAATTTTAACAATTTAATGTAATCTAGTATCAAATATTTAGTGCTACAGCAACTGCAAGTGCTTCCTGGTTGGGTTACTCATGCATCTTCTAGTGGATAAGTTTATCAAACTTCAAAATGGGATGAATACCAGCTCCCTGCCATTCATGAAGTTAAGATTAGAACATCAGGATGTACCTTGGAAGTATATGCTGATTATGAATCTTGATGTCTGCCTGAATCTCACTGCTTATGTTTATGCACAGGTTCTTCATCTTGAGATACGCAGTGGAGATGGTCATTGAGTCCATATGAAAACCTTCTGGGTTGCTTGACATGAATTCATCAGTTTCCATCATATGTCTCCTACACCTTTTTGTAGTTGCTTTCTGTAACAAAATTCTGTTTCATTAGATCTCTTTACAGCCATGAGCAAATCCTGCCTATGGAGGCGATCCAAACAATCAAATTGTTTAACCTCTCTGTAAAGTTATATGATGAAATAAAAAAGAAAGAAAGACCAATTCCTGAAACACAAAAAAAGGGATCCAGATATTCCAATGATTTCTTATTTGAACTGTCAGCATATCCTCAAACATATTGTTTTAAATCTAAGATTCAATGTCCAACAGGATTAGTCCTAGATAATACCCATCCATGAGAACTACTACTATTTAGTTCAGATTGATCACTTAGCAAAGCTGAGACAATCCAAATGATAAGTAAAATGGCAATAGCCGACTGCAGCTGTATCTTGTGATTCCTCATGCATTATGATTATATTTTGTTCCATTGCAACACAAATTTTGAGTAACTTCCCTGTAACCACTTAGCTTTAAACTATCCAGCAATTTCAAATCTGATGGTCACATTATGCACTTATTATTATTGTGGTAGATATTACTGTGGCAGTGGAAGTGTCATCAACATTGATTGACCATAGGTACATCTCCCATAAATTTTGCAAGTTTGATATATATATGCATGTCTTGAGGAAAATATTTGTCCATATTTACATCTGGATACTACATAACTTACCTTAAGATAATTTCTCAACGTTGTTTGTGCTTCTTGAGCAAGGATATCATGAAGAAGGGTGTACACTGTCACTGCAGGAACTAAAGCTGGTGCTGCACAGTCTGGTATTGGACCAAATGAGTCTGCCAAGCCTGTTGGACTGACTTCATCTAATGATTTGTAGTTCTCAAAGACATTGGCTAACAGATTCTCAACTTGAGTTTCACAATCCAGCAATATACTTTTCTGCAACCCAAGAAGAAAAAAAAAACTGATATTCTTTCTCACATAAGTTCCTCTAAATAATAGAACAATTTTTCAGAACAAGTAAAGCACTTGAGTCCTAAAGTTGCAGTCATCATAAATATATTTGGGTCAATTAAACATATAACTGAAATTGAAAATTGAAAATTGGCAGTTAGTCATTAACTATCCTACATGATCTCATAACCTGAGAAATTTAAGGTGATATGGTATAATCTGCAGGCACAGTCTAGAACCTACCAAACCAAGATAATTTTCATTAACAAAATTTCTTCTCTATGGTCGTTGGTTCACCTGTACTATAAAACTCAGATTGAAGTACAAAACACAAAGACCTGTCTTACATTTAAGATATAAGCAGTCATTGAAGTAGACCACAAAAATTTGCTTTTAGTTGCTTGATTCCATTGTTGATGAGCTGTCATCAATGTAATTTTGTACAATTTTTTTTTACCTTAGTTTGAATGCTTTTATATTTTGGAGCTTCTGGCTTCTTCATAGATAGAACCTACAGTACTAGTGAGAATGTAATTGAAGACAATAATGAAGTGCACTGATGGGCTCACCTCTTGTCGAGTTAGACTTCTCTCTCCTCGAGCCTTTATAACTGGTGCAAGTAGCTCATGCACAAGCTCTAAGCAATTCTTAGTTGGAGTAGCCACATTCATGACGTATGAAAGATATCTATTTTAAATAACAGAAGGGACTGAAAATTAGGACCTGTTCCATGGATGTAATCATAGAACATTAGCTATAAGGAGTAATTTGACAAATTTTATATCTAAAATACCTCAATTTAGTGTATGAATCTGATACTCCATAGTAGTCAGAAAATTCAATCAACAGCCACCTCCAAGGTCCATGTAACCTCAAGTTTCGGGGATGAAAATGCTGCGCACGCAAAGCAGACTCTAACACAAAGTCATAAGCCAGTGTTTCCACGACAGGGCCGCTCTAGATGCAAAAGTTAAACAACCAATATTTCAAATCAGAGAGGTGTCACAAAGAAAATTAATTGAAGTAACTATATGGAGCAAGAAAGAAAGAAAATCATGTTTGGACATTCTGTGGCAGGTCTACAAAAGGCTCACTCTTGTAAGCCATGTCCAGCAAAACAAGTCTAGAGAGAACTGGGACATTCAACTACGTGACTCATTAATGCTCCCTATTTTACACAGAATCCAATTTGAATTTGAATTCAGTGGTGGTCTAATTAGGTAGTTATGTGGTTACTAGATGCCAAATTGAGTCTTCTGATAAGTTAATTATCAACCTTTGGAGTCACCATGTAACTAAGAGAATTGATTTTAGATGGCAAGGAAGATTGAATCTGCATTTTGTAGGCAATTAGCATTTCACTATTTTATGTTGTTAAGTTGAACAACATTATTAGACTTCAATTTCAAACTCAACTTCTAGCAAGTTGAGTAGTGAGGCTTTTGATACCCTTATCTAACCTTTTACCTTTCTCCCAAAGGATAAGCATTTCTTTTCTGGTTTCTATATCAAGCAAGAAGCAAGAAACAAACCTTTGTGGGATTAGTGTCATCACAGGTAATTGTACTACCAAGAGAGAGCTGAATCTTTCCAACACATTCATTATCATCATGGTAAATTGGCCACCACCGAACTCTATCACTCTGATCAGTTTGGAGAATCACATCAATCAGAAAGTATAGTAGTGGATAAACTAAATCTTTTCATGGTGGAAAGAAGGATCATACCAGATTTTCTGTCAAGGATGAAATTTGAATTGTGGCCCGACCTTGGATAACTTTATTCTTATCCTGGACTTCTATCAATAAAGCATCACCTTGGCTTTCCGGAAAACTGAACCACATTCGCAAATCAGAAATTACTTATCCAGCTGCAATGAAATTTAACTTTGAATAGAAAGCATGGTTCAAGAACTCAAAGTCCCGAGGCCTTTTGAACACAATGATACCATCAGATTTATGGAAAAATGGTCCATTAAGGTTTGTTTCTGGACATTGCTTATAACCACTATGATGTATTAATGTCTAAAATACCCTATTCTATGCATAAGTTAGTCACAGAAAGTAATCAAGTCATACACTCAATGTATAATAACTTCGACTATCAATGGAAATGTTCAATTTACATTCTTTTAATGTGCTTGAAACTAGGCTAGATTGGTCCCAGATGTGGGCTAGATGTAGTAGTAATCATCTTGAGGGGGCAACTTCAGCAGTTTCTGTGAAAATTGAGCAAAATCTCGAAAAACTAAGCTTCTCACAGCAAATTGCAGGACCTCAATCAAACTACTGTGAAATATCTAGAAATCGATCAAGTTCTGGGTCCTCTTATGCGTTGAGCTGGGTCAAAATCCAGTTGAACCAAGATCATGAGTTCACCAAGATATTTTGCAAGTTGGTGCAGGCTTTTAATTACCATTGATCTTAACTCACCTTTTTAAAATAGCAACATATCTCATGAGTTCTCGGTCTGTGGTAGAAAGTACATGAAACCTTAACATCAAATATTTTTTCCCCTTTTGAAGGTTTGACTTAAAATAGTCAACCTTTTACATCATCAAGCCAAAGCATCATATTATATTCAAACACAATTTTAATCTGGGGGTGATCTTAATCCAACTAATGTACCTTTATGGTGCACAGTTGTTTTTGTTCCCCCCCCTTTGATAGAAGTTGTCAAGGCACCTTGGACACCTTGCTTGGCTTGTTGGTGTTGCCTCCTATCCAGGCAATGTCAAACACCTTAGGTTGCCTATACCACATGACAGCTATATCCTGACCATTTCCTAAAGTTTCTGACCAATGAAATTAATTGGATGGTCAATCTTATAATACCACTTCTGGCCTTTAAATTTTTAAGTCAACAAGGATCTATGAGACCGTTGCACCAATTTGACACCAACAATGGATTTATTCAGTTTTGGTCTTTATCAACTTTAAATTTCAACCCTTCGCAAATAAAGCCACTTAATTGGGAACAAGTAATGACTTACAAAACATGGGAATCGCCACTTCCAGGATGCAAACAAATTGCAGAACCTGGTTCCACATCTGTTTCTTCAGCAGAACTCTTCAGTCGGATCAAGCATGATAGTGCTTCTGCAAACATGTTTAGCCATCAGTAACAATAGCCTGCCTAACTACTTATTCTATTATAGATATAGTCAGAAAATTCATAAAGATGCCTGTCATCTATAATTCAGATGGTAAGCTCAAGGTATATCTTAATCTATTATTATAGATGCTCAAGTGCAAGCTAATGGGTTAAAAAAATAAAAGTGCAAGGATCAGAAAAGACAAATGTCACATGTCAGATGGTTTCAAGCATAAATCTTTTTAATTTCAGCCTCAATCTCTTGTGTTTGGACTGGACATAAGGTATATGGCAGGTAAAAGCCCATCCAGGGTAACTAACATTCATATTGTTGCATTCCCCTGACAGTCCAACTCTCTGAAGAAGCTTTAGTGTTCTGAGCTGAAAAGACAAACCTTCTGATGCCATTGACAATGGCGGCAGCTTAAGAGAATTGATACCAGTTCGAAGAAGACCTGAAACATGTCGGACATAATCTGCTCCTGCTTGCACATAGAATGCTCCTCGCTGTGAGTATGTCATCTTGAGCTTCCTTCTTGGCACAACACGAATTTTTTTTACTGCATCAGTATAAATTTTGTAGTTACATCTCAAAATCATTGTTTGAGAACAATTTGATTGCAAATGCTAAATATTTCTTGGTCAACTTCAAAATTAAAAGATGGAAAATTAACAGTGACAAGTGAACGTGTAATGGTAAGGTTTGAAGACTGAAATTAAACACAGATGAGCTCCATTTATGTAGAAAAGGTAGAAAATACCACCCTGAAGCTCACCAGAGTAAAATACATCAATAATGTCATCCAGAACTTTTAAAGTTGACTCATAATTCTCGTAATCTTCAAATAACAATTACAGAGAGAAGTATTAAAACAACCTATTTAAGTTATATTGCTGTATTACCTTCAACTCTAATCTTTCCAACAACCTTTGTTGCCTTTGTTGTGCCTTTTTCTTCCGTAATCTCAGCAAACCCTCCTTTTGAATATATATTTCGAGGCTGCAGTAAAAATTTGTGCAAACTACATTCACAGAAAAGGCAGAGTTTACTACTCTTCAGATTTAAACAATAATGCTAATTGGTATAGGGGGAAAAAATGCAACAATTAATTGATATTGGTGGGAGGCTAACATCATACCCGAAGGCACTTCGGAGGACCTGGCACTCATCCTGTAGAAATTCAGGTGCCTCTGTGCAGCCTCTTGCCCATGCAAACAAGCATAAACGAATGCATGCATCATAGCAAATCATAGCTTGCCATGCATTCTGACCACTGTGATGATAAATCAACAAAATAACATAAAAAAATGGGGTGATATTAATTTCAGGCGGTTAAACAAGAAAGTGTTTTCATCCATTGATGATAAAGTTATGTTCATGTAGCAGCAATATACTTCGGCCTTGCATGAATTGATTCCCATACATACAATATTCCACAACATCATCACATCATAAACCTGTCTTGATTATTTAAAGCCAGTTTGGCACATATTATTCATCTAACCTATGCACTCACAACATTTTCATGATACCTACAAGAGTAAAGGAGTTAAAATCATATATAGATCCATAGCATAAAATCTGAAAGCTACCAACTAGAGTCATGAGGCTAAAAGAGCCACAAGTGTATTGATTGGAAGATTGTTATCTACAGTTCAATTTAATCTTTGTCTGAGACTGCTAGACTTTATTAGTCTCGGTGCCCAAAATCTGATTGTTTTTTGTTGACAAGTTCTTCTAGTCTGGCAGATCAACTGACATATACCAAATGGTAGACACCAATGGCCCTGCTCACATGGCAGGTTTCAGCCAAAACAGAGTTGGTCATGTAGCAAAATAAATCTTTTAAAATCCAATGAAAAATAAAACTTTTCTAAAAAAAAATATACTCCTGAAAATACATGGGAATAGTAAGCCAGTTTTCTTATATAATTGATTTGAATTAGGTCTGAAATTTGACAAGTGACCATTCTATTGTACATTCCAAAACTTACTATTGGTTGAGATATACTATTGACACTTGCTTGTTTAGACAAATTTTGAGATAATTATATGCAACTGACGCAATTTAGTTTTATTTTAGATTGGGTTGAAGATGTACCAATAATAGGAGGATTACGTAATTGATGAGTAGACAGCCTAGCAGATATGTTAGAGCATGAGAAAGCACAAACTCTAAATGTTTCTTGTCAATGCAAGAGCTTAATAATCATACATTGGAAGCTGGATAAAACAGTCGAAAGGAAACCAGATGTGGCCCACCTATCCAAACAATCACGAATTAAAGAAGCTTAGGAAAAAGAGGATACCTTGTACTATAATAGGGTACTTGATCCATTGAGGTTGTCTGCCATTGCGATGTACCTGGCTCATTGCTTCCTTGAGATTGTGTTCCAGAATCTGTGGGTGTTTCTTGCCTTCCAAAGCAGGCGTTTGGTTGACTTGTTACATTTATCTCAGTGGCAGTTCGTACCGTTTCAGAAAAATGTGTTGGAGATGGCCAATCCTGGCTCGCTGCTTCAAAATTGCTTTCTCCTGTATCATTTTCCATGATGGGAGGTGCACTAGGAGTTCCCATGTCCACTGACTTGTCAGGCAAAACTCCGACTGTATTGGGACTCTGCAATCAATGTCACACAAGATCAGGAAAACTTGAACTTCATTTGAAACCCTAGATGATATTAATCACATGCATCAAGGTTTCCCAACCTGATCCCGAGGTAGACTACTGCCAGTCTGATTTGAATTCCTCTGGGCACATTCCCTGAATGCACCATCTCTAAATCTTTTGATGTTATCCGGTACTTCAATCCTGAGTTTCTCCTTTGAAGACCCTCTGATTATAGGTGATTTATGTGGATCATCTGACTCTCGAAATTTTGAATTTGGTTGTACTTCAAAAAGTTCGTCATTGTAACGCTGCACAAATGGCCTATCCTGCCAGTCATGGTCACTAGATCCCAAACCTTCCTCCTCAGATTCATCAGAGTAACCAGTATCCATATCAACTGATGCCCCACTCTCATCATCATCATCATCACTCAGGCCAAGAGTCAATGCACTTTTAGGTGCTAGAAACCCAGAGTGGAACTTCAGTGGAGGCAAGATCGGTGAAGAAAGATAGTTCTTGCTGTTGTGGAAAGAAGGAGATTGTGAGGTTTTACCAAGACTAAATTTTTCAGCCAAGGGAGACCTAAGCTGTGTGTCTCCATCTGATCCCTGCAAGATTCAGTAAGGGTTACATCGAAGCTCCAAGAAAATTCCAGATTGATAAAAATAACACTCGTTGAGAACTACATGAAAGGAACCTTGGACAGACGATATAATGCCACGAATCAAAAGCAAAAGTTTCTCCTTTTCTTTCTTCTAAAATAGAATCTTCCTTTTGGGTGGAAGAATGCAAAGAACCCCAAGATTCAAATTAAACATCAAAGACCTCAAATGAAACACAACAGATCAAAACCCATGTACGAATCACAGATATAATTTAAAGAAAAGATATCTGCAGATTAAAAATTCATAAAATGCAATTCAAGCATCCACAGATTGAGTACCTTCTTGATCCACTCAATGGCGCTTTCGTCTAGGCCTTCTGTGAACATTGTACTAAGCTTGAGAGCGAGATAGATCAGAGGAACAATGAGACAGAAAAGGCAGAGTGTAGATTGAAGAAGAGCTGAGAGAGGTTTACGACTACAGTCCTCAGGGAGTTGGGAACGGGAGCGCGATGGACACCGACGGAGCGTTTGAAGTCAATGTAACGGCTAGTTTAGAAAGTTCTTTGTCTTGTCCCTTTCTATTTGTCTAGGGTAATCTTTTATAAAATGGAAAGAAAGAAGTTCAAAAAATAAAAATAAATAAAAAACCCATTTTGACGGCAATGACTTCGTAATTTCTCGTATACCACTTATCAATAATTAAATTGGAACCGACTCCTTTGGTAGCCAACCAACGGCTTGATAGACTCTGGCTTCTTCTTCCTCTTATAACAAGTGATTTTATATCCGAGGGGTGGCTCAGTTGGCAAAGCCCAATGCTTCCACGTAAGAGGTCAGAGGTCGAATCCTTGAGGATGTAGTTCTAGTCCGCATATTTCATTTAAGACGGGGAATTTGAATCTCTTTCATTCCTTCAATCATTAATAAGAATTAAGAGGTTTACTTAGATGATAAGTAAAAAGGCAGTAGGAACTAGAACGAAAAGTGCAGTAGCAATAAATGCAGGAATATTTTCTTCCATAATAGAATCTCATTGTTTTTACTGCATCTCGGGTCTAATCCCTGTGATGTAAATCTTTCTCCTGTTTCTGGGTGCTTTGCATCCCAATTATATTGAATCGGTTGCGCGCAAACGGGCTCTGATGAACCTCATTTCCAAAAAAAAAAAAACAAGCAATTTTATATACTAATTGGGGGTATTATGAATAGGCAGGCCATACCCCTAGTTGTACAAACTCTTGATCTCCCACTTACAGTTGTTAATTTTTTACGTACAATGGATGTCATGTCTGCCCAAGCGATGCTTTGGTAATACTTGGTGCATTGTTATTCTTGATTTTATATTACGTGGGAGTGGGGGCTATTACATATACTCTTAGGAGAATTGAACCCTAATCTCTTCACTTGAAGATTTTGGTTATTGTGAATTGAGCTAACTTTGGGTGGATAGATTGATATATTCTTTAAAAGGCAAGATGTTCGGCATTTTGAAAAGCTTAGATCAAACAGAATTTCACTGTGCCTTCGACCTATTGAACTAGCCCCACTATGTGTAGGTATCCTTAAAAGGATGAATGTGCCCTTGATGTCTTTGATGTAGAAAAATGGCTGCTTACAATAGCTAAGAAGCTTTAGAAGAAATATTGGAGGATATGGGGATTTTTTTTTTTTTTGTGAACAGGATATGTGGACTTATGCAACTCAATATGAGAAACCATAATTTTTTACTAGTAATGGAAACTTTTTTTTAAGATAAAAAAAAAATTTGTTGAGCCAACGTTTGATGTAATCGCTTAGATCTCTTTGTTGTAGTAATCCAAGGGCCTCATGTATTATTATGCTTAAACTGTGAAGAGCTGCTGGGAGTGTGACTGGAACAGAGTAGAAGCAAACATGTATGATTACGAAAGTCATGAGTCTCGCGTTATGGTCTTCTCATTCTCGCCGTCTGTTGAAGTTGATTTCAAAATCTTGGCGTGTCAGCCCTTCAATTCCTCCATCTTCCCTAAACCCAAAACGAACATTGAAATGCGAAAGAACTCCATGTTCAATCTATGGAGACTACAACCCCAAATCAGTCGATTCAGATATCTATAACTATAATTTGGAGATTACAAGACTGGGTCGTCAAAGAAAAGTTGGAGAAGCAAGTCAAGTATTCGCTGAAATGCCTCATCGGGATATTGTTTCTTATACTTCTATGATCACCGTTTATCTGAAAAATCGAGATCTTCCTAAAGCTGAAGAGCTATTTCGGACAATGCCGGGTAGAAGCATTGTAGCTGATTCTGCGATGATTGATGGGTATGTTAAAGCTAATCGAATAGACGATGCTAGGCGAATCTTCGACAGAATGCCTGAGAGAAACGTATACTCATGGACGAGTTTAATTTCTGGTTATTTTAGCATCGGTCGCGTTGATGAAGCTCGTCGGATGTTTGATCAAATGTCGGTCAGAAATGTAGTTGCATGGACAACAATGGTATTGGGTTATGCTCGGAATGGTCTAATCCGTGATGCTCGAGATTTTTTTGACAAAATGCCAGACAAGAACGTCGTTACATGGACTGTAATGATTAAATCTTATGTGGAGGACTGTCAAATTGATGAAGCACGCAAGCTGTTCAATGATATGCCTCACCGAAATCTGTATTCTTGGAATACAATGATTTTGGGATATCTGGATGTTGGGAGAGTGAGTGAAGCAATTGAATTTTTCAAAGGAATGCCTAAGAGAAATGCAATTTCTTGGACAACTATGCTTACAGGTTTAGCACGAATTGGGCTGATAGAAAATGCAAGGCAGTACTTTGATCAGATGCCCAAGAAAGACATTGTTGCATGGAATGCAATTATCACTGCATATGCTGATGCTGGCCTAATGTCTGAGGCAAAAGAGCTTTTCAATTTAATGCCAGAAAAGAATGTCCTCACCTGGAATACAATCATAGATGGACATGCGAGGAATGGACCAAAACATGAGGCCTTGAAGCACCTTGTTCTCATGCTCTGGTCTGGCTGTAGGCCAAATGAGGTTACTGTAACGAGTATATTGACTGCATGTGCT
This sequence comes from Hakea prostrata, assembly GCF_041222555.1. Taxonomy (NCBI): domain Eukaryota; kingdom Viridiplantae; phylum Streptophyta; class Magnoliopsida; order Proteales; family Proteaceae; genus Hakea; species Hakea prostrata. The sequence continues at coordinate 47,708,329 of NC_142601.1, read as the reverse complement.
GGTATGGTTGAAATAGTGCAAGCTCATGCACTAGTTATATTGCTTGGATTTGAAAATGATACTTCCCTCACAAATTCACTGGTTACTATGTATTCAAGAAATGGAGACATTGGTTCTGCAAGGATTGCTTTTGAGAATCACAGGGCTAAGGATTCTGTATCATGGTCAGCAATGGTACTAGCATACTCAAACCATGGGTATGCATACCATGCATTAGAGGTATTTGCACGGATGCTAAGATCTGGAGCCAAGCCAGATGAGATTACCTTTGTGGGGGTTTTATCAGCCTGTAGTCATGCAGGTCTGCTTGTTAAAGGTCTACGGCTGTTCCACACAATCAGCCAAGCTTATGGTTTGGAACCAACAGCAGAGCACTACTCATGCCTTGTTGATCTCTTGGGTCGAGCAGGAAAAGTCAATGAGGCTTTTGAAGTAGTGTGTCAAATGCCAAAGGGAATGCAGGATGGAGCTATTCTGGGGGCATTGCTTAGTGCATGTAAATTGCATGGGAATGTTGCTGTTGCTAACCAAGTGGGAGAAGCACTGATAGAGCTGGAACCAACCAGTTCAGGAGGGTATGTGCTCTTGGGTAGTGTTTATGCAGCACATGAGAGGTGGAGTGATTTTGCAGTAGTGAGGAAGAAGATGAAAGAAAGGAAAGTAAGGAAAGTTCCTGGGTTTAGCCAAATAGAAGTGAAAAACAGAACTCATGCTTTCTTTGTTGGGGATAGGTCACATCCCCAAGTCAGGGAGATATATGCATTGCTAAAAGACATTCTTCTACCCCATATGATAGATATGGGTTACTACTGTAAGAGAACCCCCATTCTACTTCTATAGTTAAGGAAGGAACTGTTATTCTCAAATTGAACATCCTGTGCTTTCCACTTTTCAGATCCTCAAACCATTGCTTTGGGGCAACAGTAAGTTTGAAACATTGCAATTAGAAATGGTTTTTAACTCTCTCCCCAATTGAACTAGAAAGATTAAGATCTTGCAGTTGCCTGTCCCAGAATAGAACAGATGATTGAATGAAAAGGCAGGCGTGGCCAGAAAAAGAAGTGGTTGGTCCCAAGTGTAAAATAATTAGAAATAGTTTTCTTAAAGTTATATCTTTCAAAGGAAAAGTTTGATGAAACTCTAGCATTTCAAAAATTGTCTATTGGCACCCTTTGGAAGACTCAAATTTCTATTTCATCACATCTTATAAATCTCTAATATGCTCCCTCATAATAATACCCTTCTTTCTTTTTCTTAAAAAAAAAAAAAAGGAATTTGTATGAAACATGATGGGTGGTCAAAGCAAGGAATTAATAGAAGAAGATAAACACAAGAGAATAATATGTGACCCACCAAATAACAAACAGAGGTTGGTCCACTGCAAAGAGACAGAATGCAAAATCTGCAGTCCAAGAAAAGAAAGGAAGAAATTATTCAGAAAAGTAAAGCAGCTAGCTAGCATGCACGTTTCTTTGTTATCCCGCCAAATGAGTCATCGATCCTTAGCTTTTTATCAACCCAATTGGCGACTGGCGACCAGACTCGAGAACTGGAAATATGGAAAGAAAGCCTCGAAACCACTCATTCCTCTCTTCTCTCTTCCAATGACGACTTTATAAAGTTCAAAATTCCAACGGTCATATTCTTTTTCTGAACTGTAAGCTTTAATTTCCTCGTATAGTTTTTAAATGTCTGGCTAAACCTAAGGCTTACCCTTCTTCTTCTGCTTCAAGCTCACGCTTCTTCACTGTTACCCGACAACAAATGTGTGAATGTAATCAACCGCCAGCTTGTTTTCAAAAAAAAACCTTTTTTTTTTCCCATGGTAAAAGAAACAATGGCATGCACCTTATTCTAACTCTTCTTCTGTGAGTTTGGTATTTGTTTCTTTCTTCATTGCTTACTCTATGGTGTGACACCCTTGGGGGAACTTATCTAACATGCAATTCCATTTTCGCTCTTGTACCAAGCATCTAGAGGCTGACTATCATTATCTCTTTGGATCTTGTGGCAACTACTCACTCTCTCTCTCTCTCTTTCTCTCTATTCAGTTTATTTCTACTGATGGATATATATTTAACCAAAAATCTTTCTCGGACCCGCTTTCTGCATCTTCTTGACAAGTTTGTAGTTTTATGACCTGCAGCGCTTGAGGGAGCATGTTAAACAATAGATCAATGGATCCCAACTCTACATGTCTCATTCATTTGTTAGTCTTATCTTAGTTCACTCATTATATATTGATTGATTGCTTGAGTTTATTATTTCTACCTTCGAATGCAACTTACAGCAGCAGGTGGATTTCAAAAAAAGCCGCATACTGTGATTTGAGAGCCACACATGAGATACAAATACTCAGGGGCGGACCTACATTGGGGCTGGGTTGATATGGCCGGCCCCCATCACCAGAACTTTTTCCTTCTAATTTTTTAAAAAATCTCTTATAATGTTCTTTTTATGTGTGAAATACTAGCACTTGCCTTCCCTTCCCTCCCATTCCAATTTTTTTGAAACTTAGAAAATTTATTGTCTTTTATATAAAATGTCAGTTGGGCCCTCCTAATGTTCAATCCTAGATTTGCCCTACAAGTACTATAGCAAACAAAACTTCTATCTCCACAAAATAAGGATGAGGAAAAAGATATCGAGATAGATGTGAGTAAAGCAATAGACGAAAATCTGAAATAAAAGAAAATAATATGTATAAAATAAGATTTATGTAGTTCACTTAACTGTTATACTTAAAGCTTTGTGATGGTTTTACCCTAGAAGGACAAAGAAATTTAAATTTAAATCCTAAAAATCAGAGTTAGAACCATAAATACCATGAAATTATCAAAATCACATTGGCCACCTCTTAGACAATTTTAGTACGAACCTACTACCAAATGAAGTTGAAGTTTTGGATGATTTGAACGTAATTCACTCCTCTCAGTAGTGAATTTTGCCGTACCAAAAAAAAAAAAAAACAAAAAATTTTGCTATTTTGTTGTGACACGAATACTTTTGGACATCAAAGTTCTTTTCCATTACATTAAATTGTACATTACTCTACCCAAAAAAAAAAAAAATTGTACATTACGCAATTCAATTTCATGAAACTTTCAGTAAACTGCAGTATTCTTTTTCAGTAGTACTTCACATTCTCCAAAAGTTATCAAATGCTACCTTGAGTTTGCACTCTTCATATGGAACTTGATTAAAGTGGGATTCCAACCCTTTTCAAATCTACTTCTTTCCTCAGAATCGATGAAGACCACAAGTCTTGTAATTCTACTTTAAAGTCTTCATTTGGTAGAAAAAAAGCCATTCAATAACCTCTAACATATAGAAGAAAGACTTTTCTGGGTAGGAAGTTCGCAATGCTGTTACTCTCCAAAAAATATAAGAGAAGCCAATAGAGGAAAAGTAGGCAAATAGGTGCAAAATATGTTGAGTGATACAAGTGACTTTAAAGGGACATGATCGACAACCCAAAGTGATTGATTAATTGTTGGAAATTCCATTAAATAACAACTATTGGCATATGAACCTGATATAGAAAAAACAAACTTGAACCGGGTTTGATCACGGTCGGGATGGTCACTCCGGTCGTGGTCGGTCTGATGATCGAACCATCAAGTAGCGTGAAGAAGAAGGAAACTGACGGTTAAAGAAAGAAACGTGTACCCGTCAAATTTGAAATACATGATCGTATCATTAAAGGTAATCACCACTAACTCAGAATGATGGGTAAAAACCCTAAGATCGAACGGCCATAAGGGAGGAAGGTGAACGCATCTAACGGTCAAGAACAACAAGTAAAATCTATATAAATTAAAGGATCATACATAGTGAAGGTAACTAAATCATTTCCCTATATTAATTCGTTCAATTCCAACTCTACAACTAGTCAAAGCTTTGTGGTGTTCCAACTACTGACTCAACCTTTGGAGGTGGCTATCCGACTACACAGTCGGCCCTCATCTGACTTCTATTTTGCAAGAATTTGAAGGTTGAACAATTTTTAGACGCATTAGAACCTAATATACGTTACATGACACAAGATTTAAGAAGTTCTAACTCATAGAGGGATAGAATCCATCACCCAGATGAATACAGATAGAGACAGATCTCCACCTTTCATGATGGTATGAACTTACCTTTACAGTGGAAGACTGTGCTCTATAGAGAGGTCAAATATGTCCCTCACCCATACTATTAGGATTGAAAATTAGGACTGCAACAAAGTTATAGTTGAGTTGAGCTGAGACTTTTGAGGCCTAAGCTAACCCTAAATTGCGTAAACTGAGTCAAAACTCTTGGGGGTGAAAACATCCAACCTTGACCCTAGTTGGTGTTAAATACAGAGATGGAAAAGTGAGATGCGACCGTTGAGTGAGCAAGCTCAAAAAGGGTACGTATCAATTATTCCATTTGGTTATGGTACTCTTTAAAATGGCAAAATTCAAAACCAAATCAAAATCCCACTACTATTCACTAGTTTGTATGGATTTGTATTTTCTGATTCACAACTAATGCCTCGACTATATATATATTCAGAGAGTAGCTTAATTTACATACTGAAGGAATTTGAACTTTTAAGCTTTAGCATTTTCAACTGATCGATTAATTACCACTGTTCTAGCCATACTGTCTATTATGAGTATCCCCATAACCTTGCCCTGCATTCCTAGGCTGAAATGTCAAAATAGGGTATGGTGTGGGTCTAGTAATATCTTTTCAGTCCTATTAACATAATTCGAACTCTTATTCTGCAAAGAACTCTGGAGACAATAGTTTTCATTCTCGGACTCTTTGACCTTCTTCGAATTCTGCACTATCTAAGCATAACTCTTAATAGGAAGGATAGTGACATACGTCTTGATTGATAGTCTCAAATCTTTGAAGAACTTCTTCTCTTTCTCTCAATTTGCTTTTACTGACTCAAGGGCAAAAAAAATAGTTCTCCAAACTTTTACTGATAAGTAGTACAGCACAAATAAAGGTTCTTACACAAGAGTCATGAACTCAGACTCTTTTGCATTTTTCACGGCTTCAGAGAAATAATTCTTACAAAATGCATCTTTAAATATTTCCCATGTAATACCACCCATATGCAAAGTTTCCAAGATACGGCGAGTGGCATTCCACCATGCATCTGCTTCATGTTGAAGCTTCTTGTCGATGAACAAAATCTTTTATGCTTTAGTGCACTGCAAGTTCTTGAAGGTCTTCTCTAATTCTCTTAGCCATTTACTAGAGAAAATAGTATCCTTCGTCACACCAGTGAAGTTTGACACTTGAAGTTTCAAAAAACTTTCCATCAACTTGACCCTAATTGATGTTAAATATAGAGATGAAAAAATGATATGCAACCGCTGAGTGAGCAAGCTCAGATAATGGTAAGAATCGATGTGGTTTCAATTATTGGATTTGGTTATAATACTCTTTAAAATGGCAAAATTCAAAACCAAATCAATCAAAAATGAATCAAAATCCCACTATAATGTCATATGATGAGACTTTAGTCTTTTACCAAAATAACAAATCCTCAAAACTAATTTATATAAAATTCATTCATAATACATGTTTTAAGAATCTTCTTTCCACAGTGGTTGAAATATAAAATGTCACATAGTGGCCAAACCAAAACCAACACCAACACCAACACCACCACCACCACCTCAAGATCAGAAACAAACATGAAAGTAGGGTAACCATACCCACCACAACAATGTAGAAATATTACATGCCTAACCCAATACACATTTCCTCTTTCATTTCCAAATATAATACAAATTTTTTAATATCTAACCAAACAGTTTCTGTTTTTGTTTTTGTTTTCTTATCTATTGGTCACACTTGGCAGTGGTTGATTGTGGAATGGTGATGAGTGGGTTGGAGTGGTTGTTGGAAATCGGACAGACACAAACCGGAAACGCCGTTTTTATGGGACCAACGGGCCAAACAAGTGGACTAAAAACTTGTGGCTTAGAAGTGTGTTTGGGTTCTGGGAAAGGAAAAAAAAACCACCCAAGCACCTCATTCAACTCTGAGCAGTGAGTAGTGACTACTAGTGAGAGTCTCTGATTGCATTCCCTTCCAAAAGAAAAGAAAGATAAGCTTGGATTCTGAGGAATCATTACACCACTGCTTTATTAAAATTTGTTGACAACTTTGAGAGTGGGAATTGAAATTGACCTGATTACCTTGTTGGCTTCCCCTTCCTTTATTATCTCTTACATGAGGTTCTGAAGATAATAACAAAGATGGCTGAATAATCATCAAGTGGAGTTTGAATTTTGAACAAAGATATAAAGTGGGGAAAGAGGAATAAAGATAAAAGAGAATTCTAATCTCTTTGGGTCAGGTTACAACAAGAATGTAGTCGAGATGTGCGTAGATAAATTCCCGATCCAGAAAAGAAATCTAAAATTCTTCATTTTAACTCTAAAAATATAAAAAGACAAAGTTAAAAGAGAGTGGTAAAACAAAAGAAAAGTAAGTTAAATGTGAGTAGGGATTTCAGAACCTAGCTTGAATCAAATATGGATTGACGTGACTTTGTTGACCATTGTTTGGAACTGGAGAGCTTCTCATGTCGAATTGAACTCTAAAGATCAAATATGAATAATAATAATAGAAACCAATAAAAAATTGGTCTTACTAATAGAATGAATTGCATCTTTAACAATGTAAACAAGAAAGGAGAGTGACTAAGAAGTGGAAAATTTAAGAATATAAAATGGTATGATACAAATATATGTTAAAATGTTAAAAATGCTCAATACATACTTACATATGTACCATAAGAAATATATACGGAAAACTCGAAGTATCGGGTTAAGATATTATTTTAGAAATTAAGATCTTGATACTACTCAATGTGAGAGAGACATATAATAGAGAGTCTAGATCTCTACCTGCAAGATATGAAGTCACTGAACTCCTCTTATACCTCTTCGAATATTGAAGTATCGGTATCAAGCGTTGTATCGTTCATGTGATTTTAAGAGATGTATCAGCTAGTATTGAGTATTGTATCGTACTAATTAGTGTGTTTTAGTGCAATCCAATAGAGATATGTATCGATGTGTATCATATCGGTCGTATATAATATGGATACATATCGGCTAGTATCATATTGTATTGTGGGATATTTTAAACCCTGATCCCTTACCATACATTTTGGAGGAGAAATCATCACTAAACATTGACAATGTGAATGATAGGTGAATCATTTGCCTAAGCATATGATCGAAAAACATGATGAGAGCATAGTCTTTATTCTCGTAAATAAAAAAAATCTCTACACAGAGTCTAGATCCTCTCTACCCTAGAAGACGAAGAACAACTTGCTGGATGAAGAAAATTTGAATTACTCTAGAATTACATACACCATTTTTTAAGCAGATTTTCTTGTAGATGGAGCTACTAGACTTAGAATCTCTAGAGTTTAGAGTCTAGTATCTTTCATTGAATAGGAGGAGGGTTTCTTCTAATATTTCTTTTGATTATAAAATATCATCTTTTAGACCAAAACCACAACTTGACAAGGTTCAAATAAATTTAGGAACCCTACCCAAAAAAATAAATTTTAGAAAGTTCTTTAGTATTTACTTTTTAATAATTAATTAATTAATAAGGGGTGGAGGGTGGGGCAATGGAATGACAAATGCTTAGTGGCAATGATAAAGTTGGGTAATCTCTTCAAGTCTGAAATCTGTGGAAGGAGAATAAAAGCAAAGCAGCAGGAACAAACACAAGCACTGCTCAAACGGCAGAAAGTTTCAGAGCTCTGTGTCTTTTTCAGTTCCCATTTTTCCTTTCTTGTTCTACATTTCACATACACAGAGACATACCTACCACTACCAGGCAGCACTAGCTAGCAGCAGTTGCTATAGAATCGATAGCGAAGCAGAGAGAGAGAGAGAGAGAGAGAGAGAGGAAGAACCTCTCAGGCAGGAGCCAGAGAATAGACGACATCATTGTTCGCCATGGTTGGAGCTTCGAGTTTCAGAAAAGCAGCCACAAAGATCAAATTTCCTTGCGCTTCTTTCTCAAAGAATCAACTTAAAGACGATGCTTTCGCCGCCGTTGTCGATGATAACAATGTAGGTTTTCTTTCTCCCGTTCTCTCAAATATTCTTTCCTTTCCGTGTTTGTGATTGGGGATTTTCAGGTCCCTTCTGTAATTGTTACTCCACTCCAATCCTGGTAGTATTGTTCTCCAAATTTCCTTCGCTACCCAAGAGAGAACCTTGTCTCTTCCTGGCATTCTTGGGATCTAAAAGAACTGGAAGTGAACCATCCATTCTCTGCCTCTTTCCTAGATTCTCAGGTTCCTGGTGTCTGGGAAGAACACACAACCAATACTCACCTCTTTCTTGTCTTTCTTTTCAGATCTCGAGTTCATCATTTGCAATGGAGCGGGAAACTGCTTTGGAGATTGTAGAGGAGACAGAATCCAGTTCCATCAACAAGGTAAATTTAATACTGCTAAAAGAATTTTGAAAAATATTTGTCGAGAACTCGAGCAGCTCTAGGTATTAACGACTCTTATGGTGATGGTGTTGCAGAGCTTGTGTGCGATATGTCTGGAGTCCTTGAGTTACAGCACGACTGTCGGTAGCCCTGGGCAGGCTATATTTACGGCGCAGTGCTCACACGCATTTCACTTCAGTTGTATCTCCTCCAATGTCCGCCACGGAAGCGTTACTTGCCCCATTTGCAGAGCTCACTGGACACAGCTCCCACGCAACCTCAACCCACCTCCTTTCCATACTCCTCTCCCTTGCACAACCCAATCCGATCCCATCCTCCGCATCCTCGACGATTCCATCGCCACTTTCCGTGTTCACCGGCGCCACTCTCTCCGCTCCGTTCGCTACGACGATGATGACCCTGTTGAGAATGACCACACCACAACCCACCCACGCCTCCACCTGAGTCTCATCCCAATTCCCTTCACTCCTCTTCCCTCTGCAACACCTCCATCTCCATACAATCAAGTTCTCAGAAACAGAGCTTACCTATCTGTAACTCTGGCACATCACCAAGCGACAGACCTTGTTCTTGTTGCCAGCCCTAATGGGCCACACTTAAGGCTCCTCAAGCAATCAATGGCATTAGTTGTCTTCTCGCTTCGCTCAATTGATCGGCTAGCCATCGTTACCTACTCTTCTGCTGCAACGCGTGCGTTCCCTTTGCGACGCATGACATCTCATGGTAAACGAACGGCTCTGCAAGTCATCGATCGTCTCTTCTATATGGGTGAAGCTGATCCAGCTGAAGGCCTCAAGAAAGGCATTAAGATAATAAAAGATCGTGCCCACAAGAACCCACGTTCTTGCATTCTACACCTTTCTGATAGCCCCACCAGGTCTTACCTTGGCCATGGCCTTGACATGCAAGTTCCTGTTCCAGTTCATAGGTTTCACATTGGCTTCGGTTTCGGCACTTCCAATGGATTCGTCATGCATGAATTTGAAGAGTTCCTGGCTAGATTACTGGGAGGAGTCATTAGAGAAACCCAGTTGAGAATTGGAGAGAATGGAGGAATTGTTCGACTAGGAGAATTAAGGGGAGGGGAAGAGAGAAGAATTCCTCTGGATCTGGGCGACCCTGAATTCATTTGTGTTGGTTACAGCTATATTGAAGGTGGACTGGATGAATGCATTAGATGTGGAGAAGTTGTGGTGGGGTTGGAAGATAAAAGGGAGAGCAGCAATGGTGGGGGAAGAGACGTTAGCATAGGCGGAAGAACCAGTGTTGAGGGTTGGGATTACCATGATCCTTACATGGCAAGAAGGTGGGCAAAACACTTGCACGGTTACAGGCTTTAAAATCATCCCTAAACCATAACCCAAATTCCGTATATATATTTCAAATACACAATACCATCTGTGTCAGTTGGCTCTGTTCAGTTCAATGTGTTACAAGGTATGCTTTTCCTCTGGTCTGAGATAACCAACCATAGAGCTATGCTCCAAAGTTTTCCAGAAAATTCTTCAATATTCTCCCTCATGTTTGGGACCAATTGTGTTTCTGTATTAGTGAATCATAAATCCTGCAATGGATTGATAGTATCTTGTGGTCTTGTACAGAGAAATCCAGAATATTTTTGAAGTTTTGGCTTGCGAAACCAAATTTGATGGACATCTTTGAATCCATGAGCAAGGTTTTCATGCTTTGCAATTCAAGTTGAGGGAAGCAGAGCAAAGGGCATCCAGGCCTGTCCAGAGTTGCAAGTTATTTCTGAATCATATAGAATGAAACTTTGAGCACAATTTGACCAAAACTAAACTAGAGAAGAAACCCAAGTTATTCTTAAGGATGTTGGAAATTTCAATATCCAATACCTAACTTCTTTTTTTGGGTAAATCAATGCCTACTTCAGTCCTCTGCAAACCAGCTGAAAACGGCAGTAAGATTTTCTTCTACTTCGTGTTTAAGGATGTGGTAGTGCATGAGCTCTTGGTGCAGCAAGGGTTTGCAACGGGCATAAAAACACATAAGGAGAGGCCGTTTCATTAATTAAGACCCACGTAGGGTAATGTGATCATTTAGTAATCTGTTCCATCTATTAACAATTTGGGCTCGGGGGAGGCGAAGAAAGGAGGGGTGAATTAAGGTCCTCTCCATATAGGATGGCGCCCACCAAGGCTTTTGGATTGGCAACGCATGGCTGCTTGGTATCTGCACTGAGTCATGTGTCACCCATCCAGAGGCCTAGGCAGATGGGCAGACAATATTCTTAGGCAGAGAGCAAATCTTTTAATTTGGAGAGATGAATGTTTGATCCCAGGACCTCTTTGGTCTTACTGGTTTGCATGAGAAACTATCAGCACTGAACATCTAGAATTTAGTGAACTACCGGGGGCATTTATAAGTCCTGTTATAGTCTAGAGGTAAGGGTGTCAATCGGTACGGTTTCGGTGCGGTACCAACTTTGAATACAAAAAATCAAAACCATACCGTACCGAATTTAAATTGTACAATACGGTTTCGGTGTTTACAAAAACAGTTCGGTACTGTTTCGGTATTAAATCGGTACAGGAAAATGGTTTAAACACGGTATCTAGTGCGGTACAATTCGAATGAATTTATACCACTTTTGTTATTAGTTCATTAAGATCCTAATGAAATTGTGATCAACCAATTGATATAATTTGAAATTAACATAGATAAAGCAAATAAATCTAATTAATAGAGACAAAACCAGTAAATTAAACGAAAAATTGAAATAGAAAATTAAGGATAGGGAAAAGATTAAGTGTTTTAATTGTAAAATTATAATTTATATCTCTTAATTTGGTATAGTACCAATTCCAGCATGCTTCGCCGATGAGTGCATCACGGGGGCATGAGTACCTAAAACTGGAACTGTACTGAAGAAATTTGGTTTCGGTACGTAATTTTGAACGGTACAATACTGTGCGGTTTTAGACTGTATCTCAACCCCCGCTAAAAAAAAAAACGTATTTTACCCAAAAAAACTGAGAACTGTGTAAACCAAAATAGAATTTCGGTTCGGTTTAGGAATCAAACCGAAATTGAACCAAAGGAACAAAAGATTATATTATACGTTCTGAAGTACTGAAACCAAAATCGAAGCAACAGTAGCGGATAGTGGATTCAGTTTTAGACGAGTGGTTCGGTTTGGATTTTCTGTTAATAAGTTTTCAACCTCTTATCTTAATTAAGAAAAATCAGAAAATCAAATTAATCTTATCCGATTCGGCAACGATCCGATTCCGATTTTTTGAAACTGTACTACGGTACTAAGTACCAACAACCTCGAAGGGCAAAGGGTAAGCCATGGCCTCTCCATCCATCCATTCATGGTTGCGTCCTTCTATAATTAACAGCTCACGCTCTCACAGTTCTTCTTCACCCACCGACTCCAACTCCAACTCCAACTCTCCGCGAGAACGAAGCCCTCGCCTTGGTATCTCGCTGAGATCTTACGCCGATCTTGCTGCTGCTGCTGCTGCTATCTTCTAGCTTCCGAAGGATAAGGTGAAGATGTCCTCCGGGAGCCGGTATTTGCCTTACTCGCCTTCTCCTTCAACTACGCCTCTCTCAACTCACATTCAAGGCTTCCGTTCTGCTTCCAATGTTCTTGTTGAGCAACACGAGAAGTAAGCTCTCTAAACCCCCTCATTTCCCTTCTTCTTCAACTCTTTCTGAATCGATTCAATCAAGCTTCATAAGGCAACTGTCACAAAAAATGAAGCTCATCTTTCTTGTGTTTTGGATCAAATGAATTAAGTAAAATTCTGACGTTTCGAGTTTTTAAAGTGTTCGATTTCTGCTGAAGATTAACCATGATCAGTCTTTGTTTCACACGATCCTGCTACAGCGACGTGGTTAAGCTGATAGCTCTGACAATTAGGTTCGTCGATTCATTTTTCAAGTATATAGGTCACTTCCCTCTTGCTAGTCGGTGTGTCTGATATTGGAGACTGATTATGAGCATGCGCCAGACTAGCTTCCTTTGGTATTGTGCTTATTCCATCTGCATTAGATCATTCGTTGTCTATGATCCATTTCCGTTGCTCAAAGTCTACTTTTTTTAACTGGATTCTAGCATCATAGACACCCGAAGTTGATCCTACTATTTGGTTGTATTCTCACTCACGCCTGCAAATGATATTTGTGAAGTTCTATTATTGGTCTTCGATTTTCTCACTGGCCCTTGCTTTAGTTTTGTATGTTTTCTTGCGTGGTAACGGTTTAATTCCTTACAACATGCTATTTTCTCAAGCAGTAAGTTTATAAACGTCTGCTTTCTAAGACTACATTTTGTCTTCCAGTTGTTTTTAATACGTGAGATGAAATTCTTTCTAAGCAGTCTGCTTAAATTGATTGGTGATCTGGTTCTTTTTATTCAAGTTACAAATATCATTACCTTTTGCAACTAAGTAGGCCTGTCAATTGTCTTCTACTTTACTATGATATGTTTTAAGTATAAGCCATTTCATTTATTTTTGCAATGATTTTTTTGTTTTCAATGTCATTAGCTTTAATATTACTTTTTGGTGATATAATCAACCTTACGGTTTGTTGGTAGGTATCTCTCTGAGTTACTGGCAGAGCTGCACAAGCTTAATCCCTTTTTGCAGGTGCTGCCTCACAGTTATCGGTTATTGCATCAGGGTGAGTGTCAACTTTAAAATCTGCGTGAAATTACCGAAGTTCATTCTGGATCTGACATAAGGCCATATTTCTTTGCTTCTATGAGTTCTATCTGCAGAAGACTTTACATTCCTGAAAACTATTAATTTTGATAATCAGAGACATGGAACATATATATTTGGGCATCAATTCCACATTCTGCTTTTCATTTCTGGCTTTGAAAAATGTTACCATTTACTCTCTTATGTTAAACACCTAAACTACAAGCTTCAAATGGCAAATAAGTTGTTTGTATAATTCTCTTTTCGTGTCTGTGTGTTATGAGAATTTAGATGAGAGATGAATAGTTATATTAAGATCTCATCTGAAGAGGGGAGAGAGAGAGAGAGACAGAGAGCAAGCGAGCGATGGTAAGAGCTTTTAGTAAGGTTTTGAATGCATTTATATAGGGAAGACATGATCGACTAATGCCTTTAAAATGCTATAAGTTGAGAAGAGGGAAGTGAATTTTAAAGTTAGGGAGCAGAAACCCAAAACCTGAATCACATTTAATAGTTCTATGGAGCATGGTTCTTGGGTGGATTTATATGTGGTTCACATTATAAAAATGCCTCCATTTGGGAATTATCAGTATTATCTTTAATGGCACCAGGTGCTTACTTTTGAATTCGTTCAAGATGAGGTTTTTCATTCGTTGGTGCTTCTTGAAGGATGTTGTGGACACTAGTGTAATGTTACTTGTAACATTCTAGAAAATGCTTATAACATGCACTATGTCTTGGAGATAAGTTGTACTTGCTGATAATTGATTACTGTGATAAATCTGTGTTTGCTTCTGTTGTTTGTTATGGAGTAAATTGTTTTAACTCGAGAAAACTCTTAGGCTGTCTGTCCCCCCAAATGTGGAATCCTTTGTGGGATCTATACGTTGCCGATGATGGAGGGTGTTTGATGCCAAGGCATTTTGGTTATCTCATTCCTGAGTCTAAGGGGCCAAAGAGATCTATAGGTGTCATAGACAGCTTAAAAGAGACAGATTGATAGTATGGCGAGCTCTATAGTCTACCACATAAGCATGTATATTAGGGCAAGTGACTGGAGAATTTGAGGAATCATGAGCTGGAATTACACTGAGGCAATGATGCAGATTTCTTTGGGTTTTTTTTTTTTTTTTTTTTTATTTATTACTTTGAACAAGTGTTGTTTTACGTAAATAAGATCTGATAATCGTTCTCAGTCCTTCATCATTCACTTTAGTTTTATCTTGTTGGTTAAAACAATACTGGTCAGACTTAGGTCTGCTGTATTTTTACTAATTACTATTCTTTTATTTCTCTTCAATTTTTTTTTGTCTCTTTTTAAATCAGAGATCATATTAGGAGAGGGCAGAAAGCTGCCTACCCAAAGGATCTAAAGAAGAACTTGCAAGTGTAAACAAAAGCTACACCAAGGAGTTTTTCCACTGGTATATAAGCTGCAGTAGTCATACCCTCGAACTCTTACACACTGATGCCCATGAAGAATCAATCTCCTTTTCTTTTATTGCAATCGTTATGTTTCAGCCTTAATGACCAAAAGAATAATAAGAGGGAAAAGTTTACTGGTCTGGATTTCTTTTGAAGTGACTGTATGCATTGATTAGGAATCCCAGGTTTCTTAAGGTAGCGCTTGCCTATCGTGGAACATTTTACTAGACCTTGCTTTTTGCTAGTTATTGGTTCTAGAAATTCCAGCTTGCTGACTACTACAAGTCCTAAATTCTGCAACTTATAACCCCTTTCATTTTTATATCTAAAATTTAGTCTTTTGTAGTTCCAAGACTTCTAAGATGAGTTTCTTTTTCTTCACACATTTCTGTGATTTTTTAATTTTAATTTAAGCCGTAGGTTTTCTGATAGTTGATTGATTCGCTCTATTGTTACCATATATTGAGAAAAATCCATCAAAAGGGCTTCTACTGAAACAGGGAGGTGCTCAACATAGAGGACATACGGCTAACTAGCTACTAGTTTGAATTGTGTGATGTCACTCTGCTTCACTGAGAATTTGTGGCATCATAACGATTTCATTAGAAACCTGGATATGCATTATTGGGCTTTATTTTTTCCTTATAATCTCATTATGTTGCTTTTGATTGTTGTCTTTGAAGCAGTAGGTTCATTTATGAGACATCATGTGTTTTTCCTTTTAGTATTGCTTAAATAACATACCATATTTTGGGTACATGGGGACGCTCTGCAGGTGGCTAGATTAACTTTATTGCATAGGGGAGTGCTGATATCTAATTAACCCATTTAATCGAGAGATGTTGTTTATCCGTTCTGTGGTGGCTACCAACTAATTTCTTAACAAATGCTAACTGGTACATCTTGTTCTTGAAATTTGACATTTTGGAGCAGAAATATTGCGTGTAACCACTCAGTTGGGGAATGCTTCACTTTTAGATCAATCTGGGCTTGAACATGCTAGCCCTCTGACATCTGGAGGAATATTTTCAAAAGGAGGAAGAGCCGATATGAATGGATGGGCCTCACCAGTTCAATCAGAAGTACGGATACTAACCATTAACATAACTTTTCTAATTTTATAGCTCTTCAGAAGCATTTCTAACATAATTGTGCACATCTAGTACTAACCTGAATTATATTTACTGAAGTGCCTATTTTTTGAATTTCCACTGGATAATGTAAAGCAGTCTAAGGCTAAAATTTGCCAAATTAGTTTTGAAAAGATTTAATTTAGTAATTTGGCTCCATTTATAATAAGAAATGTCCTTGCTCTCCTTCTCTTGGAGAGAAATTAGAAAAAGCGGGGTGGGGGGGGACAGATCATCTGCAATTTTTGGACCATTTGTTCTAGTGATACTTCTTTATATGTTGTTGGTGGGACAAGCTGCCCCTCCCCACTGTCACTTCCCATTAAAAAAAAAAAAAAAAAAAAAAGAAGAAGAAAGGTTGGGGGTAGGGGGAGTGGTTATTAGCTTGTGGGTCATAGTATTCACCAAGGCCGTTATATCTTATATAAGTTTAGGGTCATAAATCATTATTGATTCTCTGTCCCTGAAAAGATATAACAGTTTAGGGTCTTAAATCATTATTGATTCTCTGTCCTTGAACATCTGGTTGGAGTGTATCACTTACAGAACTACATGAAAATGTGACTTACAGTTGCAGATATTGAAATGAAATTTAGCTATGGTGTTTATCTTTTAGGAGCTCTGGATCTAAATGACAAAGTTTCTCCATGCCAGAGTACTATTCCAACTTTTGAATATGTGGACTCTATGATCTAATTTGTTTCATCGACCAGATATGTAATTACTATATGTGGACTCTATGATATATTAACCTATGGTAACCTTTTGTATTTTTTTATTTGAACCTTGAGGATATATTTATTTTGTCTGCTTCCAAACTGTTTCTTCATTCACCTTTTCCAATTTCTGTTTATCAACATGTGAAAATTGTATGTGCAGAGGTTAGGATTCTTACCATCTTCACCAGCACACAGTTGGCTTGGATCACAGAGTGGCTCTTCAGGTCTTATTGTCAAGAGAACAATCAGAGTGGACATTCCTGTGGACAAGTACCCTAATGTATGTGATTATTATGTTGCTTTGAATTTATAAAGCCCAGATGGCCACTGAGGGTAAAATTATCCTTAAGAAGAACATATGATTTTGATCATGGAGGCAGATGTGGCAAATTTGGCCATTGGATTTCTAGGAGTGGTCTGAATTAGCCGCATGTTAAATTGCAGCCCCAAATCTGATCATTTACCCTCCCATCCAAAGCCATATGTCCTAGTTCCCGTGAATGGCCATGCAACCCCACCCAACCACCCTTAAGGGAAAAAGGAAAAAAAATGGTAGGCGTATTCATCCTCTTGGTAATGCTAGATTTTTCACTCCCTTGTTTTGCCGCTGGGAAAAGTTGGGTTGATCTGAAGGGCATGTGTTGGGACCTTGAGGTTGTCTACCTGACACAAAATGTCTACTCTGTCTAACCTGCCATGTGACAGATCTGATACCCATTAAGGAGAGATTCTTTGCTTAATGTCTGTGTTGGAAAACCAGGTTCATGTTATTATGCATTGTTGTGACTGGATATATGGTGTTTGACACTGAATGGTTGTGTTCCTTTTTCTTTTGTTATCCCATACTCAGCAGTACAACTTTGTTGGCCGTCTTCTTGGTCCTCGAGGCAACTCTCTTAAACGTGTGGAAGCTGTTACTGAATGTCGTGTCCTGATCAGAGGGCGTGGCAGCATCAAGGATCCAACTCGGGTAATAATTACTGCTTTATTTTGCACATCCATGCATTTTGTAGGATGCTATCGGCAATTGCTCACAGTTTCCCGATGACTAGCTACTTGGACCTCGGTTGTCATGGTGTCTTGGTGACCCAAGGCATTGGATGAGGCCTAGTGCAAGGCAGCCAATAGGTGACCAAATTGGCACCACTTGTTAAGGTGTCTGGAAGTCAAGGCACTTGGGTGATGCCTCGGTGACACCCAGGTGATGTGTCTACATGAATGACTAGACATCACCTTCAGAGTTACTTGTGTCATGATGAGTGTGGGAATTTAGATATACTAGAATCCCAGTATGTTCAGGAAATTTTGTAGGCTTTGTCCATTTTTTCTGCTGGTATGATAAGACCTGAATCCCCCCCCCCCCCCCCATACATTTGTTCAGATGCTGTACCCATTGTTAATGAAACAAAATATCTTGCTGCATTCCTGGCCCTGATCTGCAATTATCACCCAGGTATTACATAATAGCAATACTATAACTAGTGTATTTTACTTTTCTTTATAGGAAGAGATGATGAGAGGGAAACAGGGATATGAGCATTTAGATGAACCTCTCCATATACTTGTGGAGGCAGAGTTACCTGTGGAAATAGTTGACGCCCGCCTGACTCAAGCTCGTGAGATCATTGAAGATTTGCTCAAACCTGTGGTAACTTCTTCCTCCTTTCTGCCTGGTCTACCCCATCTATTCACATATAGGAATGGTTTCAATTGTATTTCTGTGTGGCACAGCATTTCCTTCTGATGGTTTTACACTTTTATCCTTCTGTCCCTTGCCAACATTCAGGATGAATCTCAAGATTTCTTTAAAAAGCAGCAGCTCCGAGAGCTAGCAATCCTCAATGGTACACTCCGTGAGGAAGGATCACATTTGCCTGGGTCTATTTCCCCATTCCACGATAGCCTTGGAATAAAGAGGGCCAAGACAAGGGTATAAATCAGAATAACCACCCTTACAACTTTTGGAGTCTGTGTGTTATTTTTAGATTCAGCCTGCTCATTCACACACAATAGGTGTGTGGCATATGCAATCAATTACTTCTCGCACCAGCATTGATGCTTGTCGGTTTCAAACCTGTTTCTGTATGATGTGTGCTTATCTCTAATTTGGGTCAGTGGTCTGATAATACTATAAAGTAGGTACAAGGTATTTCCGGATGAGATCTGGCTCGATATGTTGATTTCACAACTGCAGTAAGAATCTCACCGTGTTGATTTTCTCATGTTGTGCTTTTTATTTCAAGCCTGTGATGACAGTTTTGCTTCAGTGGTGAGTCATATAGGAAGACAAAAATGTTTGCCTTTTGTATACAGAATAGCATCCCATGATGCAGGGTGGTCAGGTAGGTTGATCCTGTATTTATGAAGCCGATGATCGGCAGAAGTTGGGGATGTCGTTTGCTTAACTACATGACAAAGTATTGTATGGATATTATGCTTTTTGGAAATATATTGTTCTGAAAATTACACATTTGTTTGAAGGAGCTCAGCTAGTTATGGCAAGGTAGTAAGATGAAATCCTCCTGTTCATGTAATGTTCTGAAACTACAGTACAGGCTGATTCATTTGCTGCCCCTTTTAGCCCAGTTTTGCCCGTAAATATATGCAGGTCCCATTGATTCTTGTCACAGTTGACTATGTAATATTTTCAGAGATATATATGTATTAACTATTAAGTTCCTGCGTACATAATGCCATGACAAAATGATCACCATATTTTTTAGTACTTGTAATGTGTTCTGATTACCTCGACTACTTCATTAAATTCTAATCGATGCAGCCCTTGAAGAACAAATAGAAACACATGGCCTTCAACTGGGAATGAAAGGAATCTTATGACAGTCCCACTTTAGGCGAGCAGATCTTTTATCTAAGAGATGTGTTTTCCACTCTCAGTGCTTTAAATTAGTCGTGTTAGAACCCATGAGATATTCAGTGTTTGAAATTTGGTTGAGGTAACCCAATTTTTTATGAGTTTCATGATGTATAAAGTCCTGTTGGATTTGTCCTAAGGTGCTGTAGTTATTCAGCATCATCCATTAGTTGAGAGACACTCGACCCCCAAAGTGCCGGACCCGTAGGTTTACTCTTTGTTACTGCCCCCCACCCCCCGGTTTGTCCGAAGACCCATTGGGTGTCCCTCGCTCACAAGGTGGCAAGTCTATGTTTTGGATGGAATCACGAATTGGGATCTTCTACCTGTGAGAGTAGAGGATTGTAATATCTTTACATCTCTCCAACGTATATTTAGAAGAAGGGTTTATCTTTGATTCACTTTGTCGACATTTAGAAATGAATTTTTCTTCTAAATGTATGATGAAGAAGTTTAAGGGGGCACAATTATCTGCTCCTATGAATGGAGAACTCAGACTCGGAATCGCCTCTATTGAGGCGGCATTGCTCGGTGAAACAAAGTGGAAAAAGAATGAGCCCATAATTTCAGTAACCTACATCTACCTCGGTTAGTTTACTGGCAATCAAAAGAGAGATGAACTGAGGCTGTGATGACGATTTTTGCTTCACCCAGTGTAAAATAGACTCTTCATACACCCCTTCGCTATGAGTTTTTGAAGGGTGGGAACCACATTTTGTCTAGTAGACGGCAAGTAATAATGAGATTCCAATGGTGGATTTCTCTGTGCACACGCTGTTAAGAAATAACATTGAGAGGTTTTTTTTCTTTTCATTTTGCCCACTTAACTCGGGCCCAAGGCTAGTTTGTCCACTTAAGTGGTCAATATTTCAATTTGTCCATCTAGTGAACTTGGAATAATTTACCAAAAAAAACTTGGAATATTATAAAAAGTGTTATAAAATAAAGAAGAAAGACAAGATGAGTTCAATCAGAACTGGTCCATTCAGTTGAGTGCATTACATATTTATAGTAGAATGAACATCTACTCTAATATGGAAATATCAGAGTCTACAAAGAAATACAATATATGATTCTTATACACAATAAGATATTCTTGATATGGAAAGATAAATTGCCACCCAAGATAGAAAGTGTATAGAATGGAAATATTGACTGCCAACATTGTGTGTTGAGATCACTGTAATCTTCAATTAAGATGAGAATGTGAATCACCAAGATTATATGCTGAGGTGGTTGAAATCTTCAATTGGAAGTATTGTCTATTGGGGGGTGATGGATATTCACAATCAATATTATTTAGGGATAATTACTGTTGTCCCCTTGTACTTTGATTTTATTACTACTTTATCCCCTATACTTTTTAAAATTACTATTCCAACCTTTAACTTTGTCAACAATTGCTAATGCCCCCCTACGTTAAGTTCCATCAGTTTACTGATGATGTGGCATCTATATATTTTTTCAAAATCCCAAAAATAACCTTTCAATTATCTTTTTACTTAATTGCTCTTTTTTCAAGTTATAATACTACCCTTAATAGGAAAAAATTAACTTTTATTTTACTTTTCTTTTTTAAAAAGAAACCACCAAATAAAGGAAAGATGCGATTTTTTTTTCTCTAAAAATAAATCACCAAATAAAGGAAAGATGTAATTAAATAGAAACTAAAATATTAAGAAATATCAAATTTAATTCAAAGCCGGAAATTGAAAATCACTATATATATGCTGACCATTATGTATGTTACCAAATTTTCTATTAATTAGATTTTATATACTAATTTGTTTGTAAACTTCCATCATGGTGATTATGAAAAATTTAAGTGGAATGTAAAAGTTTCAACAATCATAAGTATTTGAGGATATAATTGACATGCAATATAATTTCTATAAATGAGGGTAATGCCATAATTTTTTACTTCTTAATTTTAAAGGTAAAATAGACATTTCATATTTGATTATAACAACCACTTGACACCTTTGGAAGTGAGGGGGGCAACAGTAATTTCACAAAGAAGGGGGTTTGATTAGTAATAAAACCAAAGTATGAGGGGGCAATAGTAATTATCCCTATTATTTATAACACTCCACCTTGGATGTCCATCAATAGATAATGTACCTCGTTAAAACCTTACTAAGAAGAAAAAAAAACCCTATGGGAAAAATCTTAGTGAAGGAAAAAGAGTATACTTATCTAAATAATACGTATTAGTAGCTGCCTTATTAAAAACCTTACCAGGAAAACCCAGTGGGACAAAACCTTGGTTAAGGGAAAAAGAATGCAGCACGTATTTTACTCCCCCTGATGATAACATCATTGAGTATCTTTGAATACGTACATTCTAATATCATATACTAGATTCTCAAGATTTGAAGTATGCAATTTCTTAATAGATAAATCAGTCAAATTATCACTTGAACGAGTTTGTTGAACATCGGTTTCACCATTTCATTGAAGACCATGAATGAAGAAGAATTTCGGTGAAATATGTATCGTTCTATCTCCTTTGATGTATCTTCGCTTCAATTAAGTTATGCATGCAGCATAATCTTCATATAATATTGTTCAAACCTCTTCTTCTAATAGAAGACTGCATGCTTCTTGAATGTGTTGTATCATTGATCTAAACCAAATATAAAATAACTAACATTCACTTGTGAATAAATAGTCTGTTTGAGATCTAGTTGTATATAGATCAGATAAAAATCTTGCATCTGCATAACAAGTAAGTTGATGTCTACATTCATAAAATAATATCATATCAATAATTTCTCGAATATACTTATAGCATTTCAGTGTTTTCATATTGGAGAAGAGATAAATCTTGCTAATACACTTATAGAAAATGCTATATTTGGTCTTATACTATTAGCAAAATACATTAATGCCCCAATTGCACTAAGTATGGTACTTTATGACCAAAAAAAATTTTCACTATTTTCTTGGGGTCGAAATGAATCTTTCTTTATAT
Organism: Hakea prostrata; assembly: GCF_041222555.1. NCBI lineage: Eukaryota > Viridiplantae > Streptophyta > Magnoliopsida > Proteales > Proteaceae > Hakea > Hakea prostrata. Next base: position 47,686,046 of record NC_142601.1, on the reverse strand, counting down.
TGAGCAATCTCACAAACATTGGGGTACTCAATGGATGTATTTTATCTAGATAAAATCTCTTCAAAATATTATTTATATAAGTTGATTGATGAATGAATATTTCATTCGTCAAATACTCAATTTACAAGTCAAGACAAAACATTGTCTTTTCAAGATTTTCATTTCAATTTTCTTCAAATAATCTACTGCTTTTGGAAACTCTTCAGGAGTTTCGATGATACTTAAACCATCATTATATATACTTACTAAAATTAGATCCATATCCTTTAATAAAGGCACAATAATAAATTGGATCATTTTTATACTTTTCATTTAGTAAATATCCACTATGGAGATTGTACCATATATGCCTTGATAATCTTTAAAGCCTTATTGAACAAACTTCCTAGGAATTTTTATATTCTTCAGTCATTTTGAATCCTTCAGGGATTTTCATATATATTTCACACTCGAGTGAGCCATATAAATAGGATGTAATAATATCCATTAGACGCATGTCAAAATTTTCATATACTGCCAGATTAATAAGATATCTGAAAGTAGCATCCACCACAAGAGAACATGTTTCCATGTAATCAATGTCAGGCATCTACGAAAATTCTTGTGCCATAATTCATGCTTTATATATCACGATTTCATTCTTTTTCTCATTTCATTTTTCGCAGAAAACTCAATTGTACCCCACTGGCTTTATACCTTCAAATGTTGGACTACAGGTCCAAAACTTTTATTTTCAAGCGAATTCAATTCTGCTTGAATTGTGTCTCTACATTTTGACCAATCATTTCTTGATTTATATTCATCAACAAATTTATGTTCAAGATCCTCGTCTTGTTGTATTATTTCAACAATAACATAATATGCAAAAATGTTGTCGACAACTTTATCTTTTCGGTTCCATCTTTTTCTTGCAATGACATAACTAATCGAGATTTCTTCATTATTTTCAGGTACCTGAACCTCTTCTGGGGTTTCATAGAAAGTTATGTCTTCAGGATTTTCATAATCAATTGTCTCCATTTTATGACCATCTTGATCATTTGCTCATTTCTTTTTCTAGGATTTTATCCTTGGAACCGATTGATCTTCCACGTTTTAAACGTGGTTTAATTTCATTTGCATTGATAGATTGTCCATGTTGGAACATCAATTTTAATTGGAGCATTTACAGCTGGAATATGAGATTTAGTAACTCTTAGCGTGTCAAAGACAAATCGCAAGTTGATTTATAACATTTATTGCATTATCCTTTGAATTCAAGTTCACAGTGCTCAGTGCAGGATCTAATGAGATAATGATAATGCATACAATCAATCTCTTTTTTCAACTGTTTATTCTCTCCCCATCATGTTAGAAAAACTAATTCATCAAAGTAATACTTAGCAAGTATTGCATTAAATAAATCTCATATCCTTAGCAATATATTGAATTATATAAGGAGATTCATATCCAACATATATTTCCAACTTTATTTTGGGACTCATCTTTGTGCACTGTGGTGGAGCAATTGGAACGTAAGTCGCACATCCAAAAATTTTAAGATAAAGAAATATTTGGCTTCTAACCATAAACCAATTGTAATAGGAAGAATTTATGACAACCTTTTGGCCTGATGCGTACAAATGATGCTTTGTTCTCATAAACAATGGTTTAGCTATTAATTGGATACAATTAATAAATAATTTTACCAAACCATTTTGGATATAAACATGAGCAACAAGCTATTCAACTAAGATCTCAGTTGTTATACAATAATCATAAAGCCTGAGATGTAAATTCAACCAAGATTATCAAGACAAACTGTCTTTATCTTATAATCCATAAATTATGCTCTTAATCTCATTATTTGAGCAAACAATCTCGTAAACACCAAATTGCGAGTTCATAATGAACATACATGTGACCACTTTATAGATGCATCTATTAAAATCATATATTATCTGAATGGTCCATATGATGGGTGAATGAGCTCATATATTTCACCTCCTATACGTTTCAAAAACGTAGAATGTTCAATCTCAACTTTAGCTAGTGAATATTTAATAATAAATTTTTCTTGAGAACAAACAATACAAAAAAAATCACTTAATTGAAGAATTTTCTGGTTTTTCAATGGATGACAATTGAATATTCAATAATTTTTCGCATCATACTTGATCCGGGATGGTCCAACCGGTCATGCCAAATAATAAAATTATTGGAATCAATGTTCATTTGATTTACCCAAGCATGTGTTTCAACCATGCCATATTCGTGTAGTACAAATTGGGAGAAATATCTAATTACCTTTGTATAGATATTTACTTATACCATTATTTGTAGTCTCAATCTGATAATCATTTTGGCAAATAGCTTTGAAACTTAATAATTTTCTTTGAGACTTACTACAAAATAATGAATTATTTATAGCCAATTTTATCTCCCATATAATAATAGATTAGCTCTTCCGGAGCTTCCAATCAATGTTGTACTACCGATTTTATATGAACATTGGCTTCCGCATCATCAAATAAGATAAATATGTATATTTTTCTCTCAGTATAATATGCGTCACAACATATAAGAGAATATTCACATTCTTCATAAAAATGAAACAAAATATATTAAAAGATATATAGAAAGTCAATAAAAAAATTATAGAGGAAAAAGATTAAATTTAAGATAAACTAACATATGAGATGAGATTTGAAGAGAAAAGAACTACAAACTAATATAATATTATTTTTATTTTTATTTGAATTCTACTAAAATAATCAAATCTTTAACTATTATCTTCAAAGAAGTTTGCAGCATCTAGATGTGTAGTATCTGTGAGGTCATCAAAATCATTCCTTTTATAGGCAAAAATTGCTCAAGTATCATGATTTTGGAAAATCCAATTTATCTCCACATTATTTTTATTTCTTAATTAAGGCTTGACAAAGCTTAATTAAATATTGTGGAGTATGACAGATACATGTCTAATAGCTTTCATACCACATCGGTAACAAATATTATCTTCACTTCTTGAATTGTTATATTGAGAATCCTTATTGTTCTCTTATTTATTTTCATAATAATGACGGTAATTATTCCGTCTTTCGCCTTATCCTCTTCCGCAGTCATGACCATAATTTTAATTTTGCCTTCTTTAAGGCATATCATGAATTGCTGCATTCACTTCAGGGAATGGAACAGAACCAATAGGATGAGCTTCATGACTTTTCATTAATAGTCCATTATTTTACTCAGCCACAAATAGGCATGATATCATTTAGTGTATTTTTTAAAACTCCTTTTACAATATTGTTATTGTAACAACAAATCTGAAACTTTAAAATTTGCTGGCATATTTTCATGAATAATATTTTCTCCTTATAATTTCAATAAAGAATTAATTTCAAAAACTACAAAACTGTATTTATTTACAATTTCAAATTTTGCAACTTCATGTGCATCTGCAGAACTGTATTCCTATACACTTTCAAATCTTGCAACTTCAAGTGCATCTGAACGACTCATTTACGTTCAAATCTTGCAACTTCATGTGCATCTAACGCACTCATTTACGCTTTCAAATCTTGCAACTTCATGTGCATCTCATTTACGAAATCTTGCAACTTCATGTTATGTGAATTATTTACGCTTTCAAATATTGCAACTTCAGGTGCATTTAATAATATTTGTAGTGCAAAGCTAGCAACCATTATATATAATAAATAAAATCAATTGTTAATGACAAATCACAATTGTTAAGGAAATCTAATATCTTATTATTTGTTTGATTCTTAGATTCAATAAAACACATACCTTTTTATCATGATGCACTTACATTAAGATGGACAATGTAAACTCCATTGTTTACAAAAACGTGCGAGGAGGTCGATCATTCTTTTCACTTTGGAATAGAAAACATAATGATACATAGTCTGTTGTCTTTCTTCTCAAAACGCAATACTTCGAGCGGAATCGTGCTGATAACGTGTTATAAAATAAAGAAGATATTGAATACAAAGAAGAAAGACAAGATGAGTTCAATCAGAACTGATCCATTCAGTTGAGTGCATTACATATTTATAGTAGAATGAACATCTACTCTAATATGAAAATATCAAAGTCTACAAAGAAATACAATATATGATTCTTACACACAATAAGATATTCTTGATATGGAAAGATAGATTGCCACCCAAGATAGAAGGTGCATAGAATGAAAATATTGACTGCTAACATTGTGTGTTGAGATCACTGTAATCTTCAATTAAGATGGGAATGTGAATCACCAAGATTGTATGCTGAGGTGGTTGAGATCTTCAATTGGAAGTATTGTCTATTGGGGGGGGGTGATGGATATCCACAATCAATATTATTTATACACAAAACGGAATATTTTTTTTTCATTTTGCCCACTTAAGTTGGGCCCAAACTCTGTTTGCCCACTTAAGTGGAATATTTCAGTTGGCCCACTTTGATCCACTTGAAATATTACAAAAAATGCAACATTAATTTTTTTAACCTTAGACTGTTAATTTATCATGTTAAGACATAAATACCCGTCACCCATATGAATGACCAAAATGCCCCTCTCATTCACTTTGCACCCAACCCCTAGGTGCTTCACCCATCTCCTTCCTACACATTGCCTTAAATCCCACCACCGCCAGCAATTGCCACCCCTTCCCCTGCTGGTAAGCACCGCCCCACTGCCAGTTGAAGTAGAGGAGATTTGCTTCTACATCAAGTTCCAAAATTAACTTTAAATTCATTGCTTAGAAAGAATGGCACCCATAATTGTTGGTGACATATCCCTGATAGAACCCTAGCTTTCTTTGGTTCACCCTCTTCAGAGTTCCCAGCGCCTTCACCCCAACTTGTAGGTCATTTCTCACTTTCCCTCTCTGCTTTTTTATTATTTGAGTGTTCTTTGTTTGTTTCGAAAACCTAACCTCCCTGATATAGTGAGTTATGTAAGTATTTTACAATTCATCAAATCAGATCTGATTAACTAAGAATTTGCTCTTAAAGCTTCCCAAAGGATTAATATCAAATCCACAACAAAAGCAGCTGAAGTTCTCGCCATCATCCTTAGCTATGGATTACTCAAACCGTATATCTCTAATCTGATCAAAATGGACCCAAGAATACTCTTAGTAGATCGTAAGAAAATCTTGATCAAAATGAAAATTTTCTCTGATCTCGGAATTTTAGAGAAAATACTCAAACCCTAATCCCTGATCTAATAAAAAAAAGGACCCAAGAATACTCTCAATAGATCCTAAGAAAATCTTGATCAAAATAGAAATTTTCTCTGATATGGGAATTTCAGGCCCTACCCTTTCAAGGATCTTCTGCAGAGACACAAGCATGTAATGGGTGCTAGTTTGGAAAACCAATTTTTTTCTTCCATGAATGAGCAAATTCAGAATTTCCATCTTGATTAGGGTTTGAGTTATGGGGTGCGATGAAGACGAGGACGAAGAGAGGCATCTGATCCCAAATCCATCTTTCAGCTTTGAAGATTACTTCCCACCATGATTGCTTCATTTTGTTTAGGGTTTTGAACTGGTGGAGGTGGGGAAGGTGTTTGCCGGCAAGGAAAGGGGTGGTGGTCACCCATGATGGTGGAATTTCCGGCAAAGTGTAGGAAAAAGATGGGTGAAGGGAGAAGTGAGTGAGAGGAGAATTTTGGTCATTCACTTGGGTGAGGGGTATTAGTGTCTTTACAATCAAGGTTAAAAATCCACATTGGGTTTTTTGTAATATTCAAGTCAATAAATTGGGCCATCTGATATATTTGTCACGTAAGTGGGCAAATAAAAGTTTGGAAAAAATCAAATGTGTTATAAATAATATCGATTGTGGATATCAATTACTCCCAAAGAAATAATACTTCCAATTGAAGATCTCAACCACCTCAGCATGTAATCTTATGTTCTGATTGGATATGATTAGAGTTTCTATTCTAAATGTATTTTCTTAAAAGAGAGAACTACTCCCTTGATAATCCAAGGTTTGAAAGATCAAACATCTCTCAAGGTCAAGTCTAACGAAAGAATGTTCAATGGAGATTTTGTTGCTAAGCCATATTTGACAAGAAGTATGGTCAGAGGCTAAAATGGAATGAAATACAATCTGTAAATCTAATCAGATTTAGAAATCTTAAAACAGAATTCCAGAATACAGTATCAGTATAAGAAAATTTTATGTTCAGAACAATTCTAATTGAGCAATTGGATAGTCAAGAATAACAACGGTAACAGAAATTTAGAAAATATCCTAGAATAACAACTCTTCATAAATCAATGGTAAGATAAGATTTTGAAATTGGAAACAAATCAGATTTCATAAATAATCAAAACCAGATAATTGAAAGGGGATGAAAAAGAAGACCAGACAAACAAACTGATTAGGTGAAAAGAAGAGCAGGTGCACCTTAAACTTCAAATAACTAAATATAGTCAACTGATGGGAAAATTTTATCAAATACATAAAATAATTTTTGTATAAATAGTGATTCTCGTACATAATTTTAGCAAAATCGAGGGAGTCTGAGAAGAAGATGACAAGAAGCATATTCAGGTGACCTCTCAAATCATCCAACTATCAAACCATTCAGAAAATAAAAACATGATAATCTTATTGATTTACAAGTTTAAGGAGGGGAAAAAAGAGAGATGCATTTTTGCAGCCCCTTACTAGTGAACAGATCAATCAGTCCTTAATAAACTAACAGGATCACTGTTTGGTAGTTTCTGTCTTCATTTGATATCAAGGTTTAATTGCGAGGGGGGAAAAAGTTTTCCCCCAGGCTCCATGTGCGTTAAACAATGGAAGAGCTATATAGCTACATTATGAGTTACCAAACATCAAAGGATATTATGAACTGTTATTCGTTTTGGACAATTTTGACCCTCTTTTGTTTTTTGGCTTATCTCAGCCAGCTTCGCTTTTATATAATTAATATAGGCAGGCTTTGCCTGGCCCCCAAGGAGATTTAAACTCTAAGCTCCTTCGTGAAAGCATTGGTTTTTTGCTCTTTTTCTTTTCTTTCTATTGGTCTTACTCCTCTTCTTCCTCCGGCCAAAACAAGAGGTGTTCTTTTCCTAGTGGATTTACATATGATTGAAGTAGGGGTGTCGTAGGGGTGCCAATGGTGCAGTTTGGGCGGTTTCTGGCTGAAAAACACATAGCCTAAATACGGCCAATTAACAAAATAATGGTTTCGGGCCGATTGCGGTTTGGTGTGGTTTGAGTTCGGGTTTGGGCTAACGGTTTAAATTTGGGTTGATTAACAGTTTATAGTTTATAAGAAAAATAACAAGAAGAAACAATTGAGCATCCTACAACAAAAACTAAAAATTATATGAAAAGCAAAGTTGCTATTAGTCAATTTCCATTAAAAAAAACTCACCCATTCTATAAAAATCAATAACCTAATATTAAGTAATAAAATGACTATTTGATCTTTGAATTTATGCTTAATTTTTTAAATTGTCTATACCAACTACCTAATTAATTTTGCCATAGTCAAGCGCACCGTCCGTGCTTTATCTTTTCATTAAAATAATCTTAAAAGTTGTTAAAGCATGGGTTTTGGTATTCGGTTAGGTCTAACATAACCCAACGGTTCAAATTAGGCGGTTCGACTCAATTGAGTGGGATACGTTTTATATACAATCCAAAACAGTATATACGATTTCAAAGGATACGTTTTATATACAATCCAAACAGTATATTTTGATTTCAATACAATTTTTAAAATCTTTTGAAAAATACAAAACCCAAACTGTTCAGCCAAACCTCATTTCGTGACATCATCTTGGAGAAGAAGCAAAAGAAGCAGCAAGTTGAACAAGAATCCAAATCGTTCCAGCGTTTTTGTTGTTACACCTTATTTCGATTAAAACTGCGCATGTTGGAGAAGAAGAATAAGTAGTTGAAGAAGAAGAAGCAGTAGCAGTTTGAAGAAGAAAACGCCCTAATTTCGTTTAGGGCCCAGATTTCAGAGAAAGCTCTGAAGAAAACGATTGTTGAGGAACTTTCTGTGCTTACTCGTCACAGTAAAGTGATTGTAACTGGAAACAATCGGACGAAATCCGTGCTGGTGGGTCTTCAAGGTGTGGTCAAGAAGGCTGTTGGGCTTGGCGGGTGGCATTGGCGCAGAAGAAAAGGATTCCGATCTTGATCGAACTCTCCGAAGGTTGGAAACATTCCTCTGTTTCTTTGGTTTCCACCAGTCTTCCAGGCTTTCTATTAGCTTGGTCTGCTTACCTTCTTCTGGGTGATTTGGTTTCCACCAGTCTTTGTCTTGCCGCAGTCTCTCTGGCCTGTGCTTCTCATAATCTCCGTATGGAATTCGGGACTTCCTCTTTGTTGATCGTTATCACGGCCATTTGCTCCGATTTCGCAAGGAATATATTGACAAAATTCAGGTGAACGATTACTCTACATCCCACCCAATCCTTTTCTTTAATGGCTTCAATATAGTCCTCAGAATATAACTCTCTATTTCTAATTGCTCAGGTAATTCTCCCCCATATGTATTTCATCCCTGTTATGCTTATCAAACAAAAAAATACGTTTATTTCAAATGGATACATCTTGATCTTTTCTTTCCTTTGTTTTTTTTTCCTCAGAAATTCTCTTTCATCTTTTCTCTGATTTGCCTGCTAATTCCAGACCCATCATGAGAGCTCCTATGGTTGAACTTTTTCTGCTCACATATTAGTCATTTGTTTATTATTTCCTTTCTTTGTACCTGCCCGGTCTTGCTACCCTGTAATTGTATTGATAAGGTTGATTGGTATTCTTTTAGTTTTTCGATGTTTTATCTGTTCATTAAATTTTAGATCTAACTTCTGTCTACCCATCTTTGTTAACATTTCAATCATTTGTTGAAATGGATCCATAAAGATCTTATGATGAATTTTAGATTTTGTTGGTCATCTTTAAAATATTCTCTCTTTTTATTTATCTTTAATCTTTGGAGGTACTTTCTTGCAGTGCAATGTCTAGATGCATTTTCTGAGTTATGATTCTTGGTGAATGAGGGGTTTGAATCTGTGCTGGCATACCCCCAAGAATAGTTATGCTGTTTGATTTTGGGATTTTCCATGACCTTCAGGTTGGCTATGTGTACTTTTCCTTTCTTATCTGCTCACTCCAATTGCGATATCTTTGTATTAACGTATTCCCATTGTATATAATACACAATCTGTTTTTCATAAAAGATATTATGTTTTGGAGATCACAATATATGTATATATATTACTTATTTCACTCTGTTTCTGAAATCAAGCAGATGATGAGTTACTCGGATTCCCCTTCAGACATTTGGATGATGTAGTCTCGAGTTTCTGATGCAAATGCCTATACTGAATTTTGAATTTTGTTTTAGTTTCATTGTTGTGAATGCTTGTATTACACATTTGCTTATTTCAATCAGTTCTATGAGATCAAGCAGATGAAGAGTTACTCGGATTCTCCTTCAAGACATTTGGATGATGTAATCTCGAGTTTCTGATGCAAATTCATATAATAACCCCTGAGTTATTTTCCCCTTATATTTGCTATATTGAAATTTAAAGCAAAGAATGTCATGGTTCACTCCCTTGTGCTTGTTATTAGTCACTTATTTGCTCAGAAGAAAATGCCCTTCATATATTTTCTTTTCATAGGCATAAAGAATTCAGTAGTTATTAGGCTAAAATTTTATTAAATATAATTTTGGTAAGATTCTTTGTGTTTTAAATGGTAATTTCCTATATGAGGATGAGATGCTGCCTGTTTTAACCTCAGACTTTATTACCTTTAGTATTTTCTCTACTCTTCTGTTATCGTTTATTATAGCAGAGAAGAGTACAGGTTGACTGGTAAGGCTTTGCGCTTCCTGATGCTTTGTAGTCCACTTTCCCCCTAGTCATTTCCTGCAGTAATCATCTCACAGACTGGTGATCATCTAGGCTTGTTTGGGTACAGAGAAATTTTTTTGGGTGTGAGTAATTACCTTTCTAGAGTTTGTAGTTCTCCTACGACCTTGATTATCCGAAAAAGGCTTGGAATAGGTTGGTTCCTTGCACATTTCATCTCTCTTGCTCCCATGCATGCTAACCATAGAGCGGATCTTAGAAGGTTGAATCTATCTTTGATGACCCAATACTAGTTTGTTTTTCTTGTTGGGGATCTATTGCAACTTATTCCTTTCTACCCACCCCCACAATAGAGTTATTATTATCATGGATTTTCATCATTTTGCTGACACTGTTGCCCATTCTTTGTATTCTTCTTGATGCTAATGCTTCTTAGAGAAATGCATTAGTCTTGCCTCCATAATCCCAGATAAAACTATTTGTGGTGTTTATCTGATTCATGGGAGGCCAATATTAACCATGGAAGTTTTGCTGATAACACCTTTGTAATTAAATGGTGTTTTACTAGTAACTTGCCAAACATGATGGGTTCTGCTCCCAACAGTGTCCCAATTTTCTTATAATCCTTTCTTTTTGTTGGGTGACTTGACCACGATGGAAGCTATTAAGATTATGCGCCTAGTTTACATTTAGAAGGGTGATGTCTCAATCCTGATATGGTGAATGGTCTTGTCATCCTCAAATATAGTTGTCATCCTTAAATCCAATCATGAATATATCAGCCTTGTTGGGTTCAAGGTTGGCTGTGTTCTATGTAAAACATAGAACCAAGTAACCAACTTCCTTGTTCTGTATCAGTTCAATCCTCCGCTGAAGGAGGGATCTTTTGGGAGGTGTTTCCCTCGTGTAGTTGTAGAAGTTTTCAATGGTTTAGTTATCCACTTGTCATTTTGTTCAGCTCACCCCTCTTCGATGTGCTTTCTAATTCTCTCTCTCCTCAATATGATTTATTCCACATCTTTGGACTCATTCTTCAAATCAACGGTAGCACATACAGAGCCAACCTCGATCTTCTACTCACTGAACTATCCGTAAGTGCTACCAATGGTAGTCGATTTTACAATACATCCTTCGGCCAAAATTTCGATGTAGTCTTTGGTCTCTATATGTGCAGAGGCGATATTACCTCCCAAGAATGTAAGGCTTGCGTTAGTGATGCTCATGGAAATATGACATTAAATTGTCCCAATCAAACAACGAGTATCATTTGGTATGATTTATGCATGTTACGGTACTCAAACCAGTCGTCCATCCTCTCAACCATGCAGTTTTCTCCCGCTTATTATCTGTGGAATGTCGATAACTCAACCGATTCAAGTCAGTTTAGGCAGACTGTGACACAATTAGTTGATGACCTTGTGAATCGGGCACCGAATTCCACCCGCATGTATGCAGACGGTGCTCGAGATTACAACTACACTATAAATGGGTTAGTGCAGTGTACCCCTGATGTAACTCAAGAAGACTGCTCAAAGTGCTTAAAAGAAGCTAAGGGAGTTATCACAACAACTGGAGTTGATGGAAATGCAGGCGCGAGAGTTCTTATGCCAAGCTGTAATCTGAGATTTAAGATCTATAATTTTTTTTATCCTGCAAACCCACCAGTGCCGCCACCACTAGGGCCACCAGCGCCACCACCACAACCAGGTTCACCACCACCAGGTATGGTTGTTATGGTTGTTATAAGTGTTTCAATTTTCAAGTCATTTTTACTCAGGATGCTTAGACTAGAGAGAACTTGGCTTCATATATATATATATATATATATATATATATATATTTTAATCTTTCTATTAAGACGGCTGTAATCTTCATGTTGCAAGTAATTAAGAAAAAAAAAGATGCACCCAACATTTGTTTTCTGTTGGTAGTTAGCTCGAGTGCACGAGAAGTAGTTGGTGGCAGCAAGTGATATTCACAGCAGTGTCTTACCTCATCCTCGGCTCCCTCTGTGTTCAATGAGATTAACAGAACTCTTTGAAATCTCATGAAATGGTAATCTGAGATGGTGTGAATGTGTGCCAAGCTCTACATGCCTAGTTCTCTATCTCTGAAAGACTATTCTGCTGTGTTTACTCGTAGCTTCAACATAGTTTACTTGGTGTATGCATGGATATCCTTTGCTATAGTTCCAATTACTAGATTGTATTTTCTAAACATGATGATCTCCTCTTCAAATATTCAATGGGTAAAAAGTAAAGGATGTATTTGGAATGTATAGTAAACATTCCTGAATGTATACTCAATGGCATAGATCATAGATGAAAATAAACATCTTGGTTTTGCTGGGAATGGGACAAATTCATCAACAGTTATCATTATTTTAACTGTTGTCCTGGCAACAATAGCTGGAATTATACTTCTTTTTGTCATCTATATATGTTTACGTAAGCGGAGAAAGCCAAGGAGTGATACTAATGGTAGGTAACTGTAGTTCAAATCCTTTTCTACCTTTTACATTTTATTCAGCTGTCCATGTCTCCAAAAATTTGGCATGCAAGAATTGTTAGTAATGGATTGTTTTAACTAAATAAATCCCTATCTTTTGGCTACCGCTCAGCACAAAATTGTCAACATGTTTTCATCAGAGCACTTTTTTTTGGAGAAATTCACTTATTAATCTCTTGGAAGAAACATATTCCACTCCCTAGAGAAGTAGTCTGTTTCAAAGAAAAGATAAAGCTTTGACCACCTATGCTTACTAACAAAGTTGTCAGCATGTTTTCATCAAAGCACTTTTAGTGATGATTTCCCCCCTTTTATTGGGGTTGGGTGTGTGTTTTAAGATTTCAGTCAGATTAGCATGGTGCAGTCCTTACAATTCAGCTTTCTTACAATAAGAGCTGCCACATCCAACTTCTCTGATTTGAATAAGCTTGGACAAGGTGGATTCGGTCCTGTCTTCAAGGTAATGATGCAAAACTATGATGCAACTAAAAAAAATCCTTAATTTACATTGTTGAAGATTGCGTATTGAACTCTCAAAGGTGGGGGTGGTAATCACTCCATACAACATCAAACTTTTGCCAGTATCCTTTAATAGAATATGGTATACAGGGTAAGCTTTTGAACGAACAAGAAATTGCTGTGAAGAGGCTTTCTATGAATTCTGGACAAGGTGAAGTAGAATTTAAGAACGAGGTGGTGCTATTGGCCAAGTTGCAGCACAAGAATCTTGTACGGCTCCTCGGCTTTAGTTTGCACAGAAAAGAAAAGCTCCTGGTCTATGAATTCTTGCCAAACACAAGCCTCGATCACTTTATTTTTGGTTGGGTACTATCTTTGCTTCTTTTTCCATTGCATCTCTTTCTATTTCATGAGGTTCTTAGCTGGAGAAAAGCAAAAAGTATTTTTGTGAATCAGACGGGAAGTATGAATTCATTTGATGTCTGGCTGGAGAGGAAAGTAACTTTTTACAAAAGATAATGAATTAGAAAACCTAAGGGATCTTCATTCAAAGCCATTTCTGTATCCCTTATTTTGGCATGAAGCATGGCTGTGAGATCTAATTAATTCCTTCAATTAGATAGGTCTTAAATGCTGGGAGGAATAAGTTGAAAGCAATGGATGAGGTCAGGTCACTTATAAGCTTACGGGCCCTGATCCTAAATGGTATTTTTCATTGATTCAAACTAGTCCTGCCTTGCTATATCTCCTCCCCCTTTTGCTTTTCCTCTTGTTCCTTACTAAGGAAATACAGCCTTTGACAAGTCATACCATTTAATTTGAATTCTAGAACTTAGTCTGGAAAAGGAGCCTTCCGTTGTGTTTATTTTTGTGCATACATTGATTTTGCTTATTATTTTCTTATTTTTGTTGTCTTATCCATTATTTTTATACAGATAATGAAATAGCTTCAATTTGCAAGCTTGATGAACTAAAGGACCTGAACACTCTGGGTATGAGTATCTTCATTCTCAATTTTTTCATTGAAAAAAAAAATCTGATGATAGTGATAGGTGTTGTCTCCTGCCTCCCTCCCACTTTATATGGTTATCTGATTACAAAATGTGTGGTGCATATTGCATACCGATGTTAATAGAGCTCAACTGACATTATAGAGTACATTGTATCTCAATATCCTTCTACCCTGGAAGGACTGTTGTGAGTTCACATGTCATGTACCGATCAAAGTCAAGTTATTTGATTGAATGTTGAGAATTGAAATTTCTTTGGTTGCAGGTTCAGCTGGATCACAGTACTGGAGCGGCGGATGAAAAAGTTGGTTAGTTTTCATACTGTATTGTCTATTTATTTATCTATTTTTTGAATGTGAAATCTGCAGAGAATTCCACAGCATGTGTATAGTATAACTAAATTGAAACAATCACTTATTGTTGAACTGTTGTAAAGTATATCATTGTTAGCTTTAGAAGTCAATAAGCAAACATGGTACCCAGTTATTTGCTGACCAAGAGGAAGCCTTTAAAATGATGCCTCCATGTTGACAAACCTCAAAATCTGATTAAAAATTTTACTGCAAATATTATAAACTTGGAGTTTGTATGGTACCCTACTGCATATGTTCCTGACACACTACTCTATGCATTCATTTAGGGTTTCTGCTCCTTTTCCAGCTCTCAATCCAGATGAGTGGGTTGAATTTAAGCTACAGGAAAGTGCAAGGGTCAGCTACAATACAAAGTTGTTCAGGTTAATCTTCATTTCTTGATCTTACTTCTCAATTCCTATAAAAGGAGTTTTATTATGTCTTATAAACTTGGGAACCCAAGGCTTTTGCAACTTGATTGACGGATTTAGTTCCAAAGCTTATACCAAGTCTAAAGGTCTATGTGCTCTTTGAAGTACAAAAGATGGATGCATTTGGCTGAATAATTCAATAGAGATTGCGTTGGGTAAAATTGACTGGCTTGAATCATTTCTTCACTGTACATTAGTAATACTTCCTGCACTTTTTGATTCTTTTTCTGCTATCAACATAGGATAATTGGTGATCATGTAAGGAGAGAAGAGGATGAAGGAAAAGCCAAGAGTTACTCAAATTGTTGTGCAAAGAAAATATTTAGGGCTCATATGTGGTTGGCAAAATCTTTAAATGCAGCTGATGTCTAAGTAGGATTTGTGCTACTGAGTAGAAGTTATTAGGTCAGGGATTTGTCATTCGGTTTTAAAGGAGTGGATATTTGTTGGATGTAGCAAATCACTACAAGAAAAATAGAATTAGTGACATTTAATTAGGGTTTGTTCTTCTCTTTTGGTCTATATACTTTTTCTACCTTGAGAGAATAGTTTATCCAATGGCGTCAAGCACTTGAAGGTTCATCAAATGTGTTACTGGAAGGTATGCAATTGGCCTGTTTTAATAATCATTTTGACTTCATGTCCCATCTCAATTATAATCACATTTTGTTATCTGGGCAGGGGTTGGGTACTAGCACATCAAAAGAAGGCAAGGAATATTTCAAAGATCTTCAGAAGAACAAGAAGGGTTTTTTATGGGCAGATGAGCAAGATGGAGAAGCCATCGAGCTTGCATTCAGCAAGAAGAAGATTGAAGCAAGGAAGAGCTGGCTCAGGCAATTTGAGGTTTAATCATCTCAGTGATCCACATTGACGACTTTGAAAAAGTAAAGATATTAATTAACAGCATTTGGAAGTTAGGAATTGTATATCCACCAAATTATGATGTTGCCATTCTTTCTCGTTTTGTAGACTGGTACTTACCTTGATCAGAAAGAGAAGCTAATAAAGTACAGTGATTTTGTCAACAAGGAGCTGATATTGTTTTCCATGGCTGATCTGCAAAGATCAATCTCGTCTATGGTGGATGGTCTGAAACCAGGCCAACGGAAGATTCTGTTTTGCTCTTTCAAGAGGAATTTTGTGAAAGAAGCAAACGTTGCCCAGTTTTCAGGTTATGTATCCGAGCATTCAGCTTACCACCATGGTGAGGCGAGTCTTCAAAGCACAATAATTGGAATGGCACAAGATTTTGTGGGAAGCAATAACATCAATTGTATGAAACCTAACGGCCAATTTGGCACACGGCACCAGGTGCGTTGAAAATTTTAATCCTGTAGTTGATGGTTGATAAAATTTGAACTCTTTGGAATTCTTCCCTCGTAATTGGATTTTGAATCACTTGAATCAGCTACAATTTTTCTGTTGTAGGGAGGTAAAGATCATGCAAGCGCAAGGTATGTTTTCACTTGTCTATCTCCTATCACGAGGTTCTTGTTCCCTAAGGAAGATGATGTCCTACTGGACTACTTGAATGAAGATGGACAGTCTATTGAACCCACTTGGTAAGTTAAGACTGAAGAGAAGAGCAGATTGATATAAAGTTTTATGAGAAGCTTTCAAGACTGTCTGTTGCTAATATGTATGTCACGTGCAATTCAGGTACGTGCCAATTGTTCCTACAGTTCTAATAAATGGAAGTGAAGGTATTGGCACGGGGTGGAGCTCATATATTCCCAATTACAATCCAAGAGATATCATTGCAAATATCAAGCACTTGCTAAATGATGACCCAATGGAACCTATGCATCCATGGTACAAGGGATTCAAGGGGTTGATTGAGAAAACAGCAACAAAAGAAACGGGGGTGAGCTATACTGTCACCGGGAGGGTTGGAGGAATAAGCACTACTGAAGAATTGAGTCCTGCTTCTGAAGATTCCAATGGGGAGAGTGAGGTTCAGGTTGATGCTGTGCCACCTCCATCTAGGCCAACACCACAAAGGGCTACCCGGGGTAAGACCACGTATGTGATCAGTGATTCAGAGAGCGAGGAAGAACCTGTTGGTGATTCTGATTTTGAGGATAATGAAGAAGATTCTGATTAATTCTTAATTTCTTTGGTCACCTCAAAAAGACTAAAGCAGGTTTCAAATCTTATTGGTTGTGAAACTAGTTTGAAACCTGCTTATCTTGTAATCTACATTCTTATCTAGTGGATCTAAAAAAACTTCTCCCTTCAACTAATTACCAAGAAAAATAAGATTTTGAATAATAACAATGGCAGGTTGTATGTGGTACTTGTGATTGTACCTTGCCCTAGAGGTGTATGGGTTCAAAATGGTGTTTTGGAAAGAAACAAAACTCATTTGTAATAAGTTGTTTATGCTTTAATTTTTGCGTGTAATGTCCCATCTCAATATTAAAGCGAATGAGTGATATGGTTCTCACCATTGCCTATCTAACAAATTATGTGGTTGCAGTTGTTTGCCATGGACCTACATTGCCTTCATACACTTTGATACACTTTCAATTGTAAAAAATTATGAAATCCCACAAATTTATCATTTTAGATGTTTGGGGTCAAATGTACATGAGAAATGTGATGTAGAGGAAGATCACCTGTAGAGTATGAAAATTGGATTAGCCAACTGAAAGATGCCTCCTATGTTCTATGTGATCCGCATTTCCTATAAAGCTTAAATCAATTCATTTAACATTTTAAATATTTTGTTTCAAATACAGTTTAAATTTAACTTGTTTCCAATGAACAAAGTGAGTAAAGCCATCGAATGTGATGTCTTTTTGTTTAGAACACACTTTGGAGGAAATTGACATACTTTGAAATTACGTTCCTTTTTAAACGGAATGATGACACAGAGTCGTTCCGTTTAAACAGAAACCATTCCGTTTCGTCTATTGGTCTAATGAAACGGAGTAGTTCTGTTTAAACAGAAACCATTTCGTATTATCTATAGAGGATGACGAAACGGAGTCGTTCCGTATAAAAAGGCACGATTCCGTTTCATTTATGGGTCTTATAAAACGGAATAATTCCGTTTCGTCTATTTTAGAACGGATTGGTTCCGTTTAAAAAGGAACCACTCCGTTTGGTAAATTAGTTTTCCGAAACGGAGTGGTTCTGTTTAAAAAGGAACCAGCCCGTTTAGTCTGTGAGTCTTATGAAACGGGGTGGTTCCTTTTAAAACGGACCCATTCCGTTTCTTCTATGTTAAAACGGATTGGTTCTGTTTAAAAAGGAATCACTCCATTTCGTAAATTAGTCTTCCGAAACGGAGTGGTTCTGTTTAAAAAGGAACCATTCCGTTTTAACATTGGGTCTTATGAAACGGAGTGGTTCCTTTGAAAATGGACCCATTACGTTTCGTCTATGTTAAAACGGGTTGGTTCCGTTTAAAAAGGAACCATTCCGTTTCGTAAATGAGTCTTCTGAAACGGAGTGGTTTCGTTTAAAAAGGAACCATTCCGTTTTTAACACTGGGTCTTATGAAATGGAGTGGTTCCTTTTAAAAGGGACCCATTCCGTTAAAAGGAACCACTCCGTTTCGTCTATGTTAAAACGGGTTGGTTTCGTTTAAAAAGGAACCATTCCGTTTCGTAAATGAGTCTTCTAAAACGGAGTGGTTCCATTTAAAAAGGAACCATTCCGTTTTAACACTGGGTCTTATGAAACGGAGTGGTTCCTTTTAAAAGGGACCCATTCCGTTTCGTCTATGTTAAAACGGGTTGGTTCCGTTTAAAAATGAACTATTCCGTTTCGTAAATGAGTCTTCTGAAACGGAGTGGTTCCGTTTAAAAATGAACCATTCCGTTTCGTCTGTGAGTCTTATGAAACGGAGTGGTTCCTTTTAAAAAGGACCCATTCCGTTTCGTCTATGTTAAAACGGGTTGGTTCCATTTAAAAAGGAACCATTCCGTTTGGTAAATAAGTCTTCTGAAACGGAGTGATTCCGTTTAAAAAGGAACCATTCCGTTTCATCTGTGAGTCTTAAGAAACGGAGTGGTTCCTTTTAAAAGGGACCCATTCCGTTTCGTCTATGTTAAAACGGGTTGGTTCCGTTTAAAAAGGAACCATCCGTTTCGTCTGTGGGTCTTATGAAACGGAGTGGTTCCTTTTAAAACGGAACCATTCCGTTTCATCTATGTTAAAACGGGTTGGTTCCGTTTAAAAAGGAACCACTCCGTTTGGTAAATGAGTCTTCTGAAACGGAGTGGTTCCGTTTAAAAAGGAACCAGCTGGTTTTCTGATTTTATATTTCAAACACCAGTAGGGCAGACGGAAATTCCGTCTGGACTACTAAATCCAGACGGTCTTCCGTCTGGGTAGACGGTCGACCGTCTGGGTTTGACATGCATTACCAACTTTAAACACAAATTCCATTTTCTCCAAAATGCGGTTGAAACAATAACACATGGCATTCTTGAATTCCCTGGTTGTACGGCCATCAACGGCTTTACTAACTTGGTTAAAATAAAAGTTATATTTTAATTGTATTTCAAATTGGGGTCAATTTATAATGTTCTAATATTTACGTTTGATTCACGAGATTGGTGCTTTAACTGCCACCATACAACATGGGCATTCATAACTACCACCATACATGATCAGTGAAGCTAGTAGGTTCGGGCTCTTGCAGATTGAAAATATAATAACTAATCGAGAGTTGGACCAATCATGGAATGCAACACATTTCTATTACATTTTCAAATCTAACAGTTGGACGGCATTAATGGCGCATGACAGTAGCAAAATTGCAATCCAACCGATACTAAATAATATTCAAGCTCCATAGCATTGATGGGGGGCATCATAAGTTTCATTGAGATCCATTGGCAGTGTAAATTGACAATGTTGAGAACTCGGTTCTTGAATAATTGAATTTGTTTTCTTTAAATGTGATTGGGCAAGTGAATTTTTAAAATGAAGTTCTATTATCTAGAAACTACCCAATTCACTTACATGCCATGCAAAGTTGATAGCTTAAATATGATTTTTTTTTTGATAAACTTTTCTTATGCTGTAGCTATCTATGGGATGCCAGCACAAGAGGACTGAACTTGAAAAGTTAGAATCTTATGAGGATAGGAAGCTTTGGAGCAACAAGGTTTGCAACTTCTACTTTCTTTTCACCAATCCGTTTCATAAAATTCATATACCAAACGGAATGGTTTCTGTTTAAACGGAACTACTCCGTTTCATAAGACTCATAGACAAAACGGAATGGTTTCTGTTTAAACGGAATGACTCCGTTTCATCATTCTGTTTAAAAAGAAACGTAATTTCAAAGTATGTCCATTTCCTCCAAAGTGTATTCTAAACTAAAAGACATCACTACTCCGTTTTGATTGGCCAAGGGGAATTTCTCAAGTAGATCCAGAGCAACTGGTGCAAAAGCCATTACGTATATAGGTCATTGTCTACATTATAAAATGCTAGAGGTGGGAAGATGACCAAAACAGACAAATGTTCAATTCTATAAATCTTAATCGTATGGAAATCACCACAGAAGAAGACACTAACAAAGCATAACAGTACATAGTAGAATAAGCTGTTTTACAATACAGACTTCAGGTAGCTTTTTGTGTAGCAGATCAACAAGAAAAATGATAGTAAAATTGTCATCCCAGTTTACATCTTAGAGCACTCCTCAACCCAAAACCCCAAAAGAGAAATCCCAAACCCAAAAACAAGAAGTCAAAATTGTTCTCACACACTGCATCAAAAAAAGAAGCCAAAATTGTTTCCTCACACATTGTATCGGCCTCTAGTTGATTTTTGACTCCTTGAATCATCCTGCAATACGCAAATGGGTGACTCATGGGTTAGAAAGAGGACAATCAATAAGCATGAGATGGAGATGGTATCAAATAAGGATGTAATGTTAGCATTCATCACCAAACTCCACTCACATGGAAGCTGTATGTTATCTTATCAGTAACGTCAATAATCTCCTTCCATTTCCTCCCAATGCTCATCTGCAGAAAGAAAAAGAACCAACACAGATGGAAGTCAAAGATGTATACATAACTAGTGCAAAGCTTTTCTCTTTCAGGTTAACTGCACATAAAAATGATTAGAACACTGATAGTTAAGCGGGAAGCATCAACTTTATGCTGTCATTAATTCCCAACAGATGTACTCACCTAAAAAGAGGGCAACAAGTGAGGAGTTTTTCCCCGATTGGAAAACTTCGGGAGCTTGAATGACTTCATGCACTAGTTGGACATCTCTACCTCATAGCTTAATGTCTTGGGTTGGATACTTGAACAATTAGAACCAATAAAAATTCATAGACACACACACAAAAAGATGTCTATTTAACCAAAGGAGTCTTATGTAAAATTTCAACTCGAAACATTTTAGACCGAAAGACCATAAAAAATTAGCAGATTATTTAAGAGATTTCAATTGTATAGGTCATCAAACCCTATAAGAACCACTGAATTCAATAATTGTATATGCCTTGTGGATTACCTTGTATAAAAGCATGAAGCAACATTCAATCCCAACTTTGCATTAGGATCAAATGAAAATCTGCCATAATGTGAAAGGTCATACAAAAGTTTGGAAACTTCAATGATATCCAGAACATTTACACACAGTAAACATCTACCAACCCTAAACCAGAAGCAAATGCTACTTACATGACATCATTAGTATGAGAAGGAATGTGGATTTATATACTAGTATAATGTTGTCATCACCTAAGAAACGACAGAGCCAATAGGTAAGTGTGATTGACTAGTGACATACTGCAATGATTTAAATTTAAAAATAGTTTATTGAAACCAAAATCATAACAATACAATCTAATGATAATTTACATGGTAGCTTTTTCATTAGACATACATATATTCACCACCGCGAACAGCATTTGCAGCCCCTTTTCTTTCTTCTTCAGCCTCCTTCTCCCGCTCTTTCCATGTCTCATAGGCATGATCATCAGTTTGAAGCTCATGCCGGCAGATTGGGAAGGAGTTATGATTATCCTGCCATAAAAAGAATATGTGAGACACTGGGCCTTCAAAATACTGTATTTAACAGAAAAAGCTATGAAATTATTAAAGTGGAAAGTTCTAACTTTTCTTATGTTTGATTTGATATCTATGTGAAGTAAAAGTAGATTACCAGCCATGGCTTCAGACAAGGTGGGTGGAACATGTGCTTGCAAGGTAATATCTGCATCTCATCATTCAACACAAGTTCTTCAGTGCAAACAGCACACAAGAAATCTATATGCTCCAACCATAAGGTTTTCAAGAACCAGAAAATGGGAATTTGGTTTGCAGGTTAAACAAATCTCTATACGACTTAAAACAGGCGCCAAGATGCTAGTATAAGATATTTGATTCCTTCATATTGAGCCTTGAATACAACAGACTTGCTTCAAACCCTTGTGCGTATTACAAGAGATTTGGTGATGATGATTTCATCATTTTACTGTTGTATGTCGATGATATGTTGGTGTCAGGCCCCAACAAAGATCGGATCATAGAATTAAAGGCTCAATTGGCTAGGGAATTTGAAATGAAGGATCTGGGACCCGCAAACAAGATTCTAGGGATGCAAATTCACCGAGAAAGAAATAACAGAAAGATTTGGCTATCTCAGAAGAGTTACTTAAGAAAAGTCTTGCGTCGCTTCAATATGCAAGACT
Source organism: Hakea prostrata (assembly GCF_041222555.1). Classification (NCBI taxonomy): domain Eukaryota; kingdom Viridiplantae; phylum Streptophyta; class Magnoliopsida; order Proteales; family Proteaceae; genus Hakea; species Hakea prostrata. The sequence continues at coordinate 47,663,759 of NC_142601.1, read as the reverse complement.
CTAAGCCAATTTCTACTCCTCTTCCTATTAATTTCAAGTTATCCTCAAGTATGTGTCCTAGCAATGAAGCAGAGAGATGGAGATGTCTCGAGTACCGTATGCATCAGCAGTGGGAAGTCTGATGTTCGCTATGATATGTACAAGACCGGACATTGCACATGCAGTGGGAGTGATTAGTCGGCATATGGTGAATCCAAGACAAGAGCATTGGATTATAGTGAAGAGGATCCTAAGATACATTAAAGGAACCTTGGATGCTGCTCTATGTTATGGAGGATCTGAATTTACTATCAGAGGATATGTTGATTCCAATTTTGCAGGAGATCTTGATAAAAGGAAATCCACCACTGGCTATGTGTTTACAATTGCAGGAGGAGCTGTGAGCTGGGTATCTAAACTGTAGACAGTTGTAGCAATGTCTACAACAGAGGTTGAGTATATTGCAACTACACAAGCTTGTAAAAAAGCAATCTGGATAAGAAGATTCATGGAAGAACTTGGGGCACAAACAGAAGAAGATTCTCCTATATTGTGACAGTTCGAGTGCCTTGCACATTGCAAGGAATCTAGCTTTTCATTCCAGGACAAAATACATAGAAGTCCAATATCATTTTGTTTGTGAAGTGGTGGAAGACGGAAGGGTGGATACACAAAAAATCCACACGAAAGAGAACCTAGCAGATGCATTGACAAAAGCAATCAACACTGACAAGTTCATTTGGTGCAGATCCTTGTATGGCTTGACAGAGACGTAGACAGCATGGTGGTGGCAAGATAGAAACTGGTGTGGAGATTGATTGGTTCTCAATCTAATCTCCAAGTGAGAGATTGTTGTAATATTAGTCACACATCGACTGATGTGGGAATATGTGGAGAGGAGGATACTATAAAAGAAAGCCTCATTCTTCTTCTTTAAGCATCCTAAATATCTTTCCTCTTGTATATTTTTTTATTTATAATGGAGTTTTCTCTCTTGCCCATATATTCTTGTGTTCTTCTTTTCTCTTATTTGCCTATTGTTCTATTCGGTGGGTTCTTCATAACCCGACACAACGTTACTCCATTGGCGTCTATTGGCTATGCTCTGTATGTTTCCCGTTGGGATTCTCGGGAGAGAGGAGAGATAAGAGGGTGGGGGAAGCAACGATGGCATCCATGATTTCTTAAAACACAGTCACTTAGAATTTGATTGGATATAAGCGTAAATGTCAACAAATTATAACACAGAGAGCAAAGAACGAAGAAAATTTTAGAAACCCAACAGCATCTGCATCCTTATCATAACAATTAGTGACGTGGAAAGATAGACCTATTTTCTTTATCTAATAAATGATGCCATCTGAAAATTACATCTATGTATAAAGAGAGATCATTCTGCTTTTTCTGGATGAGGTAGACAAAGATAAGCCCTGCAGTATGGAGTATGGACAACGGTGGAACTCTGGAAACTGGATCAAAGTCATTTCCATGAACATTTCATGTCTGATCTTCATTGCCGACGGATGTTCCAGATGAGGGATCTAAATGATCTCCAATTGACGAAACAGAGCATGGTTGCTGGCAACCAGAACTCAAGCTTGATTCTAGTATCTGGTGTGTGAGGATAGTATCTTGTTTTGGACATGCTGCATCAATGCTCAGTTGCTGTTTTCTGGCCGATTTCTTTGCTTTTGGGCTTATGGCTGGTGACTTAACATGGCAACCAGAATCTGGTGTCAATGGCTCATGGTGGGATGAAAAAGATTCATCATGGGAGAGAGTCTTTGCTGCTGCATGTTCCTTGGAAGCTTTGTCTTGGTGGGGAGACTCAAATGTTGGAGCGGGGGTTGATGGATCAGTCTCGTCAGACTTTGGACAGCTGTCAGATGAGGGTAGGGCAGGAAGCCCTGAACCAGGTGTGTCCCCAAGAAAACCACCTAGCTTTTGTTGCTCTTCAATTATCTTCTTCAGGTACTTGCCTTGAGCTTCTATTCGTAACTGTAGCTGCCTCTGGACCTGTTATTCATTGAACCCCCCCCCCCCCCCCCCCAAAAAAAAAAAAAAAAAAAAGGAAAAGGAACAAGAAGTTAACACAGCTGACTGATGTCCTAAATTAGAAATTTACATGCTATTAGGGCATTGAATAAATCTAAACATGCTGAAACGTATAATCATAACCATCTATCTTGAGACAACATACCCTTCCTACCAGGCATGACTGTTAACAGATTGGATATGGCTTTGTATTCTTTTTCTCTTCCACATATGTTCCCTCTTGTTCAACAAATTTTCTCTTATTTAATTGATCATGCCTAGATAACAGAGTCGTTTATATGAACAGAAAAAAGGCAACCCGTGTAACAGAGAAATTCTTAACTCATCAGTGTCCGTAATGTCCACATAAACCAACTCCAGCCAGCATTACCCATAAAAGTCATCATGTTTTCTTTATACCATCTAAACAATTTGTAGTTCACATGAGGCAATTTAGTTAATCTTAGGGAATAATCCCACATCAACTAAGTCTGAGACCTTGGATGACTTCATATAACAGCTGTTTCTCCACCTAATCATGTAAGTTCTTGGATTGGATGACTCAACAGATTACAGGGTTTCAACACCAGAGACACTTGAGGAAGAAATGAAATGGTCAGCCCATCTGTCACACAAGCATATGCACATTTATGAGGGTATTGACAATCCTCAGGATCCAGAAAGCAAGTATCTTTTGGAATTATTTTGGATTTGTGGTTTGCTGATAGAATGATTATCAATGCTAGGAATAATGCCTTGGCAAGTCAGGTTTAATTATTCATCCTGTTACTTAAAATTTAATTCAATCTTTTATATTAAGATTAATGTTGTACAGGTGATTGGTGGCTCAGTTATGGGAATACTAGTGCTGCACACTTAACAAGGTTTGCACTTTCGGTGTTATCCCTAATGGCATATTCTAGTGGCTGAACATTATTGGAGTATACTCAACCCCACAATCATCTCAGTAATGCAAAACTAGAGAAGTTAGATTATGTACATTACAACTTGAAGTTGAAGCTGAAATATCTAGAGTTTGAGAGAGAATGGGATGACATAAATGTCAACCCAATCAACATCAACCACCTAATGGCATCTTCTAGTGGCTGTGAACATAGTTGGAGTATATTATGTTGATACACACCAAACTCCTCAATCATCTCAGTTATGCAAAAACTAGAGATCTCTAGTTAGCTTATGTACATTACAACTTGAAATTGAAGCTGAAATATGTAGAGTTAGAGAAAGAATGAGATGAAATGAATGTCAACCAAATAACCTCAACCACCTTCTTGCCAGAGAAGATTCACTTAAGAGCATGGATAACAGACACAAATTGCTACAATAAAGCACCAAATGACCATGGACTATTTAGCTGATGTCAGATGAGATGTTTGATACAACTGTACTCCTTTAAATAATGGATGACATAAAAGAGGCAGGGGAAACGACACACATTGCATCTATATAATAGAAAAAGTACCGGTGATCGATCAGTTAAGTCAGGATCACCAATCAAAGAGAACATCATGTAGAAGATGAATCACAAGCACTATCACATATGACATCCGAAGGTTGAAGAGGACGTTAGTAGCATGAATGTTCAATTAAAAGACATAGAGGAACTCAATAAAGTCAGTATGATAGTGACGCTGACTAAGGTGAAGTGTGATGATGGCGATGAAGATAGGATGGTGGTGGTGGAGTTGCTGCTGCAGCGATAATGATGGTGCTGGTGCTGTTGACAGTGGTGGTGGTAGGGCTTATGTTGGCAAATTTGGGATGCAATAAACAAGCGAGGGTGGGCAAACACACGCTAACCAAGTTGATGATCATCTTTGTCACCAACAGACATACAAGCAGAAAGGTAAGCACTCCCACAATCCACATAGGATATGCTTATAAGTGGCAGAGAGTCACTTAGCATGAGTTCAGATTATGTTGACGCTTCATCAGGCCATGTGCAATGTCTATCGAGTACTTCTTCAGGCCATGGACTTCTTCAGTATATGGAAATTATGATCCTCATGGATATGATAAGGCACAACCACAACTCGGTAAGTTTTCCAGCACGGGCCACTCTAGAGCTATACGCAAGATTCTACTATGAGTGGGAGAAAAATTACCATCAGTATTATGATTGGGGTCATTATTTTGCTTATGTTCAGTCAGAGCATAGCATCATCCTAGTAGCTGTTATTCATGAAGTGTCTTCCATATTGAGTTTGACCCTCCCTCACACTCTTCATGGCTATAGAGGGAGCCACGCATGGGAGAAGCATCGTTTTTTATATGCATAACAAGTTCAATTTGATGCACTTGTCTTGGTTATACATTATTCTCCAATTTAGTGTTTGAGCATTATATTGTACTTGTTTCTATCATTTTCTTGTTCATTTTTTCATCATTTCCATTCATTTCTGCAACCCATCTTAGAATGTGGGCTGGATATTTAGTCGATTTGGAACCCCATCCCAACTTGCACTGCATCAAAATGTCAAATATTAATATATTCAACAATATACCTTCCCATGTACTGGCTTCCCCCGTATTATTGCAGTCAGTTGTGTTTTAGAAATAACTATATCCTCTTTAAAGTTTTTACCTAAATTTATTCTCATAGTAGTGTCCCCAAAACACCAAACACCCCCCCCCCCAAAAAAAAAAAAAAAAACACTCAAAAGAAGAAGAAGATAGCAAGTAACAGGCACATGGTAGCACCTTGCTATCAGCAAACGTTAGATGTAAACCTCAGAAAACTCACTATCCTAATCTGTACTTTTCTGAGTGCTTACATAAAATGTAATAACATGATGTTCAAGAAGCATATCAAAATATTCACATTCACACCTGATACCTAGAATTCTGCTTAAAATAGGAAGAAGAGGGAAAAAATTGGCTTGTAGCAACAACTTTCTAACTTGGATATTTTAGTTTTCTGCTATGTGACATTCCACTCAGAACAGATTTCCACACTGACCTCAAAAACTAAAATGTCTGCAAAGACAAATTATAGACACTTTCTATACGTTTCCAAGAGTAATAACTAATGAGTTAAAAAGACTTGCCTCCAATTGCTCCTGCAGCCGTTTTTGCACTTCCATCTGCAGCTTTAGTGCTTCTGTTATTTGCATACCACTACAAACATAGAGATAAAACTTTCTTCAGATCAAATCAAATATCCCTTAAATAGTATACAAGCCAATAAAACATATGCACATATCAATAAAAATAAATAAATAAAAATTAGCCAATGATGAACTATTTTTTCTCAGTTGCTTGACACAAGTGAAGGACCATCTGAGAGAACGTAGGAGATTAGATGGTTAGTATTGTCCACTCTGGTTGTTGAAGGGATCCCCCCAAACTGGAGGCAACAAGCATATGCCTTCAGCACAGATGGGAACGGTTTAGGTCAATTGACTTTCTATTGAACAATTGCCAGGCCTTACCATGTTCAGGTTGAACTTCAAAGTACACAAAACCAAAGTTCAAGATAAGGATAATAAGATGACCAATGTGTTTACTAGGGAACAGTCCCTTGATCCAGCATCCATGTGTGGAAAATGATAGACTAGAAGCTGACATGATTATTGACCAAGTGAGGTATGCCTGACAGGTTCAGAAGGACAAACTCAAAGGCAGGGGATAATCTATAGGCAAGTTTTACAGCTACAAAATTGATATAAAAGGTGATTGTAATTTATTATCCAGGCTAAATTCAGATTGCACAAAGTATGAAAAACTATTCATACTTACGAAGAACCATCCAAGCCAGAAAACAAGTTGCCTGACTCTTTCTTGTCAGTCTTCGTACCTACATTTGCAAAGCAATACTAAGTTATATTCTGATAGTATATCAAGAACCCTGTTTCATATTTACATCTGCTAATAATAGAAAATCAATATAAATCAAATCTCCAAACGAGTACAAAATAAAAACAAGATGGCTATACACACCATCAGATGAAGACTCTGGAATATATTTTGCAAGCCGGTATTTCTGAAGCCACCAAAATGGAAGAATTAATAAAAAGTCAAAAAAAAAAAATTATGACAAGGATGCAAGGAGGTTTTTATTACCACAAATACTTGCCTGCAAGTGGCTTTTTACATGGTAAATAGTCAGACCTTGTACACCCATGACTCTGAGCACACCTTTAGGAGTAGCCCCTGTAATAATGGACAACAAACATTGACATCATGCCAAGTTTACGCATAATTCTCGAAATAGGAACTCCAAGGATTGCTCCTTTGAATTTCAGAATTTCTTGCATTGAATTGAGTTTTCACATTGCTTAGGATAGTTTCACAAACATGTCATCAAGGGTTCCAGCGAGTCAAGTACCGTGGAGTTCAAAAATTAACAATTCACACCCTTCAGCTTAATACCCCACTACTAACAGCACAAAGTGTACATGGCAAGTTTTAAGTCACCTAAAGTCTAGAAAAGTGGCAAAATTTCCCCTTTCAACTTAATCAAGCATAAATGGGTAAATTCTCCGCGCTGAAGTCAGATTTAAAGCATAGGAAATTCTTATTATCTCTAAGAATGTTGCAAAACCAGCAATTAGCCACTTCAAAAGCCTTCCAACCCCCCCCCCCGCCCAACCCCAAAAAAAAAAAAATTACAAATAGTGATGAAAGTCCTGCACAGACTGCAAAATACAAAAGGGCTACTAGAATGGGATTATATCATCTACCAAAATTTTTCTTAGTAATGCAGTTGAACTATTTTTCTCACTCATAGTTTCATCCCAAAAATACCATGTAATATGAGATGCATGCTTCAGTCATCAAGTACATAATAAATTAAAAAAAAAAAAAAAATCTCACTCACTATCTGGGCCACCAAGTTGCCCAACAGCATCGACAAAACGTTCATGAAGTTCACGTGTCCAACGTAACCGTTGCCTGGAGGCCAGACTAGAGTCATTGCTGTCCAGATTGTTGCCTCCACTGCTAGGAGACATTGCAGTGGCACTGTTTTCTAGATGCTGGCCTTGAACTAATGACTTGCTGGATACTAAACTTGAACCAGGGGCAGTCTTTGTCTGATACATTTGTCATCAACCTATGAACAGGAAAAGAAACTCCCCAGATTCAGCAAAGAATTGAAGGAATAGTATCATGAAGGTTCTATCAGACTGCACGCGCAAGAGAGAGGGAGAGAGGGAGAGAGAGAGAGAGAGAGAGAGAAGGCAGCAAATAGAACAAGTCCTCAAAGAAAGCAAGAAATCATACGACAAGGAAGACAAATATCTGATGCTTCAACCGTGCCCAAACTCTTATCAGTGAAGTTAAAATATCATGGACTACCAAAAACCATCATAAGGATGTAAAATTCACTAGTCTCAGAGGACCTTATGGCTAATTTTAGGTGCCAAACTCCATTTTCGAACAGCTTTCCATCCTCAATCTGACACTCAAACTGTAGTTAATAGGAGTTTAGGAAACCTACTTAGCTTCCTCACAGGTGATCATCCCTAGAATTGGGATAGGGACCTTACAGAAGCTGAGTTTCACGGTTACTCCAAAAACCTTCCCACTGGTCTAGCACCTTTCCAGGTTTCTCCAGGTTATCAACCCAGAGCACCCACTGATCTCATCCCCACTGTGTCGGGTTCTAAAGCTTTTCAATCTGTGGAGTTATTTTTCCAGCATATACTTTGTTTGCATGCCAATATAAGACAGGCAGGAGCTATCATTAAGTAACGAACAATATAAATCTAGACATATCTTCGCCAACAAGAATCTCAAGGAATGACGACATTTGATTAGGAATAGGGAAGCAGCATTTTGACAACAAGAGCATGGGCAAGCTGCATGGTCATAGTGTAGGTCCATTCAAAATTCTCAAAAGGATTAGAACCAATGTTATGTGCTGGATATGCCAGATTGTATGGTAATTAGTAATACCACTTATATAAAGGATCTTGCAGTCTACCATGGGCCACCTATTGCTTTCTCATTTTATCTAGATAACCCCAATCAGTTTCCCTTTGCTATTGATGAACAATTTTCTTCTTTTCCTCCTACCTTTGTTCAACCCATTCACAAATTTGTGGAACAAAAAAAAAAAAAAAAGGGGTTGACAAAGATGCAGAAATTGTTGATGATATAGTGGTATCTACATACAGAAATTATGTCTATCAATTCATGAATTACAGCATGGTTTCAAGGATTATTTTAAGGAAAAATTTTCTTCTCATCGTTTTGATCAATCTATGAATCGAGATCAACCTTAAGAAATTTTAATTATTATAGGATATGGCTCTAGAAAGTCCCTTCCCCAGACCCCACAGTGTGGGAGCTTCGGCACTGGGTACGCCCTTTTTATAGGATATGGCTCTAATGCCAATTGTTAGATCTAAATAAATAAAATTGTTCCTATAACAATTAAAACACACGTCATGCATGGAATCAAGAGGGAATGCTTTTGTGATCACAAAAGGTTTTGCATTCCTTACTTCTTGTATGTACCCCAAAGGGTTCATACCAACGAGTTGTTAATGTTTATAAGGGCAAATAGGTGTGTTCCGTATATTGAAGAGCATCTCCTGTTGTCATTCACATTAATTGTTTATTGGTTGAGTCAAGTTTTTTGAGTGATGAAGGATTATGGGAGTTATCGCCAAAAACCTAAGCAAAGGTACATGTGTTTGTGTAGCCCAAGTGGGACTGTGGGAGATTGTTCAATTGTGGATTTAACTAACGCTGATCCATTACTTAGGTCCATATTCACTCAGTGTATTTAGGCTAGGAGTATTGCTAACCTTACCATTGTTGAAGTGGTTAGGGTTAGGGTTTTATGCTATAAAAAACATCTTGGGTCCCAATAACCAACACGTACAATTGGGTTTAATTTCGTTCCACACAAAATAAAACAAAGAATTCCAAGTAAGTAAGCGGCTATGGAAGATTCAAAAGACAAAGACCAACTAAAAGCTGGTGGATCAACTACAAACGGAAGGTTGAGGTATGATATGTTTATCATTCCATTCCATTGTTATATCATATTCTATCCTTGTTTGGTGTCAATTTAAGGTTTGATTATCCCAAGGCTTTCCCCAACACTCCAATCCAAATTCTAAGAGTAGATATGGAGTCCTAATAAAAAGGAGAATCAAAGTGGACTTAAATTAGGGGATCCCAACATGACTAGGAATGTCACCTAGACTAGGACTGTACAATAACTCTCAAAATACTAAACCAAATAATAAAACAAAAATAGATCTAGGGTGCAGACAATAAACTGTACTCATTGGGACCTAGACCTAAGACACCCAATTTTACCAAGATTACCAAAACGCCCCCAGTTCGAATTAGGGATCCTAAAGTTTAGGGAATCAACCCTAGGCCATGTGAAACTCTCAAAAACAATTTACATCAAAGTGACTCTTTGGGCATGCATTCAAGAATGAATGTTGAAATATGGACATGGGAGGTTTATATGCTCTTGAGGGGGGATTATTGACAATATTGTGCTCCAACTAGTGGATGGTTACTTTCTATTTTTCTTGTTGTTTGGTTGACAAGTAATCTCCCTAGGATAGTTTCGTTTTTAGTAGATTTCTGAGAATCTATGCACTATGTAACTTTCTTTCTTTTTTAGGTAACTCAGTTTCGGAAAGTTTTCCTAAACTGAGATTTGGTTCTATATTATAAAATAGAGCCTATAAAATATAAATAAACTACATAGGGAAGAGCCTCAATAAATACGAGAGCTCTCTCCCTCTTCTTCTTCTTCTCTTCTTCTTCTTCTTCTTCTTCTTCTTCTTCTTCTTCTTCTTCTGCTTTTTCTCCCCTCTTCTCTCTTCCTCATTCTCATTGTCCCTGCTGGTCTGGCCTTCTAAATGTCTGTAGCTGCTCCAGAGAAAATTCAAAAGTTCTCAATTGCACTGTTGTCATGGCATCACCTAAGCATCCAGAGGCCTTGGTCACCTTGTTGGTGTCACATTGTGTCCAGGCCCCCTCCAACACCTTAGGTTGTCTACAAACCACGAAAATTATGCTTAATAAGATCACAAGAACTTACCTAACTTGGTTCAGCAGAACTCTGGTCTTTTGTTAATTAAGATTCCTTGTATTTCAGTGGAACTCACCAATGCCCCTCTCCCAAAAGAAACTCCATGGAAAAAGGGTTTCTGTAAGTCGTTAGTGACAGCTGGATACATTCTGTTGTTTATCCAATATCTAGTTGATCGTCAGCACTATCCAGATGTTCATAGTAGTGATGGGGTTTATTGGGTGGAATATTTTTTTATGTTGAAACATTCAGAAAGTTGGCAAATTAAATTGGTTCATTAACAGCAAAGGAAAATATTTCTTGCATATTATTTATGACTGGAAGATACTCATGTAATATAAGGAATTTTATTGGGGAAAAAGAAAACAATTAAAAAGGTAATGTAATCTGAATGTTTGTAAATGAATGAAAAAAGAAAATGGAACAACATTCTGATGGTGCAAGTACGTGACACAAAATAAGATAATTCATGGACAAAAGTGAAACTAATTGAAAAGAAGGAAACAAAAACAGGGGGATTTGGGGGGGGGGGGGTTAGAGGTGAATTTGGTTCAACATGCCACAGTTAATTCTTGTGCTCCCACTTTTCTTTATCCCTTTAGACTAGGTAGTTTTTGAAAAGGTTCCACGCTCTCAAGTACCACCAAATTTAGTGCACTCCTTTCAACCAAGGAATACCTATTTATCTTAGCCCTCCAAGAGACCCTGCTAAACATGGGACACTGGTGTACTAGGTATGGCTTTCAGCTTCCCTTCTGAAGTATGCAAACACACTAATTCTTAATTGCATATAGAAGATTCAAGTCTTCGCTGATATTCAAGTGTTGGTAAATGGACCTCATTACTTTCCCCTATGCCTAGGTATAGACTTCTATTCGAATAGAGATGAGTGTTTCTTTCTGATTTATAGTTGCTCTTAGAGAGAGAAAGACTAGAAACAAAGGGTAAATTCTCTAGAAGATTTGCTCACGCAGAAGGATTTCTTGTTATCTACAAACACGCTCTACTTGCTGGTGTGTCAACTAAGGCTAGCACTCTTATTTGGTTTGGTAAAGGGAGAGGTTGCCCTTGTCAAGTATGGCCGGATTTTCATCTCCTGACCTGATTTACGACCACCCATATAGTTTCCTGAGTTGGGTGAATCTTCACATATGAGAGTGTACGTCAACGCATATGAAGCACCTAGATGGAATAAACCATATAGGAACCAATCCCAGTGGATCCCATCTAGATGTTTCACCTGCATTCATGTACATGAAGATTACCTGCACTAGTTCTCCATGCAGGGGTGCACTGTTAGATAACCAAAAGAGGAAGAACTTTGTTTTATTTATTTAATTTTTTTCTCTGTGTGTGTGTGTGTGGGGGGGGGGGGGGGGATAAGAAGGGGCACCCTCAAATTGAGTTCAGGTGGCTTTCCATGGTTTCAAGTGGCTCAGGTTTTAATATACAGTACTGCAAAACGTGATGACTCCCATAGCATATACTAGTGCAGAGGAAAGAAACTAAGAAACCCAATTTCCATTTCTTAAGGATTTCCCATAGTACAGAAGAAAGAAACCTAAGATTTCCACTTCTTCTAGCCTCTAGAGTCCTAAAATTGACCCATGTTACATATAAAGAGACCAACTGACGTCACATCAAATATAGAAGTAATTGATGCTCCTCAGGAGATAATGTATAATCAGAACCTCTTAACACTTGCCATAAACGGACACATCGCCAGGAACAACAATTACCTTGGCTCTCACATTTCTAATTCAGAAAACCAAAATCAATTCACCCAACTACTTGAAAGTTTGACGAATTAAAGCAGGGTTGCCACCCATGGCCAGCAACCAGCAAGTTCAAAGCAGGAAAAGGAAAAGCTAAAACACAGATTAACTGAACAGAAAGGGAAAGAAAAATAAAAAGGAGCAAACAAAAACGAAGAAAACAGCTTTACCCTACGATTAAAGGAAGAAAGAGCTACCGACGAACTGGTGGCTGGCTCGAACAAATTAACTTGAATTCAGGAGCAGCTTCTGCAAATGATCTAGTGACAAAACGTTTATGACTTCAGAGTCTCAAGGGAGGAACTAAAACGTAGACAAGACGTATTTATTTGGAATTTTCTGTCTTTTTTTCTTTTTTTTTTTTCTAAGTCACCTGGTCCCAGAGACTCCCAGTGCCTGAGTGCCTACTGGGCATAAAAATTTTCGGTAACCAGCCAATCACATGGATTGGTTTCCGGTTCAAAATATTAAATAATCAGAAACTTGACGAAGTTTAGAGTATCCGGGCATCGAATACTCGGACCCGTCCAGTCTGCCCGTTGGAGCAAAACCGAAACCGATGAACGCGACACCTATTATAGGAATTTGCGGAGAATATTCCATTGATTTTTCTTGTGCCTGAATTATTTTTTTCTGATGTGGTGTGGGGTCGGCCGATCGCCAAATGTGGATTACCTGTACTTTTATCTCAACATCATGCCTAACCCTTTTTTTAAACAAGAATTGAGAAAAACCTTTTAAACCTCAGGGTTGGCCCAATTGGCAAAAGTTAAAATACCCTTTGACACTTGGCAGTTTGGACTAGTACGTGTAAGCTATTATGAGGATTAGTCTTTTTCTTTGACAAATTGAGTTGAATTGCATGAAAATTTGTTCAAATACAATCATAATAATAAGCCTAAAGTTGTCAATTGTGTATTGATACTATCTTACCGTATTGAACCGTGCCGTTTAAACCACACTATTTTCAAATTTGGCATGGTATATACCGAAACCATTTTTTGAAATTTGGTACAGTTTCATTTTTGGGTAGCATACTATCGGTATGTACCAAATTTGACACCCTTGTATCTAGGTTGAGTTGGGCCCAATTTAAAGCCCAATCCATGTTGACATTACTCCTTATTGGGCTCAATTTAAGATTCACTCCATCTTGACATTACTCTTGGGTTTGGCCCAATTGCTAATAGAAAAAAACTTCAAAAACTTCAAATTAAGAAATGTTAGATTGAAAGTATAATGTATGAAGAACATAAGTATATTGTTCTTCTTCTTCTTATATTGCAAATCTGAACAATTAAAATATTAACTAAAAGACCATATTACACAACCAATACCATAAACACTCTTAGGTTGTAAGTGAAGAAGATTAAAATAATGGGTTCTTTTATACCGGAATTATACCGTACCATATACATAACAGTTTCTTTTTTCTCATATCGATTTTATACCGAAATCGTTCAGAACCATTTCAAAAAATCATTTTCATATTGTACCGTATAAATTCCGTATGGTACATTTCGGTAATGAGGGTTTGAAATTTGGGTATTGTACCGTACTAAAATAACACCCTTATAAGCCTTTTTCCCAACTAAATGGGATCAACTACATAGATTCTTGCCCTCGAATCAATTTTGTTTGAGGCCATACTAGATACAATGCTTAAGTTATACATATCATTTATCACTATTTCTCTTAAGAATATCTTAAGTTTGCCCCTCGCTTTCCAAGTTCCTTCAATTTGGATTGTATCACTTCTTCGTATAGAGGCATTTAAGGCCTCCGTTGAACGTGGTCATGTCACCTCAAATGGTTTTCTCGTAGCTTATGACTTACGAGAACAACTCCCAAACCAACTCTAATATAATCACTCCTTATATTATCCCTCTTAATTTTGCCACTCATCTATTTCTACTATTCTAAGTTTATTTACATGATTCTTTTAACAGCCCAACAATTTGCATCTTACATCATAGTTGGTCGAACAACGGTCTTATAGAATTTTTTCTTTAAGCTTTAATGGAATACATTGATCACATAAGACCCCAGACGCACATCTCCACTTCATCCACCCCATTTTGATTATTTTAGAAATATCATTATCTATATCAATTATTTTATTTATGATTGAACCAAGGTGCCCAAAACAATCACTCTAAGGAATTTTCTTATCGTCAAGTTTCACCGCCCCATTGTCTGCCCGATCATGACTAAAGTTACAAACTAGATATTCTATTTTCACTCTACTTAGTTTAAGCTTCTTGATTCCAAAGTTGCTCTCCATGATTATAACTTAGTATTAATTTCTATTTGAGTTTCATCTATTAACACAATATCATCAGTAAAAAGCCTACACCAAGGAGATGTTATCAACCATTGTAGGAGATGTTCCTAAGATGTTTTTTCAACTGCATGTGATTGATTTATAACCCTTACTTATTGTCCTTTTGACTCTTTCCTTCACTTATCTAAATAGTTTGTATAACCAATTAATCTCCATTATTATCTATCATTGGATCCCATTATACGAATCCTAATAAATGTAACCAACTAGATATCCACCATTCTCTAGAAGTAATATTAGTGACTTGATATAGAAAGAGGAGTCATAACCTCTGACAATACATAATTTGGGCCAACATTTTAAATAGAATGTCCTCAAGCAGTGAGCTCTAGCTACCCAACAAATACTAACTAAGCTCGATACACAAATTGTCTATGAGTGCAATATAAGTGAATGCATGACAATTGTATTATTATTAATGTTGTTTTATCATTATTATTATTATTATTATTATTATTATTATTATTATTTGCCCAACAATATAGATCTATGAGTACTACTTAGACATATGGGTCCTTCAAGGTTCTAGATAGTACACCTTGAGAGTTGAGAACCCTCGACACAACTCATAATCAAACTGGAAGCCCATCAACTATTGATACATTGTACCCCACAAAAACGTTTAAGTTGGCCTACTCTTCTACTCAATTCAAATAATGGACCTCGGTAGTGAGTGATGGTGAATGGTTCACTAGGTTTAACTTGGCTTTTAAGATCACAAGGACCTCCAATAGGTCATCAAACACAATCTCCTTTGATTGGGTTGTCCTCTGGTTGGCCTAACGTGTATCTATACAAGGGTAAAATGTGATTCTATGTATCAACAGGTGAAACTCTCTACGCTGCTTTCCTCCCCTGTAAAGACATATCTGGTATGGACCGTGGCCTCCCTGTTTCTCTCTCCTGTTCACCTATGCACATTTTTCTTACTTGTTGGTATAGTTGGTGGCATTAGCCAATAGGTACCCTACTAGCCATTTCGTGATCATCATGCCTATATGGGGTTGTAAATGCATGAATACCAAAAAATCAAGACTATGGTGTCGATCCTCACAATGGCCACACCTCCATCTTGACACATATAAGTAGTACAAAGTTTAACATCAATCTCCCTCAATTACTTCACATCATATGTCTGATACAAGGCACCTATTGCCCCAAATATGACCCCTTCAACAAACCACGCATAAATTCGATTGATTTTGCTTTTCTGTTCACAAAGAAGGTGAGTGTCGTGGTTGTATAGCCTCCTCCAAAGGTCAAGTCAAATTTGAGTACAACATCACCCTAAAGTAGGGCTTCTCTCCGAGCTAAAATTTTAGAGAGAGTTGTGGGAGTAATTGAGCATTACCATTACATTTGGTAGGTAAAGGGTATTTATAGTAGAAACTCTTGTAGCCATTAAATCATCTAGCTAGGTGACATTGATCCCTTGTTGGGGGTGCCAAATTAATAAAATAGAAGCTTCATCGTGTCCTATCAGAGGCTAGCAGTAAGCATGATAAACTAGGTTAGAGTTGACAACATTGCACCTTATCAAGCAGACAAAATGGAGTTTGGGCCATCCAAAAAGGATGTTGAGAAGAATGTCACTTCAACATATCTATTGGCAGGAACATTATGGACTTTCCATAGCGGCAAAGTTTTGTTTTGTGGAATCCAGATGATAGTTGTACACATAAGATATTTTCAACCACTTCTGTTTTAGGTCTCTCGACTACCTTTCCTATGGACCTGGATCGGGTTGTATGGAGTTGACACAACAGATGTATGAGAAGATCTAACAATCATTTGGTTTAGCCCCTTGGTCTAGTGTACTCCGGGTCAACACGTGGTGAAGTGTAGTGAAAGGAATTATTTTTCCCTTTTATGTTGTACAGTTGAAAATAGAGTAAAGTGAAATTAACATTACCAAGTTGATTGATTGGCTATCAAATTAATGTATAATTCTTTAAAATTACATATCAAGCTATTTTATTTATTTTAAGTGCCATGATTATGGTATTCAATGACATAAGACTCCTAGCATAGTGTATTGCATTTAAAATATCACATGACTTGTTAATAGATCAATACTTCACAAACATCAACAACTGTACTACAAACACAAGCATTAATGCCCATCTAATCATTTTGAATGAATCAAGGAACATCTCATCCTCTAGCATTTCCAATTTTGGGCTTGCGTGTGCAATGCAATGCAAAAGGGTTTACTTTAGACTATCAATACTCTCATTAAAAAGATGAAGAGGTGAGATTCCCTAAGTTTTTAATTTACTTGTGTTTATTATAAGTAAATTAAATTACATTTTCCTTTAAAATGTGAAAATTATTTTACTTTGGAGAAATAATATCCTAGTAATCAAACACCTAAACTATTGGTAGCTTTATAAGAGGGAATAACTATTTTTTATATGAACGAAACTTTGCCCCTAGCATTAAGGAGATTTAAACTTTTAACCTCATACCATGAGGCATTGCTATTTACCAACTGGACTACCACTTAGGGTTGAAGTAATTCTGATTAAATGCTGTCTTTTTGAGTTTCCTCCATGGCGATTCTTGGTTGCAAGAGGTTTTTCATCTCTAATAGTACTTGAACAATAAGAAATGACCGTGGGTATTAGGGATCTTCATTAATAGATGCCTCTGCCCATAACATACAGGAATTTCATTTTTTTTTTTTAATTGGTAGCTTTATTTCAAGGGGTGGGGACTATTGCATATACAAAAAGAAGCATCACCTGTGATCTCTTCACTAAAAGGTTCCGATTCTTAACAACTGAGCAACCCTTCGATAGTAATCTCAATTGATGTTCTTCATTCACAAGGATATCAACAAATCAAAACTTTGAACTTGTGAGAGTAAAATGGTAGATCTGAGAAAATGAGCATAATTCAATAAATTGAGCTTTCTAAAACTAGTAAACTTGACACGTGCAAATGCATGTGTGGCCATTTAACGTCTAAAAGGAATCTCTAAAATTGAATAAGAAAATCAAGTAAGATGAAAAAGAAAAGTTTGCAGTAGAATAATTGTAACTTTGACTCAAAATAATTGCAAAAGAAGGAGAATTTTTAAAAACCTACTAAAAAAAATGAGAAATGGAATGTGTAGGTTTGTTATCATTAATAGTATTGAGAAATAAAACATGCTACATGATTTTACATTAAGTTTGTTGTGTACGTTCATCATTTGACTGATAATCCATAACTATAGAAATTAAGTCCTTTTAATTCCAACCCAACAAAATCACAAGAACTGATTGACTACTGATATTTTGATGGTTTTTTTTTTTTAGATAAATAAAAACTATATTACTAGGAAGGACAATTACATAATTTAATTATATCTACTATAGTCAAAGCATTATTTAGAGCTATTGAGGATCTATATGCTAAAGAAGTGAACCATAATTGCAGGTGGGGGTTCAGAAAAATACTAATGTCTATATGGTATATGCAAGAAACTAGATGTGCCAAAATAGGAACATGAGCAATCGGCGACAGATTGTGCTTCGGGTGTCAAAAAAGGTTCATGATTTTTTTATAGTGTTTAGTTTTATTAGAGAAGAATGTGAGATTCCTATATAATTTTGATACTGCAATAGCATTAGCTTTTGTCTAATACATCAATTTTGTTTCATTTACAATGTGCAATAGTCACAAGGTATTGTATGAGCAAAAAAACATATAAATTGATGTCTAACAAATGATCTATCTGTTTAGTATTTTTCTGCTATAATTGAACTATTATACTGAGAAAAATTATAATATAAACATAATTAGATATATTAAACCTATAACTAAAAATCAATTAAACAACATACATGTTGCAAATGTACTTGGATAATTCACTTTTTTTTTTTTTTTTTTTTTTTTTAATACGAGCAAAAAAAATTTGAAGCAAAGATCATAATGAGCTGCTAAATCATGAGACTGGCAATCATAAAAATAAAGAGAATAAATGATTCTACTAACCAAATCTACAACAATTCATGATGTAATCATCATGTACCTACATTAATGTAAGTTGATTAGATGCATTCAATGAAACTAACCATAGACAAAACTAGGTAGAAAAAAAAGTTTTTACAAAAAAAATAATAAAAATACGAAGAACTGATATGTGCTTATCTGAACATGTGTATATTAGTCTCTTGAAAATGTAACTATAAGGGGCATGCTATAGGGTATCCAATCAAGCATAGACTAAAGATATAATGGGTTGCAGTTGAAATTTATTTTAGAATATAATTTACTGGTGATTAAAAAATAATTAAAAATATATGCTAAGTTTGACTGTTGGGGATAAAGATTAGATAAGATGTACTCATACTCATCTTCAAATAAAGGTCTCAATGACCTATATATAGATGTTATGCAATAACAGCTCCCTCTAGTACCTTGTGAATTTTCATTCTTAGTCAGTCCGATGAAGTGAAAAATAAGATATCCATAATCTCTTGCAAAATAAAGTGATTGAATAGTTATGTTATAGAGAATAAAACCTCCAAAGAATTACCTTGCTAGTTACTGGTATTCTAAATAGGTCTTTTCCAGTTAAATATCCAGTTAACTGTAAGTGAAGCTAAAGCTCAAATTTACCTTGCTAAGCAATCGTAGGTTGAACTATTTTCTAGAAAAAATATTAATAACAGTAATAACTACTTAAACTGAGAGGAAATAAGAATAAAATTATATATACTTTATTCGTCAAAACCTTATATTAGTGGTAGTTGGATTTTTATTTGTTGCAATGGCTGCAGCCTGCGATCAATATTCAATAGCCATGATTACGCCATGTGTAAAGAAAACGATCCTATAGTGTTAAATAAACTTAAGGGGTTATATTTGTAAATACCCCCTCTTTCTTTTTTTTTTCACATTTTTTTTTTTTTTTTTTTATTTTTTAAACCACCCCCCCCTTCCCCTCCCTTTTTATTATTTTTTTAAAACACGGCCCCCCCACGGGGGGGGGGGCGGGGGGAGCATGTAGGGAGCGTATAGTGCTCTTGTTTTATTTGATTGTACTGTCATTCCCCGCACGACTTACGAGCAAGAACGATACTCTTTCTTTTACGAAATATGACTTCTTGCTTTAGAAGCTTTCTTAGCTGTTTATAAGCCAAGGGCAATCCACTACTATTACAGGACTAGTGCACTTAGTCGACCTTCTCCTCTTGTTAGAAGGACTCGGTGAACGTCTTTAGCTCCCCCCCCTCCCGCTCCTCCTATTGAAAGCATCGGCGACAAGCCTTTGAAGAGTTCCGTTACCCTTACTCCAAAAGGGATGCTATTTCATAGGTAGAAGAGGAATTCTCCGCAGAGGAAGACGTAAGAATAGGAAAACTGAAATGACTTTTCAATCGCAGTAGAGCAAGTTCTCCCTTCTTCTGCTTGAAGGTAGTGTCATCGAATTCCTTTCAAAGCCCCATAGTTTATAAAAAAAAATATCTATCACCGCTTTAGGTGATTGCGCTCTTCGACAATTTGATCTTTCATTGCCAATCACCCGGCATTGGATCAAGACATGCGTTCAAGGACAGTAAGGGATTCGTTCCTAAAAAGGGCAGAATACTCCAACCCCTCCTTTCCCGAAACCCGAGCAAGCTGATTTCTCGCGTCAAAGGCGCGTATATCGTGCTTGTCTTGAGCCCTTTTGAGCTGAATATTTATACCCTTAGCCCCTTGCTTTCTATTGATATGGGCCAGCAGATTCTAGGTGTAAATAAAACTCAGAAAGCGCCCCGCTAACACCCCTTGACTAGCTAGCAGCGCTTTTGGGGCCATAACTAGAGGGCAAAGCGTAGAGAGGCAAACCAAGACTTACCGCAGCTCAATGAGGTACCAATCCAGTCATACTACCACCCACAAACTTAGGGGAGGCACTCGAAGAGTCCACACCCTTTCTTCGTCGTTCCGCATAATCAAATCAAGATGCGGTGTCTGCCTATTCAAACCATCGGTGAGTGTACAGCACTAGGCATCTCTCTTGTCTTGGGGCAAGGGCCGAGACTTCGGGTATGCTTGGCACCACCTCGATCAGCAGTGCTTGGTGAACGGTAGATGCTCGAATAATAGTGAATTGAGGCATTATTCAATCTGCCTCTCGAACTTATGGAGTAGAACCAACCAACCTCGCTTGAATATCTCAGCCTTGCCTAGAAAGAAGCATTTCTGAAGCAAGGTTGGGGCTAGGTCTAACCTTTATGAAAAATAGTTTGAGTCCTTCTCTACTCCTTCGGAGCCTCAACTATTCATTTTCCACAGGGAAAGGAGAAAGGAGGGACCTTTTACCACCGCGCCACATTCCCGCCTTGACAAAAAGCGAAAGGGGACTGAGTGTAAATCAAAAGCAGTCTCGGTTGCGAGCATTACCCACCCCCTTACTCAACAATAGGGCACCAAAACCGGAATCTCCTACTCCACTCTAGTTGAACTGAGCCAAGTCAACCTTGCCCGAGGCAGCAGCCCTTTATTTTGAAAAGGTTGATGCAGGGGCCCACTTAAGCTGTATTAAAAGAGTTGTAACCGGGTCCCCGGAGCTGTTTTAAAAGTAAAAGAGTGGTGCCAACAAGCCTTTGAGGACCTTAAGAAGGCGGTAATGGAGGAAGCGGTGCTTGCCTTGCCAGACTATGGCAAGCCCTTCGAGGTGCACACAGATGCATCGGACTTTGCAATTGGAGGGGTGTTGATGCAGGAGAGACACCCCATTGCCTTTGAGAGCCAGAAGCTGAATGAGACTGATTGGCGGAATTCGACTGGAAGGACTGCTTTCTTCGTTCTAAATTAGTATTGATTGGAATAAACTAGACAGAGCGAACAGCGTGCCCATCACGACTCCTAGCAAGAGGACAGCTCCTACACGAGTACTATCTTGAAGGGTCTTCCCTTCCTGCCTCTCACCCGAGAGTCAGTCACTCCACTCGTTAACCTACTCTAACGGAAGACAGAAAGGACAGCTAACAGCAACAACGGTAATGGGCAAGAGAGAGCGGGAAGCAGGGTTTCCACTACAGAACTATCTGACCGGTAGATGTTTTTGAAACATTAATAGAACAGGAAGAGGAGTCAGCTTAGAAGAAAGAAAATAAAAAGGAATGACCACCATCATAATGATTCGATCTTTTATAAGGTTTCTTTTGAAACGACTGATTCTCAGTATCACCGTACTTGTTCTTACTCGTATTCTTTTTGAATGTGACTGGGGCTTTTCTTTGGAAGCCGCGTTCTTTGCTCCATTTCAACACCACTTAGTGGATTTTTTTCTTTCAACAATGGATCTCTTTCCGTCGGAGGCGATGGAAGTGGTGCTAGCTCTTCGAAGCGACCGCAGTGGGATCTCAACAATGTCCCTGCTGCTGAGCCGGAGTCTGCCCCCCCGTCGGACCCACGGGCGGTAGAAGACGAAAATCTTCGTCTCCGCCAAGAGAATGCGGAACTAAAAAAAGACTGTGGGAGGAGCGAAAGCAACTCGACTGTAAAGGAGAGGGGCTGTTAAGGGCTCGAGCAAAGCGAGAGGGGCTGTTAAGGGCTCGAGCAAAGCGAGAGGGGCTGTTAAGGGCTCGAGCAAAGCGAGAGGGGCTGTTAAGGGCTCGAGCAAAGCGAGAGGGGCTGTTAAGGGCTCGACTGAAAAGGAGAGGAGCGAAAGAAGATCAAAACGGTCCTGGACGAGGCGGAAAAGAAAATCGACGAAGATCACCAACGAAAGATTGATCAAGCAGCTGAATTGAGACATTCTCAAGATCAGATATACCGGGAATATAAGATACTATGCAATCAGACGTCCATTTTACAAATGGAAAATGAACGTCTAAAAGAACGAATCACTCAACTCCAATTTGAACAGGATAAGATTCGATTTAAGCGGGAGGGGGAGAGCGAATAATCTTTTTGAAGTGAAGGTCGTGTACAACAACCAACACCGCACAAGCGAAGGCAAGGTTGGTTCGATGACCCGAAGCCAAAAGAAGAGAAATTGGATCATCTTTCCCGAGAGAGGCCGCCTTCTCTCAACCTCCTTCGGACCCTCGGTAAAATTATAAATTGATCAAATCACTTGATCTCCCGTGCTGTGGAAAGCTTTACGAAATGGATTGCTTGCTTCGTTGCAAGAACGGATCTTAGCCAGACGTTGACCGGCCGCGCGGGACACTATCGTTCCTCGAATGCTTGGCACTTTGGGCGCTGCTTTCTCGATCTACTATCACACTTGAAGCGAGGCAATCCATTACGTTAAGCCTCCGAGAAGTCTGGCTTTGCTCTTCCAGTTCGTAAAGGATCAACCACCAATGGGTTACCGGCCGCGCAGGCTCTACTGGTCCTCGGCTTCTCAATCTCTTTCTTTACTCGAAGAGCGGCAAACTTGAGACTGTGATTAGGCGGGGACAGGATTCGAACCTGCAGTCTTCAGGTCATGAGCCTGATGAGTCGACCAATTCCTCTACCCCGCTTCTTCCCCTTCTCTTTCTTGAACTATTCCCACCTGTGCCGGGTTTGGTTGGTTGCCCGAAGGGCTATCTGATCCGATCAACTGCGTAAGCCGTAGCGCGCTAGCGCGCGTACTCTTCCTCTATGAGCGAGACTCTATCCAGATCTATGGATCTCCCCAGCATCCAAGCGAGACTCCATCCAAATCTGCCACTCGTTGGGCGACGCCTTCTTTTCTATGAACACCCCACCACTGCACTGAATGATGAACTTTGCCAGTCTTCGCCTCCGACCCTATTTCCATTCGAGAACACACGGTCAAGCCAAGCCCTTACCCGCCGCTACCATATAGTATTCATCTCTCCTTCGTCTGGTCGAGAAGGGAGGGGAACTGGACCGTGACTCTTCTATTACATTACATTACGGAGAAGTCCATTCTCGTCATGATCGATCCACGTCCTACCGTAGTGCCCTCCGAACCAGGCTTGCAACGCTTACAAAGCTAGCTTACTAAGGTGAAGGAATTTGTAGTAGATTGCACGAGCTAGACAGTCAATCCAGCCGTTTTCTTGCTTGGTGCGCTAGTGCGCCTGACTTATATATAAGTAGGCGTTTTCTTGCTTCCATCCGCCTATCAGCTCTTTTTAACTGGCCTGAAGCTTAAAGACAAATGGCCATAGAGAGCGATGAACTCATCAGACAGCTGCCAGTTAGCCTTGCACTTCCTTATTCACTCTTGAACTACAAGAATGCGGCGACTCTTGACCGTCATGCTTTGCTTGATCTCCTGCGCCTAGTGACGAAGCTCTGGAATCAAATGACTGCAGACAGACTCTCTCTCAGTCAAATGACTGGGAATTTAGGCAATGATTAGTCTTCTACCCCAAGTCTTCCTTTGCCCTCATACCGAGCAAGCAACCCGTCTTTTTTCACTCTTTTTTTAGCTCAACTAGCTAGTAGGGCATCTTTACGTCATTAGGATAGCTGGGTACCGACATCCAGCAGTAAGTCAGTTTACGGCACAAGCTAGGTCTTACCGACAACATACTCTTAATATAGAGTAGTACGTAAGGAAAAGTTTCAGGCGAGAGGGCAGGCAAGAAGACATTCAGCTCAGGGTGGTCTACGATCAGCTTACTCAAATAGGGGCTCCCGAGGCTGTAGTCCCTTGTCAGAAACCTGACCCCGGGAAATGGCCGCCGTCTTGTGACCGGTGTTGGTCTTGCTTGGGTTCTATCTTTTCCCAAGCGTCGGAAAGGCTCTAAAGAAATAGAGTGACGAGCATCTTTCCTATCTCTTCTTGGTAGAATAAGGCTTTCCCCTCGATCCGACACACCCGTGATCTCGACCATCACCTACGCAATTTCGTAGATCTCAATCAGTAAGGACACGTAATTGAGTGAAGTGACCCATTGGAGTATGGGGCACGAACAGATAACCCCCTATTTCACACTAAGGGAATATTAAGGCAGCCTCTAGAAAGGAGGGAGCCGCCCTATACTTCCTTTCTACTAGAAACTAACTCAATGATCTCAAAAGAATAAATTTACAACAACTCAATAGAATTCTCCGGCCGTCAATCACCCGCTTTGGTAAAGGAATGTTACCTCTTGCCTAGCTTAACGAAAATAAATAAAAAAGAAATACAATACATAAGTACTAGATATACGAGTAACACAAGTGTTCGGGGGAAGCGCCTCACCCTCGCTCTCGTCCAATCGACTAAGAGATGCAGTCTTGGCTCAGTCAAAAAAGAACTCAAATATTAATAATAATATCCATTAAACCATAAAGAGAAGTTACACAACAGAAGGTGCTGCGGGATAAGGAGAAGAAGTGCGGGATACAAGTACCAGTGACATAAAGCAATGTCACGAAAGCCGAGAGCCATCACGCCCGAACCAGCAACCCCTTCTTATGCTGCCTTATGCTGCTTGCAACTCCGAGGTTTCTGATCTTTAACCAGGAATAGCCAGTCCCAGGGAACCAAGCCCTCCCGAACGGCATAAAAGGAAAGCATTTTTTAACCAGTTCCAGATAAAGAATCATTAATAGAAGAAGTGCGATCGATCCCTCTGCATCGTAATCAACAAAATAGGCATACGAATCCGCGTAATCAAGGATCTGAATCCACTGAGGCATCCA
Organism: Hakea prostrata; assembly: GCF_041222555.1. Taxonomy (NCBI): domain Eukaryota; kingdom Viridiplantae; phylum Streptophyta; class Magnoliopsida; order Proteales; family Proteaceae; genus Hakea; species Hakea prostrata. Next base: position 47,639,020 of record NC_142601.1, on the reverse strand, counting down.
AATCCCTATCCCCATCCTCAGAAAGAACATCTAGGGCCGAGGGAATGTCTTCTAGTGAGGGGAGTCTTTTCAGCTTCAATCGACTGGAAGCACTTCCTTCCGCGCCTACCTCTCTTGGTTGCCTGCTTTTAGGGCCCGCTTTAGGGCTAGTTCTCTTGCCAGCTTGTAGGGCTTAAAGCGGAACTGAGCTTCTCACTAACAGAATCGTAAGCTTCATTTCATCAAACGAGACTCGGATCGAGGAGCTAAAGTCCTTCGGATGAACAATCCAATCCGAAAATGAGGAGTGTGAAACGTCGGTTTCTCTGGTCAGACATATAGCCATAATTTGGAATGTTGAGAATTGCTAGGACCGGGCACCTTTGTTGATTTCGAATCCTAGGCCGAGACGAGTCCTATCCCTTTCCCTCTGCTTCATCAAACCTTAGCGCAACACCCTCTTCCGCCGATAGGCATCACAAAGACCCGAAGCGAAATACCACTTGTCTAGTCAAATAGCCGGCACTATCCCTTTCCACGCAATCAAACTTTCCCGGTCCCCTTCTAAGTCAATGGACTGCTAGGATAAGGGGATGGGCACTTGGAAAAAATAATCCCTTACTGAATGCATTTTTGATCAGTGACCGTAGAAAAGTGAATGCTTTCTATGATATCTTCTTTCTGGCTACCAAACGTGCTAATTGGTCAAAAGAGCTTATTCTGAGTGCTTAATCCGCCCTAATTATGGTTGCTCGCTTGGTCTACCTGCTTTGTTCTGATTTCATTGTATTCCTCCGTATTCAGCATTCGCCGGTGTCACAAAAAGCAAAAGCATATCAATTCGTTGAGGCAACTAGTCTTGGTAAGGTTTACCACTGAATGAGAAAGGCCCCTAGGTAGATAGAACGTATGACCATTTCCGGGTCTTTTAAGGCATCTTTGCCGGCATCCAATGTCCCCATGTGTGATACGCGTACGAGGGACAACAAGACAGCGGGGAGTCTTTGTGACGGGGAAGAGCCGTGCATTAATTTGGAATATTTAAGAGCTTCTCCCTGACATCCACCCAAGGGAGTACCGTCAGCCCCCCAAAGGGCTACCATAACAGCCACCCTGCTCCCGGCTGACTGATTGCGGGGAGCGCAGGGTTCCAAACCACGTTCGGTTCTGGTAAAAGGGCGGCGGGTAGGCTTGGAAGGAAAGTAAGAGTGGGGGCTTCTATAACCCACCACGGTTAGGGCTGGAGTTGTCACCCCCGGGCAAGAATAGGAGGTCCTACACTCGCTCACAACCGCTTATTTAGTTGATATTGTAGGGCCCGCGGACCTCGATCAAAAGAGGAAAGACAATGCCCATCATACCCTTCGGGGATGTCAGTTAGGCCATTCCAGGAGACAGCAAGCGGGCTGGGACCGAAGCTCGCTATGCCGTTGCAAAGTATGTTGCAACAAGCAAAGGGCGTGGTTGGGTCTAAGAGTAGTAAGATAAGAGATCACACGCCTCTTTTTCTTTTTTTGTTAGGCCAGTTTTGAACCCAAACGCGCTAGTTCTTCCCATCTGACAGATAAGAAAGAAACTGGCACAACGAGCCCAGCTGGACTGGCCACAGTTACTACATCTTCTATCGAGGGAAGTTACTCACCGGTTCTCCCTTCCCCAGCCGGGTCGGGAAGGGAATGAAGTGAAACCAGCGATAGCAGGCATTTGCAACTGCCGGTGGTCTCCCCTTCATTCGTTATAACGAACGTATGGGAGACCAAGATATTTGTGTGTGCAATTGAGCCCCCTAGGAGGAGGGGAGAAAGAGATGGGCAGGGCCTCTTCGTTCCGTTCGGGCAGGGATGGCAGCGAGCAACCACCGGAACAAGAAGCTGACGAAAGAATAGGGCAGCCCACGATGATTTTAGCTAAGAGAACAACTCCACTAAAAGATAGAACTCTCGCTCAAGAAAGCGTAAGGCCGGCTGTGCAGGAATAAAAACCTTCAGTCTATTCATGTGGTTAAGAAAGTCTTCGTTTTCTCGAAGTATTTGTTGAAAAAATTGAGAATTGGTTTTTTCGATGATAAGAGAATCGAGAAAACTTCCCCCCTTATTTGGTTTAGTAATGGGGGGTCGAATTCCAAACCTTTTCTCTCGAGTATATCCATTACCAAAAAATGGACGTCACTTTGGGACACATGCGGATAGCTGCCCCGCGTGGCTAAAAGTAAGCCAAGAGAGCTCAAACTCTTTTTTTTCATTAGAACTAAAAAAGAGAGTCTAATAAAGCCACTCATTACTAAATACTAAACCAGAGAGAAGTCCTCGGGTCGAGTCTTTGCGAGTTCATCCCAAACAAAGCGAACCCAATCCTGGTCGGAAAGATGCAGATAAAAGGCCAATAGCCGCTTCTCCGGCATAAGCTTTAAAGAAGAGAGCTATCAACGCTAATAAACATTTCATTAAGAAAAAAAGAAAAGATTTATAGAAAAAATGAAAGAGTCATTTATTTCCATCTTTTTCTGGCTAATATAATCAAAGAACAATACAAAAATGCCGAAAAATCCGTCAATAAATGACGAACTCCATTATACAGATGATAGGACAGGGCTAAGGCTGTAATCTCGACGGAGATTAGGATGAGCTTTGATGAATAAAACAAGAATTGGTAGAAATTCTCATAGGTGAAGCAAATCAAACCTATTTTCAGACAAAGAAGATAACTAAACAAAACTATAGTGGCTAGGAAAGCCCCGGAGATTCTATGGGAAATTGGAAACGTCGAAGTGAGCTATGGTTTATAAATAGGAAGATGAGGGGATAACGGGCGAAGGAAATTCATATGTTGATATGAAGATTGATGTTCATTCGCTCCTTGCTCGCGGAGCGGCATACCGAAAAAAAGGCCCCTCCCGAAATTGAACCGATGACTGACGCTGTATGAAAGCTACGTGACTCTTGTCTTTGAAGCGCTGAGTTACTTAAGACTCTCATCTAAGATAAAGAGTGTCCCAAAGGGCTACCTTTTTTTCTCTTAGACGAGAGCAAGCCTGACCGATGAGGAGGTGGAGCCGAGTGGAAACCTACTACGAAAAAAGAAATTCAAGTCTCGGCTTGACTCATTTAGGGCGTCCTGTAGCAAGTGCCTAGCTCAGCTCCGAAGAGTGATGAGAAGACCGCCACTGTACATCTTTCTTTCAAAAGATGAGAACACGCCCTTTACTAATATAATAGAAGGTATGGCAAAAGCAAGAGTGAAACTACAAGCTAAAAGCAGGCGTGCTCTTATTATAAGATAATACGATACCACCCCCCACTTTTGGCACACTTGTTTGATGAGCTAAGCGCTTTAGTCAAATCAGCTTACGACTAAAAGCAAGGTCGAAATCCATCCCTCTTTTTCCTGTGCTTTACTAGTAGGGCTAATGAACGCCCCTTAGTACATCTTTTGCCAGTTCAAGGAAGTGGAGCGAAGGGAGCGAGAAAACTACAGGGGTGGTCAACGACCAGCGCGCATGAGATGAAATCTGGCCAACCTCGTTTAGGGCGACCCCCTTTACTAAACCAAATAAGGGCTAACGCTTTAGCTAGCGCCCCCTGTAGTTTTTCAGCCGGGCGAGCCCCTTCTCTTCTTTATTATGTCAATATGGTATGTTGAATCACATGTGAAGTCGACTTCACTTGACCGTGTCTGCTTCAACTTCACCCGTCACGCGTGTCGTGTAGTGTAGCAAGACTAACAGGTGGTCGAGTGAATTTATGAACGAGCTTTTATTAGAAGCAATACCCGTAGCATATTTGTGGATTCTTCCTCCACTCACCTCCACGGGCGAATGGAGTCTACTACACTCTTTCTTGGCTCGTGTAGTAGACTATAGTCATTCGGAAGGGCATAGTATAGTTCTATTTTGGGGCCTAACATTGTGGTTGTTCCCTCTCCTTTCAGTCAATTGACTTCGTACCTCTTCTTCCCTCGAAAAAGAAGTTCAAGAGGCATCTTCCATTCATATCGATTTGGGTTTTCCTGTACCATATTTAGATCTGCCCCTTCTTCGATCCGGAATTCCTAGCAAATCCTTGACTCCTCAAATACAATGGGATTTCACACCTGGCGAATCTTTCACTCTACCTCCTCTTATTAAGACCATAGGATGTTCCTGCGAATTATGACCTTCGCTCGGAATGTGAGCAAATATATCATGTCGATTGCTCAACTGTACTTTGGCTATCTTACGTGGAGCTGAATTTGGTTTTTTCGGTGTTCTCATTGGAACACGCGGGCGTACTCCTTGCTTCTGGGGACATTGATCTGAAGCTCGAGTATGGTCCGTGCGCCGTTTTTCTTCTCTACCATGACGAATCAATTGATTTAATGTAGGCATCGCTTTTTCCTTTGTCCTTCCCCCCGATTTCCGCCCTATCACTAGTGGTTACTCCCGATCCAAAGCACCCCTTTTCCATTCATAGAGAGATCCAATCGTCAAAATCAATAAAAAGGCCATCATGGACCAAGATCCAAACGGATCAATCTTGTTGGGAGGTACTGCCCAAGGAAAGGAAAAGGTTACTTCCGGATCAAGGATAATAAATAAAATAGAAACCAGATAAAATCGTATATCGAAACGACTTCTGGCATCACCGGAAGGATCGGAACCACATTCGTGGGCCGACAATTTTTCTGGATAGGTAGAACTATTGGAAGCAAATGGAAAAGGAACACCGAGTGGGATCAAAGAAACTAGCGGACTGATCACTAAATAGATACAAATAGGTGCAAATTCTGACATCACCACAACCCACTTCATTCTCTCGCTCTGCTCGCGGAGCGGCATACCGAAAAAAGAAAGGTTTTGGAAGAAAAAAAGTTGATCTCAGAAAAAATGGAGACCACTCGCCCAAGCGGTTAGTAGCGCCTCCATCCCCCCTCCCTTTTCTTTCCCCCCTGGCCGTGTGTGGGCCACACTTCAGAAAGGCCCTACGGGGGGGGTCCTTCACAACCTTGTGTGAGCCCCCCGCCCGCTCACGCTCCAACCCAAAAACCTGGCGCTTCGTCGGAACACACCATAGGTTGGTCCAACAACCAGTTGGCTCCTCGCCACTGCACATTAGCAGAAAAAAGTGAGTGAATAGCCAGCCCCTCCAAGCACCTGTGATCGACAACCCAGGACAGCCTCTCTTCCTCCCCACTTCCCTCTCTTCTCTTTCTCTTTCTCTTTCTCTCTCTCCTTCTTATTCTCCTTCTCCTTCATTCTTCTCTTTCCTTCTTCTTCTTTTCTTTTCCCCTCTCTTTGGACATGGCGGCATAGCTCCTGCAAGGCCAAGCTAGCCTGTCGCCACTGCTGTCAAAAGTGTGAAGGGAGATGAACGGAAATCGAGACTTTCACCGCTTCCCAAAAAGTGATCTCTGACCTCCCAATCTAAAAATAGGGAAAGTACTGCTTCCAAAGAGTACTACTTACACGACTAGCCGAAAAGAAGGATTTTTATCATATCCGAAAGCCCTAAGAAATGCATGCTGCAAGCTACTAGCTCAAGTGCTGGTTAAACTCGGCAAAGGGGCTCTCCGAGCTTTCTAAGCCAAAGATATAAGCCAAGGTCCAGGTCCTTAAGAATAAAGCCATCATCATCTAAAGGGCTTTCTAAGCCGCTTACCCAGAATTAGTGCTTTCCTATCCATACCGCCTGTACTCTGTTTGATCCTCTATCTGAAAACTCTACCTTCGCCTGGTTCCGCTTGACTAAAAAGCTATGGACTCGTCAAGGTGAAGCTTTCTGAGTTCTATTTCTAGTCTGAAATAAAAACAGACTGAACACAAAGCAGCCAATCAAAACCAACCTTCAAAGAGACACGAATCACATACCTTTATGACAAAGCGGATTAATTAGGAAGGGCTAGATCGACATCTCCGCTAGGGAAGGGCATTCATGGATGGGCCGACAAAGCTGCTTTTCCGTGGGGCGGTCAATAGATCCTACTAACTCCTAAACGGCTCCCTAATTCCTCAAACAGCCCGTAGGCGAAAAAGAAGAGGGGTGGGTAAGGTTGACTGTGGGTGGAGAAGCGCCGGGCTTTTGGCTCGGAAAAGGAATGAGATGAAGAAATTCATCCATTTCTATAAGATTGGAGGATCTAGAACCGGGGAAGAGCTTCGAGCATTGAAGCAAGGAAATTCTAGCATTGATTCATTTTCCGATCTGTCTTTGCCAAAGCTAGAAGCAAGAAAGCCTTCATTCAAGCAAGGCGCACTAAAAGCAAGTCTTTATTGTAGCCCGAGGAATGAAAGAAAGAAGAGGCGCGTAGCAGTTCAATTGAAAAGGCGAGGAGCCTGAAGTCGACCAGAGGTATTGGGAGTGATCCCCTTCTCTCGAGAAAAAGAAAAGAAGACAAAAGGAATATCGGCTTAGCGTCTTCTACCTTAATATATGCTATTTAACCATCTATCTTTGTCACAGCTATCAGACGGAAAGATAAGGAAAAGAGAGCAATAGACTCCCTGCTTCACCTTAACCCTCTATTCATTCAACAGAAGCCGGGGACTGATTGAAGGTAATGGCTTGCTGCATCTCATGCGATTGGAAGAGCACGAGAAGGACAAGCTACTGGCTTTCTACTTCCTCTTCTATTGGAAGAGAGATGATATTCCTTCTTTAATTGAATCGGGGAAGCACTTCCCTTTTCCAGCCGGAGGGTTGAGTTGTGTACTTTCTGCTTGCAAGCCATGTTTAAGCTTCTAGCATGTAAGGGCACGGAAGAAGAGCTGCCTTTATGTAAGGAAGGACAACCACTCATCTTTCCATAGAGAGTGCTACCCTAGAGTAAGAACTTTCCATTGAAAAAGAAGAACTCTTTCGAATGGGAAAAATCGGAAGCTTTCCCTTTGGATTGAACCGCGACCAGCAAGTTAGACCTCTTGGGTTCGAGGCTTATTCCAATAGCTGCCACACATGAGAGGACAGTTGCTAAAGCGGGATAGGGGCGACATTGCGACAGTACTACCAAGCACGACAAGAGTGTAAGGTAAGGTGCTATAGGTTAATGAAATGGGAAATTCTTATAACTCGCGCTCACCGGGAATATTTATCTTTTCTACCGCCCACGGTGTACTGATCTTGATCCGCCATGCATGAATGGCAAAGACCTAGAAAGATCCCCGACTCCGTGGGGAAAAGTCGATCGGTTTTAAGTGTCAAAGAGACTCAAAGAAGCTTTCTTTTTATCACAACGTTGATTTTCACCTCCCGTAGAGGTGGATCAATTAGGGGGGATTGAGAAGAGGGGGGCACCATAGACAAGAGGTTTGTTTTTACCGGAAGTAAAAGAGAAACTACCTTTTAAGTTTTGGGATCTCCCGATTTTCCTAAGAGGTTAGATTTCTGGAGTTTATGAGTTCTGGAATTGACTAAAAGACTGAAAGCAAAACCCATGACAAAGAGCTTACCCCGCAGGCCGGATAAAAGATTTCACCGGCTATGTACCACAAGGCTACCGAAAGCAACTGTCCAAGGGCAAAAGCCGATGAGTTAGCTCTGTGAGAAAGTGCTGTTTGAAAAAAGCAGGAGATGAGTTCAAAACGAGCTGCATTGCACCTTTAAGATCTAATAGCTCTCTATTGAAAGCGCTTCGATTGTTAATGTTAATGCTTTCCCGGCAGTTTGAGATCGAGTCTAAGTTGCTTGACTTATAGTTTCAGGGTAAGCCCATCGACTTTCTTCTTGGCAGTCCACCCCGTCCCGTGTAAAGAACCCAGTGAGTAAAAGTAAAGAAAGCTTATAAGACTGTAAGAAGAGCTAAATAAAGGCCTAAGCCCTTTTATTTTAAGCCAATTTAAGGTAGGGCAACTTTGAAAGCCAAGCCCTCTATTCTATATGGGGCAAGGTGAAAGGCTACCCAACTTCTTGTGAGCAAAGCAGAATCTTTACCTATTATCTTGGGAAAGCCATATGTGGAAATAAGGGAAGAAGCAAGAGATTACCATAGAATTGAAGCTAGAGAAATGGCTGGGCATCGACGGCTACGAAAGGGGGCTAGGCTAGTCAAGTAGAGAGCACTCAAAAATCAAACTCCAAAGCCTTTTTCTCTTTCTCTAAAGAGATAGCACCAAATGCGACTCTTCTCTTTCAAAAGACTTTGGCTATTAAAAGAAATCCGCCCAATGAGCGTATACTAGATGAGCTAAGGCTAGGGGACTTCTCTCTATAGATTCCTTAAGAAAAGAAGACTTTCAGCTGATTTAGAATCAAGAAATCCCATCTGTCTATTAGTTAAAGCCTATTCTTTAACAAATGGATTCTTGCTAACGTAAAGAGAACCGCCTATTCTATCAAGCAATCGATTCAATAAAAGACGATTTGCTGCAAAGCATGGTGCGCATTTCATTTCATGCTACTCCACGGTGGCTAGCTTTCTTGCTTCGTGCTTGCTATTAATTCCTAGATGCGCGTTTTATGTTGTATCTGTTATAAACTTAACACCGTATTATGATTATGTGGATCTGAGAGACTTCCTTGCACTTTCTTTTTCAGTTTTACATTTAGGGTTCTCTGGGATACTTCTTGGGGTAGTCCAATCATCATCAATTGCCCGAAGGCTTACTATTCAGTCTAATTCCTTGGTAGGCTGATGTCCCATTGTACCCGGGGGCTATGGTTCAAGCAGTCAATTGCAGTCTTAGAGCTTGAGATGAGAGTGAGCTAGTAAGACTTTTAGGAATGAAGATCCTAGATTAAGAAATTAAGGTATTTTCAAGCAAGCAAGGTGTGGGGGAATTGTTGACCGGGGCTCTTTTCGAGCTTGCCTATGTACCTTCCTAGTGGCTTGGACAGGATCAAGTCATTAGTAGTTCGAAAGGGATCTAGAGATGCAAATCCATGAAGAAAGGAGAAATGGAAAAGCGAATCTATCTGCTCGAACTTATATGAACTAAGTGCCATTTGATGAGTAACTAAGACCAAAGTAGGGCTCGACAAAACAGTGCCGTATCATGGTACATCGTCCACGGGTTTTGGGAAGTGCCTTTGCTCCTTTTCCCAATTCTTCACCCTGACAGTGAACTCGTAGATGAGGCTTTGACCTTCATTTAACAGGGAATCTCGGTTGTTTGAAACGTAATCTGAGATAGACATAAATTGGAATCCCTTTCTGAGGGGAAGCTCTTTCTAGTGAAAAAAGTAAGAGGTGCTCCCCTTCTCTAGGATATCTCTTTTTTTTTGGGGATTGAGTAAAAGGTCCGCTACCCCCAAGCGCACCTGAGGCTACCCTGTTTACCAAATCTTTAGAGGTCTGCCCGTCCAGTGTCGGTCCCTCAAACTATAAAAATAGGATAGCACCCCGGTAGATGAGTGCTACCTTCATGGTAAATAAAGGGTATTCTATATTAAACTATGATATCAATAGCGTGATATGATTTTTTCGGGTATTACTCAAAAAAAAAAAAAAAAGAGAAGGATTTTGTCAAGGTGGCCGGACGCCGCGTCCATTCCACCCCCCCCGCCTTCCGCCGGCTTTGGCGTTGAATTGAATTTATAATAAATGTAAAAGGGACAATTTCATCAATAATCGGATATTTTATCGATCGGATTATTCGTTCCGTTCGGATTCGGAGCCTCTAAATTTGTCGGATGCGGTGGCATCCATTCAGGCCTAGGCATCCATTCACCGAAAGAGGCCAGAGGGTGCACTCTCATGCACAGCGGAGGATTTTAATCCGATCCGAAACACCGAAACCAGTTTCTTCTCTTTCACGAGAAAACTTCAAACCAGCGCCTTTTGCTCAGGTTGTCTCTCCGGTGTTTGGCGTTCGGTGTTTCTCTCACAAGCCCAAACCAGCATTGGTTTCTCTCCGGCATCACTACGGTGTCTTGCGTTGTTCTGTTACGCGTAAAGAACCCTAATCTCATGCGCTTGGTTACCAAGCGTTTCAAACGCTGGTTACCTTCCTCACTCATGAAGACCAAATCTCAAAACACACTCACCAGAAACCTTCCATTGAAAAAGAAAGCAATGACACTTATCCTGCCAACCCTAGCTGCATAGCTGGTTTTGAAAACTGGAATCGACGTTAGGAATTCGTGTCACTCGACAGCCGAGACTCGACCCCTGGAGCTATATCTACAGAACAGAGGCAGGATGCAAGGTGGATCACCTAACGAACAAATGGAGATAGTTGAGTGTCACGGCTCTCAAGATCAAAACATATGCAACTCCATTCCTCGTGGCGGACCTATTTACGTTATGGACTGGATAAGTCACATCACCAGACTAATCGACTTTAAGAATTCGTTTCTTCAAGAACTGAGAGTTAGTTGTATTACAGAATGCTTTTATTCTTCGAATATTTGCAGTATTGTGACCCATTCAATCTATAACCTTCTCAATTCTATCGAATTTGAATTATTTTGATTTAAGTCTTTGAGTACTTGGTTTTCTCTGGATGCAGAGTTTCGAGGCAGAGCTCTCTGCGGATTCATCTCAAGCATGTAATGATGATCTTTCGTAAGTCGACTTTGAAATTGGGTACTAGTTGTGTTGTTTTTTAGGTTCTTCCGCTTCTATACATGGACACAAAACTCTGAACTTCATAAATTTGTCACTCGAGTCTTTTATGGCTTCTGCCCCACTGTATGTCATTTCCTTCATGGAGTGAAATAGAAAAAAGAAGAAATCATGCATAATATTAAAAAAAAAACGTTGTTTAATTTCGTGGGTTTGAAAGCAACTTGTCTTCTGGCTTTTAGCTTATTTCAATTGTGTTCCCCCCTCCCCAATCAATCTCAATTATGTATGTTGTTTTATTTTTTCTGGCTGCAATTACGGATGATCTGGCTGCCAAATGGCATGTTTCCTTCCTTCCTATTGAGGAAGATCAGACCTAGTTGTGGTGGCTATTTGATTTGTAACTTCTGGTCAGTTGACATTTTGGCTTCAATCTGTTAGGAGCATTAGCTGGTCAACAAAGTATATATCTAAACCATAAAGGAGTGTGCATAATCTATGGTTATTAAGAGAAAGGAAAAAAAACTTGATTTTCTTGTGAATGTGTAATTAGAGTATTAAAAAACCATAACCTAAAAACTTCGTCCATGAAACAAAGAATTAAAGGGGAGAAGGGTACACAGATCATGAGGCACCATCAATTATAGTACTCCATTATGCTACAAAAGTGGAAAACACCAAAGAATTATTGTCTCCACAGCCTATGGATTGAAGGTTGCTGTTCCATACTTCCACGCCAGGGTTTAAAAATCTCGGACTACCCTAGATGGAACTGACTTGGCCAATTCACTATACATTAAAAATCGAAGTGGCTAAGATATGCTTGCCGGCTTAAGATGATCCAACTGGTACATAGCCAGTATCACAACTGTCCTTCTGGCCATATGATGAATGTTTCATGACACTTCGATTCTCATGTTCTTTGGTCTCATACATCATTTGCACAAAAAATTATGTATGGGGGATCCACAGAGAATTGACATCTCATGAAGTGCCTAATTTGTTGAGCATTGCTTTTGCCACAAAACAAGATTATTGATTTTATCACCAGTATTAATATGTATATATGCATGAGATCTTATTTCATTATCTAATAAATTATATTTTGTTCGCATGGTGTGATGCATTATAGGGTTGATGAGCTCAAAGTTCTTAAGGAGGAGGAGCTGGTGGACATGGCCTTTAGAGAAGCATTCAAGGTATGGCTTTAAGACACAAACTCTGAGAAATTTAGGTGGCTATTCCTGATAATTTTTATTGATCGATTCTAGGAGCGAGAGGAGAATGAGAGTTCGTTGCAGTTCCTAGGAGAGTCCTCTAATGGAGAGTGAGTGGAGTTTGAACTTCTCTTTACCAGCTCTTTCTAGTTTCTAGGATTTAAGTTTAGGTATGATAGGATCTAATATTGTTTCTCTTTAAACATTTGAATTACTTCCATGCTGATTGCTGACTCTTTGACTAGTGCATGCCTATAGTTGAAAGTTGAAACAGTTGTTTGATACTCCTGCTAGAGGCTGGAGCCTTGTGCACTGGGTACGACTTTTCTTTTTCTGCAAAGTACAAAAATGTTTGATACCCCAATATTCCCTTTATGCCCGGAATATCTGGATAGAGCTATTGGATTTGGGAAACCCCTTGAGGCAGCCACCACATCAAGCTTCATTAATTGGAGAATTCATCTCCTTCCATGATTATGATTTCCTTGACTCTTTTTACTGGTAGTTGACTGATGACCACATCTTGAGCTTTAATTGAACAAAGAAGCAGCATCTAGATTTGTTATTTTGGATCAGCACCCTTGATTGGCAGTAACTTTTGGACCCTAATCACCCTATTCAGATCTTATGTAGTATTTCCTATTCTACAGATTATTTTAGTACCAAGAGGCATAATGGCAATTGAAACAAGTAAATTATGGATGAAGGGATATAATATTGAATAATTATAGAAGAAATAGTTAAGGACTTAACTGCAAACTACAAAATTCAGTAAACAACGCACTACATAGACAACTGAGTACTGAGTATAATACATATTCATAGATACCTTAGTCATCTATGTTCTAACAATATGATGTTGTTATTGTCTACTGATATGAACAATGATGCTGGATAAAGTCCATTCATGGTCTGATGGAGCTGATGTACATTCTCCTTTTTCTGCACAGCAGATGTATGCCGTGTCATTGTGTGGAAGAAGAAACAGTGGTCCTTCCCACTGAATGTTCTCACCTACGGACTTTAGGTAAATTCCCAGGTACAGGTCACCATAATGTGCCTCTTTCTAAAGATTGGTGCTGCCTCTTTCATAGAGAATTAAAATAGGATGGATAAAGAGGAGAGGTGTGTCTAGGGTGTTGGCAATCAGCATTTTGCTTTAAAATTTGAAGGAACTTTTATAGGATAGTTATACGACCTTTTATGATGTATGATGCAAAATGTTCGGTAATTGAGAAGAATATTTTGAGATGGATTAGTGGGAAAGCTAGGAATGATGAAGGACTGATCAGTTCGAAGATGATCACGTTGGGCTAGGAGAACACCTTTTCCAGGAGCAGATTTTAGATAATGGAGAATTCGGAAGATGGCAAGACATATGATTGGAATGTCGATTTTGCATGAACTGACTCATAGTACTAAAAACAACAAGAATGTCAGGTAATGTATGAGATAGGTAGATTAGCTTCCCACTAGTCTCTCGTAACGGCCTTTATCAACTGGTCCTCTTGCTCTGTCCTTCACTCGTGTAGCAACTTCTAGAGGAGTATTACTTGAATGACAGGCTAGTAGGCTTGTTTCAGATAACAAGTCTAGGACATACTTCCTTTGGGATAAAAATATGCCTCTAACTGAATGAACAACTTCAATCGTTAGAAAGTTCCTTAGTTTTTCTAGATCTTTTATTTCAAACTCATGGCTCAAGATTTTATTTTATAATTTTGGTATTTCTCTACCATCATTACCTGTCACAACTATATCATCAACATAGATAATTAGGACGGTAACTTGAGGACCTGTTATTTTAATGAAGAGGGTGTGATCAACATTTCTCTGTTTATACCCAAATGACACCATCACTATATGGAATCTACCAAACAAGCCTGAGGAGACTGCTTCAGCCCATACAATGCATGTTAGAGTTTGCAAACTTTTCCTTGGGTTTTATCATTAGAGAAACCAGGAGGATTTCCATGTAGGCTTCTTCTTCTAGCTGTCCTTGTAAGAAGGCATTCTTCATATCTAACTATTGAAGATTCCATCCCAAGTTGACAGCCCATGCAAGAATACCATTACTGTGTTCAGTTATGCAATATGTGCAAATGTACCCTGATGATCAATCTCAAAGGTCTAGGTGAATCCTTTAGCAACCATTCTGGCTTATATCGATCAACAGAGCAATAACTGTTCTGCTTTATAACAAATACCCACTTGCATCCAGTAGGTCTCTTGTTCAGAGGAAGAACTACAAGCTCCGAAGTCCCATTTTTGTATGATGCTTTCATTTCTTCTAACATTGCTGTCTTCCCTTAGGATTTGCATAAGCTTCCTACTACTTCAGTGGGATAGGTATAGTAGAAAGGGAAGACACAAAACTATGATAAGAGGGTGAAAGAGAGTTTTGGGAGAAAACTTAGGATATGGGATAAGTGCATTTCCTAATGCCCTTCTATGGGGCTATAAATTGTTCAAGAAAAGGATTTGTACAGGGAGGTGAAGTAGGTGGAGATCCAGGCTCTAGTTTTGGAGAGGATTCTTATAATTGTATGGGTGCTTTAATAGTGGTCTCTTGTTGATGTCTTAAGTCTGTTGTCATGCTGCAATGCTCCCTTACTCTGCACCTGACAGGTCAGCCCTTCAGACTTAGATTGGAAATAGTACAGACGCACCAAAATTAGTTATCAAATATGAACACTGTGGTAAATGGTAATCCATGGCATACAAAAGAAGAATGTAGTTCAGAATGCAGCCCTAAAACAAATTGCTAAAATAAACTGAAAGTACAATCAATAGGTTTGGAACTGTTGTTAGATACATCCCTAAAAAATGATTGCAAAAAGAGGGTAAATCACTGCTATAGTACAGCAGAAAATAATTCCAGATCTGCCCTAGTTTAGGTCTCCAAAAGATGAAATTTTTCAAAGCAAAATATTTCGGATAGAGGGAGAATGAGGGCAGTGACTGTAATAGAGATCCATCGATTCCCTTTTGGCTGTTTATAGAGTTAGGGTAACACAAAGGTGCGGCTAGGGTTCCATCTCACAACAAAATTGTGACAACTTACTTGGAAGTCGATGGGTTTGTGTGGCTTTGAATTTGCAAGAGAGTTGGAGAAGAATCAAGCAATTAACCAGCCTGTGATTTGAGAAGAACTACCTTTCAATTTTAAAAAGAAGAAAAAACAGCTTTTGTGATTTAGGATTTGAGGAGAATTTCACCACTATCAGTTCAGCACCATAGCTTCAACAATAGAGATTGAAATGTTAGAAAACAAAGCTTGAATGAACCAAATCAGATATGCAACAAAGAAGAAGAACAAAAAAAGAGAAGAGAAAGAAGATGGGAGAAGAACCACACAAAGACCTGCGATTCTAGTAAAGTAGCACTAGAATCACAGGCTTCCTTTATTTATAGAACTTGAGTACCAAGCATACAACTTGAGAGACAAAAAACTTGTCCTCTAAAAAGAAAATAGAAAGTACAACTTACGGACATAATTTTTTAGTCTTCTAACTCCTAAAATCTGTTCAAAATAGAAAGTACATAAAAAGAGAAGTTCTGAAATTAGTAACTAGCAGAAAATAAAAACTATGCTTTCTAGAAATTCCCAAAGCTTGTGTAGCAAGATTCCTCCATTAGAATAGAAAGTAGAGTAGCATATCTACTGAAAAGGAAACAAGCACCACTGGCATAATACTATTCACATTACTATTCACATGAACATTGAAACAGCCCAAAACTTCCTGCTAATGCTTCAACATGAAATCTGAGCCTTGGCTCTAATACCATGTTGAGTATTGAAAGAAAATTTGCTCTGAGAAAATTTATTTATTCATTGCCCAATGGGGTATTTATAGTTTCACAAAACAAGAGCTAGAACCAACTCAGAGGGAAAAAAATAAAAATATGAAGGAGTGCAGCACTAAATAGGAAGATAATTAGAACTAAAAGATATGTCGAAAATGGACTTAGAAAGATTGAAGGGGAGTAGTCCTAATAGGACTTCCCTTCAAACTTGTGCTAGCACAATCTAGCGCTAGTTCATGGGAAATACTCACTCTCACACAACAGTATGCTTGATAAAGTTCTCTTTGTGCTCACTGGCGTCTATGGCTTCTATATAGAATAATGCATGGTGGGATAATGTTTATTGAGTTGTTATTAGCTCGTTAGCTTGTTATGTTGACTTAGTTATTTCTTATTGTGATTAAACTTAGGTAGTTATTGTTTTCTAGTTGTTTGTGATGAAACCCTTATAATATCTTGGAAAATTAATACAAAATTGTAAGAATTAACAAGATAGATTCTAGTTTCTATGGTGCCACTCACCCCCACACCTCACAATGGTGTTCCCTCAGCCTACGGCTGCCCACAAGACTCTCCAAAATTATTCCCTCCTCTCTCTCTTTCCTCTTTCCCTCTATTTATTATCTCAAATAACCCTAACTAACCCTCATTCCACATGGCCTCATCCCTAGGGTAACCCTAACTAACCCTCATTCCACATGGCCTCTCATCCTAGGGTCCTAATACTACCGGCCCCTCGAAAATCACCTTGTCCTCAAGGTGATGGAATTGTTGAAGTTTAGTCGTGTGATAGTGCCGCATAACCGTAGTAAATCAAAATCATCCTCCCAGGCTGAATAACACACCCACTGCTCAAAATCAGACTTGGAGCGTTTTTTTGCAACGAAATTAATCCCCATCGCACCGCTGCATCTCAAGGAGCCTGCGTGCAGCTGTTGGAAGACGATGGATTTTCCTCAATCGCTGCAGCCCCAACCATGGTGGGAGATCTCGCGAGATATCTCACCTTTTTAGAGAGGCGAGATGAGATCTCGAGCCATCTCGCTCGAGATCTCGTCCATCTCGCGAGATCTCGGCGAGATCTTGCTAACGGGACTATTTTGGCTGCTTTAGTTTAGGGGCTTTTTAAAGCCCCTGTCTCGCTCGAGAGAGGCATATCTCGCCTCTCTCGAGCTTGTCTCTCTCCTCTATCTCGCTGGAAGCCCATATTTGGCCGGAATTTGGCCGGAATTTGTTGGGGATTCAACATAGCAACATCATCAACTCATCTACAACAACAAATTGAAGCATATTTGTAGTGATTCAAGCCTATTTCAAGGGATCTTCAAGAAATGTAAGATTTTCCCCCAAATTTGATTTTTTTCAAATACAAGGTTCTACAATGATTGTATGAGTGTAATATAAATATATGTTGATGTTCAAGCTTTGATCTACACTTTCATGGAAAAAAATTTAATTTTCTGTTATTATTATTATTTTTTTGAATTTTCGTATTTAAAAAATATATTATCTAAAAAATTAAAATTAAAGATTATAAATAAATACTTATGATATGAATGTGATTATTATTTATGTTAAACTACATTTAGAGGGCTACAATCTCATGTATTAATATTTTGATTATCATGCTTGCTGTATTTATTTTTATTTTTTTATTTTAAATAATTAAATAAATTAATTATGAAAAAATAATATATTTTTGAAAAATTATCTTTTTTTTTTTTTTTTTTTTTAAATGATGCTTATATTATGTAGTTTATTTTAAAAATACAAACATGTCTTATTGAGCATTGTATATATGTTATCTTAGAACAAAGTGTGTGTTTTGTTGTTTTATAAATTATTTTTACATAAAATAATTATAAAAAATAATATGTTATTAAAAATTTATCTGTTTTTTTTTTTTTTTTTTTAAATGATGCTCATATTATGTAGTTTATTTTAAAAGTACTAACATGTTTGTTTGAGCAGTGTATATATGTTATCTTAGAACAAAGTGTGTGTTTTGTTGTTTTATAAATTTTTTTACATGTTTTTATGTATTTAAAAATTATTCTAATGATTATTTGGGAATATTCATGATTCATGTATGTATTTCAGACTTTCAGTGTTGTACATTTGAATCTTAAATGGAAACTAGTGGGAGTGGCGGCACTGGTAGTGGGACTCAAGACATTGCTTGGCAACATGGGGATCCACTGACTGCTGCTGACAAGAAGAAATCCCGATGCAAGTATTGCCTCAAGACTTTGAATTCTGGTGGTTCAACCAGATTAAAGCAACATTTGGCTGGTGGTTATAAAGATGTTGCCAAGTGTCCGAGGGTTCCTTATGAAGTACAAAAAGCAATTGTAGCAACTTTAAGGAGAGGGAAACAAAAAAAGGAAGAGATGGCACAAAAGCAAAGGAAATTTGAGGATACAGTGCTGTCTAGACCTACTCTTGATGTTGATGAGGAGTCAAGCAATGATGAAGAGAGGAGGAGGGTTATGGGTGTTGAGTCACGAGCTGAATGGAGACAGATGAAGGCTGCAATGGAAGCTAGCAGACAGTCTTTACATGCTGAGAGTGTGAGGCAATATGAACAAACAAGGGGAGCAGGTGGTTCGGGGTCAGGGGCATCCATGCCACCTAGACATAGTTTTCAGGGAATTGAGACTGAGAGGACTGAAAGGAGGAGGAGGAAGACTACACATTATGATTCCACATTTGACCAAGACCCCTCCCTCTTCAACCAACAAGACATCTATCAAAGAAGCATTCCCTATATGTTTGCTGGAGGTAGAGAAGGCAGTAGGGAGGAGGAAGCTAGGTTATCAATCAGCAAATTCATGCTTTATAACAACATTGCACCCAATGTAGCCAAAACACCATACTTTCAGGGGATGATCAATGCAGTTGCTAGGGCAGGTGTAGGGGTTAAAGGCCCAACAGCTTGGGAAGTAATGAATAAATATTTACCCAAGGTAAAGCAGGAGATGGATGAATACATTGGTTCATTAAAAGAAAAGTGGAGTACATATGGTGTTACTGTGATGGCTGATGGATGGACTGGTCCTACTAGACAGTCCATCATTAATTTCATGGTGAGCTGCAATGGAAAGACATCCTTCCTCAAGTCAGTGGATGCCTTAGATAAGATCAAAGATGCTAACTACCTTTACAAGCTTCTTAGGGAGGTGGTCCTCGAGGTAGGGCCAAAGAATGTTGTCCAAATTGTCACAGATAATGATGCAAACTTCAAAAAAGCTGGTGAAATGTTGATGAGGAAGAAGAGCAGCAGGATCCACCTCTTTTGGACACCATGTGCTGCTCATTCGATTGATCTTTTGTTGAAGGACTTAGGGAAAAGAAAGTCAATCAATATTGTGGTTGAGAGGGCTAGAAGGGTAAGTAATTTTATTTATAACCATGGTTATGTGCTGAAGATGATGAGGAACCACTGTAAGGGTGATCTAGTCAGACCTGGATTGACTAGATTCACCACCAACTATGTAGCTCTGAAAAGCTTCCAGGAAGAAAGTGGTGGGTCTTCGGCACATGTTTGCAAGTGAGGAGTGGTTTGGTTGGCGTGGATCTAGCCATCCTGATGCAGTACTAGCCCAACAAACCGTTGCTGATGATTCCTTTTGGAGGCAGTTGAATAGGACACTGGGCATTATAGAGCCTATTGTGTTTGTTTTAAGGATGGTGGATTTGGAGAAGAAGCCCACAATGCCCCACATATATGCTGCCCTCCAAAGAAATGAAAGAGTTGGTTAGAGCTGCTGCCCCTAGCACCTTCAAATCCTACGAGAGGATCATCGATAATAGATGGGAGATGCACTTGGCTGGTGAGTCACTTTTAAGTCTTTAAGGTTTTGTTGTATACTTTAATTTAAATTCTTTATTTGTTATAACTTATAATTTATAAACAAGTAAGTTAGTAAACAACCAAATCACTAAGTCACTAACCAAATTTTTTATTTCCACAATGCAAGCTTACTACCTCAACCCAAAGTACCATTACAAGAATGATCCTGGGGCTTGATGTAAAGTTGATGACTGCGGTGCAAGAGGTGGTGGAGAAGCTTGTCAAATCCCGTCATGCAAGGGACAATTAATGGAGAGGTGAGAACTTATTCAATTGTTTCTTCAACTTCTTGCATTAGTGCATCAAGCATATACATAATACAATAATTGAAGAATTGGTGTACAGATCAGGGAGTTCAGGGATGCCGCTGGGAGTTTTGGAAAGCCTTCTCAGTTGCAACTAGGAAAAAAACTAATCCTGGTAAATAGTTCACTACTCTATAAGACTAAGTCATTAAGTCTATAAGTCTATAGACTATAACTCTATAAATGATAACTGATAAGTTATATAAATATAAAGATTTACTTGCCTAATGCATTCTTATTTTTGGTTATGCAATGATCGGTGGTTTCTATATGGAACTAGTGCTCCAAATCTCGGGGACATAGCAATTAAAGTACTCTCACGAGACTTGCTCATACTCCGGTCATGCGAGGAACCTGGAGCACCTTCTCGCTCATCCATAGTAAGGTACGGAACAGATTGGGGAGTAAGAGGCTCGAGAACTTGGTGTATGTGCATTACAACATGAGATTGAGAGTAGGGCACATACAAGATAATATAGATGACGACAATCGTGAACCGATTGAGTTGACTGATATATTCCACGAGCCCCCCGCAGAAGATGAGGAAGATGATGTCATATATCAGTGGGTTAGGGATCAAGGTGGCCAAGTGCTGGATGGGCCAGAAGGGCAGCCTGATCCTACCATTGCTGCTGCTATGGGCCCAGATGCCGTGGTCGAGCACCTATCTTCCGATGAGGGTCGTCGCCAGTAGCGGCATCGTAAGGATCAGCTGTACATTTGTGGAGCCACCTGGTCGACTTGAAACAACTGAGGTGACAACTAGTAGTGGGGATTTAGATGATGCTGATATACCACTCATACCAGACGGCCAAGTGGCCCAAGTCAGCCATCGAGTTCGAGTCATGGAGGCAGTCAGGCTGGCCGTGTTTCTGGTGGAAGTCAGCGTCAACAAAGGGAGTCACCTGACTCACCTCCACCAGGTCCGCCTCATCCGACACATGTGAGCCACAGTTCCCCTATCTCTCGGACTTATAGTAGGAGTAGGAAGAGCGAGATCAAACCAAAGCGGGGGCAACCGAATGATGATGCGAGCATGCATGATCTTGAATTGAACATGGGAAGCATGAGCCTAGATCAGAGTGATTCACAACAGCAGAGCCTGTCATCGGGGTACCAATACGGGGATCAGAGCACCGGGTCAGATTATAGTGGGTATTCTTCTTATGGAGGTCATACTATTCCTCAAGACCCTTCACCTGGAGAGTACGCATATGGGAGTGAAGGTGGGTTGTTAAATGAGTGGTTTAGAAACCCGTACCCAAATACGCAACAATTATATGAACAACAACAACAACAATGGCTCTTTCACCCACCCACGATTGACGGTTATCCCAGACTGCTATTCCTCCAGTATTCTGACATGCAGACATATAATGATCATATAAACCAATATGTGACATACTTCAGTGATCAATTGACTTGGGAGTCATATGTGGCCACCGTTCAGAATCAATTGATGCGGAATGTTGGGTGATACTCTTAGTCTTGTAAGTTGTAAGTTGTAAGTTGTAATCTTCTTAAGTTCTTATGGTTGTAAAATTTTGAAGACATTTAACAATTTATTACTTTGAATCTTTGATAGTTTGAAGTTTGAATTTTGATCATTTGTTGACTTGATTCACTTGAATACTTGATGTGTAATGTTATTGTATTTGTATATTTGTATTTGATACTTGATAGTTGATAAATGACAACTCATTAACTTGAAGTCTTGAATTACTTGATATCTTTACATAATTACATTACATGTTGTCTCTGACTCTCTAAGACTCTAACTCTATATCTATAATCTCTATTCTCTAAGACTCTAACCTTGCATTTCACAGAATTTCGGTTTTACACATAGGGTCGACTTAGGAGACATAGTTAGGGCTATTTTCTCACAAATCTAAGGCCACCAATGTGTTCAAAAGGCCTTAAATAGGCTAAATACCAAGTTTCAGCCCAACCAGAGCCCTAAAACCCACCGAGATGGGCCA